>NC_137073.1:43300267-43775267 GCF_951640355.1 Cnephaeus nilssonii
TAATTACTCCAAAATATAAAGATAATTAAGTGTAAGATTTTATAAAAATTTAGGGGACTATCCCAGCTACATATAAAAACACAAATTATTAAATTATTCTGTATATTTGGTCAATTTTATCTTTTTCTTCATGAACACTTTGTAGATATACTTATTAATATTTAACTTTCATGGTTTAGGGTTCACTTGGGATTTCCCTCTACACAAAATCAACTTGCCCATTCAATTTTGTTTGCCTTCCAACCAATTATTTAACATAAGGAAATATTGAAAATTAGAAAACTACATAAAATGCTTGGAATTGTTTTTTACCCATCAGGTATACACAAAATATAGTAGCATGTATAGATGTGTTTATAGAGCAAAATCTTCTCTGTATATTCATGGATTAGATTCATCAATAACTCCACTTGATGTTTCAACATAGAGAACCAGGATGGATTTTAGGTACTTATACCTTCCTTGTTCCCTTCTCCCATTAAAACATACACAAATATTGAAAATTATGTTTTATAACTGCATGAATCAAAGATGAATATACTGTATATTAATACTTTTTTTTTTTACCTAAAAGTGCATTATTTTCTTCTAATTTAAAAATCATTTTGTGGGTCCTTATAAAGAATACCCCTGACACTGTGCCTAAAGCAGAAGTTGGCTCTGGGGTCAAAAGAAAACCTACTTTTTCCTTGAAATAATTTCTATTTTAATAGGAAGGATTGGAATTAGAAACTACTTAGAAGTTATAGCTTAAGTTAAGTTCAGCAAAAATTACAATATTTAAGCATTTCCCAAGAATTGATAAGAAGTAGTAAAATTGATAGTACAAGAAAACAGAAAATAAGTAGGCATAAGACATAGAAGTTGCTATAAACTTACATGTTCATCAGGGAGATAACTAAATTGGAAATAATATATAACTGCACTCATACCTACCTCAAAAAAATTTTGCTGTACTCAGCCAATGAAATATGAGAAAGCGTGTGATTCCCTAAAAACGTAAGTTTTACATTGAAAAAAATTTTACATTGCAATGAAAAACAATTATATAAGCTATGAAATTGCCACCTTTAGTATGAAATGCATAGTAGGAAAAGGCAGAACAACATTCTCATTCTTGGAGAAAAATACCAACAACATATGGCTTAAATCAGTGGTCGGCAAACTCATTAGTCAACAGAGCCAAATATCAACAGTACAACGATTGAAATTTCTTTTGAGAGCCAATTTTTTTAAACTTAAACTTCTTCTAACACCACTTCTTCAAAGCAGACTCGCCCAGGCCGTGGTATTTTGTGGAAGAGCCACACTCAAGGGGCCAAAGAGCCGCATGTGGCTCGCAAGCCGCAGTTTGCCGACCACGGGCTTAAATAATGGATTAAAAGAAAAATAATAAAATAAAAATTAAAGCAATAAAATAGACATCTATCTAGGCAAATGAAAATATCCAGTTTATTTCTCACAGTTCTAGTGGCAATACAATTTAATAACGAATTTATGAGGATGGCATAAAAATATGTGGCAGATATATACTATGGGATACTACTCAGCCATAAGAAAAGATGAAGTACTACCATTTGCAACAAGATGGAGGGACCTTGAAAATATTATGCTAACCAAAATAAGTCAGAAAAAGCTGAGAATCAAATGATTTCATTCATATGTGGGATATAAAACTGAAACTCACAGACATAGACAACAGTATGGTGGTTATCAGAGGGAAGTGGGTTGGGCAGATAGTAAAGGGGCCAAATATATGGTGACAGAAAATGATTAGACTTTGTGTGGTGGGCACACAGTGCAATATACAGATCATGCATGACAGAAAAGTACACTTGAAACCCATATGATCTTATTAACCAATGTCACCCCAATAAATTTATAACCTAACATAATTGAGCATAACCAAAACGACTCAAGTGAAAACAAAACTAGCATAACGGAAGTTATAATACATGTTTATGTGATTTCTCTTTGCTCTCACCTTAGAAATACTTGTCAGGCAGACTATTATGTCCTTAAAATTAGGCATTTTAAGTATTTTTCCTATTATATCTTCAGACTCCAGAATAGTACATAAAAAGCTAATAGGTGCTAAATAAAATAGCTGCCAAATGAGTAAACAATTCAGATCATTCACTAACTTAACTTATTCAAATTTGTGCTAATATAGAACTTTATTTATTAAAACACTACATGTTTTGGGAAGTTAAGTATTATGATAGAGGCTACTAACAAAACATTACCCAAAGTGCTTTACAAAATTTAAAACAACAAAAAGGAATGAGCAAATATATTATATAATGGAAACTATTACAATTTGGATAAATCTGAAACACTGCCAAGAATAGAGTCAATTACATATATATTTGATTTAGGATATATTTCTGAGTGAAAAGGAAATCAGACTATTTTTGATACTACATTTCAAGTTAGATTAATAGAACATCTCAAAGTACATGTGTGTGTATATATTTTGTTTGTTTTTACCTATGAATATCTATATCTATACCTACATCTATAACTATATATCCATAACTATATACATATCTATGTTCTATATCTATATCTATATCTTTCTATACATACATACATACATACATACATACAAGTGTGGGCAAAAGTAAGTTTACAATTGTGAGTATGTGAAACACAGAGTTTATTCTTGTATTATTATTTATTAATTATTGTATTATTTATTTTCATCACAACTGTAAACCTTCTTTTGCCCAACTTCAGATAGATAGGTAGATAGATAAACAGGTAGATAGGTAGGTAGGTAGGTAGGTAGGTAGATAGATAGATAGATAGACACATAGATATAACACTGCCTAAATTTATAAGGAAATAATTATATCTGTTAATTTGATATTTCAAAAAGACTGTAATGTTCAGCAGTTTAAAATACAAATCATCATATATAGTCATGGATTTACTTAAGAATATGAATCAGGTTCCAAATATTGTATGTTTTATCCTGAGTCAAATTCTATTTATGAAATATTTGACACCATGTACAAAATAATATTTGCAAAATTAGTTTAAATGACTTGGAAGAAGAACAATTTCATAGATCGATCGAGAGCAGGCCTAACATTCATAAAGAAAGGGTAATGGCACACATTATTGAATGGGATGTGGGAAAGTGTCAAGGAGAAAGTTCTGAAGGGCTGGTGAGAGTTATAATCTTCTTTACCATTAAATTAATGATCTAGAAAGGGAAAGAAACTGCACATTAGTGGGACATGTGAATGACAATAAATTGGTAGGCATACAAAAGAGCAGAATAAACAGAGAAATAAAATGACCAGAGAGGTAATGAATATAGTCATAATCATAAAAAATGAAATTTAGCTTGAAGAATGAAAATATGTCAGAGAATTAGTCACCTCAAATAGCACTATTCACAGAACTTTTAAAAAGAGCATAAATTAAAATTCAACAGCTTGGTAGAAAAACTAGAATTGTATTTTTTATGTGCTTTTAGGTTTCATCTTACCTAAGACTATCCAACCCAGCTCCATCTGTTTCTATTCTCGAACATTCTAGATTTAAAATGGAACATTAATACTCATTGCGTCTTGGCAAACATATTAGCAAGGATCTGACACCAGAGCCTAGGGTTTATAATAGAGTCAGGATAAACATATAGAGAGAGGTAAACATGCCAATTTTCCTACTTAATAATCATGTTTTTGTTTATTTTTTTCCCTGCAGAGTTATATCCCCGCACCTTTAATGTTCAAATGTAATACAATAAAGTAAGCATCTGAAGTTTCTAACTACCAATTCATTCATAAATGATGTTTCTAATACGAATGAAAGTACTTTTAGTTTCTTAGACACATTTATTGTAATTTTTCTCAGAACTCTCCCACACTAATCCTTATTTGATAGACAATTTCCACCTAACTAGAAAATAGATATAAAATGAGCAACTGAAATCCAAGGACTATCCACAAATCATGTTTTAATCATAATAAATAATCATAATAAAATTTGTTCTAAATTATTATAGGTTAAATGTCAGTATTTAAGTGAGTTGATTATAATTTCTCATTTTTTAAATTTCTTTATTAAGGTACTAGAGGCCCGGTGCACGAAATTCGTGCACGGTGGGGGGTTGTCCCTCCGCCCAGCCTGTACCCTCCCCAATCTGGGACTCCTGGAGGGATGTCCGACTGCCCGTTTAGGCCCGATCCTGGTGGGATCGGGCCTAAACGGGCAGTCGGACATCCCTCTCACAATCCAGGACTGCTGGCTCCCAACTGCTTGCCTGCCTGCCTTCCTGATTGCCCCTAACTGCTTCTGCCTGCCAGCCTGATCACCCCCTAACCACTCTGCTGCCAGCCTGTTTGCCCCCAACTTCCCTCCTCTGCCAGCCTGGTCACCCCTAACTGCCCTCTCCTGCAGGGTTGATCACCTCCAACTGCCCTCTCTTGCAAGCCTGGTCCCTCTCAACTGCCCTCCCTTGCAGGCCTGGTCCCTCACAACTGCCCTCCCTTGCAGGCCGGGTGCCTCTCAACTGCCCTCTCCTGCTGGCCATCTTGTAGTGGCCATCTTGTGTCCACATGGGGGCAGGATCTTTGACCACATGGGGGCAGCTATATTGTGTGTTGCAGTGATGATCAATCTGTATATTACTCTTTTATTAAATAGGATAGAGGCCTGGTGCACGGGTGGGGGCCAGCTGGTTTGCCCTGAAGGGTGTCCCAGATAAGGGTGGGGGTTCCCTTGGGGTGTGGGGCGGCCTGAGCGAGGGGCCTGTGGTGGTTTGCAGGCCGGCCACACCTCCTGGCAACCCAAGGGAAGGCCCTGGTATCTGGAATTTATTTTCCTTCTACAATTGAAACTTTGTAGCCTGGGCAGCAGCCATTTCTGGGGCAGCAGCCATTTCTGTGGCAGTTAATTCACCTTGTACAATTGAAACTTTGTAGCCTTAAGCGGGTGAGCCCGGCCAGGGTGTGCGGAAAGCTTTGCTTCCCCTGTTGCCGCCGGCAACCCTGGCCTGCTCTCTCAAGCTCCATTCTGCCGCCATTTGTTTGAATTTGTTTACCTTCTATAATTGAAACTTTGTAGCTTGAGTGAAGGCTTAGGCCTGCAACGGCTATGGAAAGCTTGGCTTGCTCTGTTACCTGGGAAACCTTGCTCTCTGTGGCTGTAGCCATCTTGGATTGGGGTTAATTTGCATACTCGCCCTGATTGGCTGGTGGGCGTGGCTTGGCTGGTGGGCGTGGCTTATGTAGCAGAGTGATGGTTAATTTGCATATTACCATTTTATTAGAGAGGATTACATATGTGTCTTTATTCTCCCATTACCCACCAACCCCCCCATTCATGCCTTTACCCCCCTGTTGTCTGTGTCCATTGGTTAGGCTTATATTTAAAAGGTAGGCAAAAAAATAATTAAGAGATTCTTTTCTCTTCAAACTTGACCATTTTGAATTTCTCTGGTTCACCTCCCAGAGTTTTTTTCAGAACTCTGGGGATTTGAGGTTTCAAAGATATTCCAGAGATTTGTATACACATAGCCTTCTTCTTGACTCACTAATTCAGAATCTCTCACGAAATTACATACATACTTATACACACATGTACTTGTATTTATATGTATTTCTGTGATTATCTCAAAAACAACTAGTATTTCCCCATAAAGATAGTGGCTGCAGAGTTTTTTAGGTGTCCTTTATCAAATTGATTAGTTCTCCTGTATTCCTAACTTGACAAGAGTTTTATAAAGAACAGATGTTGGATTTTCTGCACAAATTAATATAATCATATAATGTTTCTTTCTTAGTCAGTTAATATGGTGGATTACATTGATTCATATTTTAATAGTGAACCAATGTTAACTATTAAATTAATTCACATTAGCCATATGTGTAATTCTTTTTATACACTGCTAGATTCAATTTGCTAATATTTTATTGAAGATCTTTGCATTTGATTTCATGAGAGATATTGAACTGTCATTTTCTTTTTTGTACTTATTTGTCCAGTTTTGGTATCAGAGTACTACTGCCTTCAAGCTATGAACATACCACAATATAGCCATGTTAATAATGAATGACTTTTTGGGGGACTTCCGGTCAAGATGGCAAAGTAGCTAACCTCTGTGCTCACCTCCTCTCATTATTACACCAAAATTAAAACTAAATTATAGAACAACCATCATTAAAACAACCTGAAGACTAATTAAACAGAATTCTATAACTAAGGATATAAAGAAGCCACATCAAAACTGTAGAGGTAGCCCTAGCTGGTGTGGCTCAGTGCCAGGAAGAGAAGTCCCCATAAAATCTGGTTGTGAAAAGCAGCAGGAACTGCGTCTGAGAAAGACAAAGCAGGAGACCCATGACATGCTGCACTTGAAGGGTCAGCACACCATCTCATTAGTGCAAAACTCACTCAAAGCTTCAGAGAAAGGGCAGCAGTTCAGAAAGTGCCAGGGACATATGGATAGGAACTAAATTGAGTAACTTGAGGATGAGGGCTGGAGAGGCAGGGTTTGGGGCAACTTTGCCTGGGGACAGAACTGCTGGTAGGCACCACTGTTCCTTTTTTAAACCCTCCTCCTACCCAGCCTGGCCAGTACAAATGATTACCAAATATCTGCTCTCCATTAACCTGGCTAACACAGTTCACCCTGCCCACGTGGTTCCCTGAGATCTCACCCCACGCAACTCACCCGCTTAGCCCAAGCCTTTTTGCAGCTCCCCCACACAAGCAGGCTGCCTCAGCTTCTGCTGCAGACATGCCCCCAAACCTGCCAAAGATCCACAAACCTCAGACAAGCAGCACACAGTCTTCATGTGCCTTCTAGCTCTTGCTAAGTGGTCCTAAACCTAGGACAAGTGGCAACCAGCCTCAACTTGCACTGTAACCCTATCACATGGCCCCAAGCCTGATCTATGTGGTGGCCAGTCTTGGCTTGGAAGGTAGCCTGAACTTTGCAGCCACAAACCCAGCACAAGGGGCAGCTAGTCTCAGTTATGTCATGGAGCACACAAAATGGTTCCAAGCCCAGCACAATGGCAGCTGTCCTGGGTTCACAGCATAGACGCTCCCAAGCAACACCAACTGTAGATTATCACAAACAGCAACCAACTGTAGATCACTTTGTAATTTCTACCTAGTGCCCCAAGCCCAACAAAGACAGAGGCTGACCTTGGCCGGTACCAGAGCCCCTCCCTGAAAGCTGCAGACCCAACAGACCTACTGGCTAGCTTCAGACCACACCAGAATACCACCAACCAGCTCCTCAAATGACATACCTGAAGGGTAGACTCGACAGGCACCAGAGCCCTGCTACAGTGACTCCTGCTCATGGGGGTCAGCCCCCACAAAACAAACTCATCTGTTGTAGCCACAGCCATTCCTTACAGTCAATTAGCCTGAGAATAACCTCACCCACTGATGTGCCAACAGCAATTGAGGTCTAACTACAATAGAGCACACACAACCCACACAAGGGCACTCCTAGAGCCCCCAGGTCAGATGAGCAGGGAGAGTGCATCACTGGACCTCACCTTCTATATACAGCTGCCCTGTCAAGACAGGAGACATAGAACATGTACCTAAACTATAGAAACAAACACAGGGAGGCAGTCAAAATGAGGAGACAAAGAAACATGTCCCAAATGAAAGAACAGGACAAAAACTCAAAAAAAAAAATTACATTAAATGAAGATAAGCAATCTACCAGATACAGAGTTCAAAACACTGGTTATAACAATGCTCTATGAACTTATGGGAAGAATAGATGGACTCAGTGAGAACTTCCCGAAAGAGAGAGAAAACATATATAAAAAACATAAAAAAGAACCAGTCAGACATGAAGAATGTACTAGAGGGAATCAACAGCAGAGTAGTGGAAGTTGAGGATCAAATCAGTGGTCTGGTAGATAAGGTAGGGGAAAACACAGAACAGAAAGGAGGAGGAGGATGAGAAGGAGGAGGATGAGAAGCAGCAGGAGGAGGAGGAAGAGGAGGAGGAGAAGGAGAAGAATTATCTTTTAAAATGAGGATAGTTTATGGTACCTCTGGGAAAACTCAAGTATACAAAAATTTACATCACAGGCATACCAGAAGGAAAAGTGAGAGAGAAAGGAATTGAAAATGTATGTGAAGAAATAATAACTAAAAACTCCCTAACATTGTGAAGGAGCTAGAAATATGGGTCCTGGAATTTCAGAGTCCCAAACAAGATGAACCCAAAGAGTTCCACACAAGATACGTCATAATTATAATGCCAAAGGTTAAATACAAAAAGGGAATCTTAAAAGCAGCAAGAGAAAATGGAGAACCCATAAAAACTAATGACTGAATTTTCAATAGAAACTTTGTAGGCCAGAAGTGAATATTCAGAGTGATGAAAAGTGAACACCTACAACCAAAATGACTCTATCCAGCAAAGCTATAATTTTGAATCAAAGGAGATATAGCTAAAGCTAAAACAGTTCATTACTACTAAACCTGTATTAAAAGAAATATTAAATGAATTTCTTTAAATACAAAAGATAACATTTTGAATAGCAAAATATAGTAAGGAAAAAAATTTCATTATCAAAAGAAAAACCTTTGAAAAAGAAGTAGATCAACCAATTATATAGTACAAAGTGTAAAGATAAAAGTACTAAGATCATATGTAATATCAACAGTAAATTAAGGAATACACAACCACACACACACACACACACACACACACACACACACAAAGAAATAAAAATTAATGACAAACACATAAATGTGGAGGGGGTGAGTGATAATAGAATGTGTTCACACTTAAGCAACCCATCAATTTAAAATACACTGCTATGAACATAGTTTGGCATATAGAATGGTAACCACAAACCAAAAATATATAGTAGATATACAAGGAATAAAGAGAAAGGAATCCAAACATAACAGTATAAAATGTCATCAGCATACAAGAGAATAAAGAGAATATCAAAGGAACAGAAAAGATCTACAAAAACAATCAGAAAACAATGACTGCATACCTATCAATAAGTACCTTTAAAAGTAAATGGACTAAATGCTCATCAAAAGGTAGATGGTGACCTCCAGCTGCTCATGGGCCCACACAATAAAGCCAAAATCTATATAATTTTATTAACCAATGTCACCCCAATCAATATAATTTAAAATAAATAAATTATATGAGGCTAAGCGACTATCCAACCATCCGACTATAGGTATGATGCACACTGACCACCAGGGGTCAGACACTCAATGCAGGAGCTGTGGAGTTGCAGTGAGTTGGCAGCAGCAGTTGTTGGGTGACACACCCCGGAACCAGAGAGAGGGGAGCCTGATTCCAGGATGCATCTCTCAAGAACCACCCTCTCCCAATCTGGGACCCCTTGGGGGATGTCAGAGAGCTGGTTTCAGCCTGATCCCCATAGGCCAGGCTGAGGGACTCCACCTGCTGGAAGGACCCCGCTCACTATGCAGATGCCTTTCAAACCATGGCATCGCCCAGGTGTGGCCGGCCAAGGAAGGGAGTTGGGAGGTTGGCTTCAGGGTATGTCTGGCCTGTATTGCCCAGTCCCGCTCCACCGGCCACCTTCAAATTAATTTCCTTTCAATGTGCACGAAACCGTGCACTGGGGCACTAGTCCTATATAATAAAAGATTAATATGCAAATTGACTGTACCTCCACCACACCCACAAGCCACGCCCACCAGCCAATCAGGAGCGAGTATGCAAATTAACCCAACCAAGATGGCTGCACCCACGGAGAGAGCAGGAGGCTTGGGTTTCCCTGGCAATGGAGGAAGACAAGCTTTCCGCCTGCACTGGCCTGCCTTGGCCTCTATTTAAGGCTACAAAGTTTCAATTTTAGAAGATAAATAAATCCCAACAAAAAAGGCGGCAGCCACAGAGCTGGAGAGAGCAGGAGGCTTGAGTTGCCCCTGGCGATGGCGGAAACCAAGTTTCCGCAGCCCTGGCCTGCCTTGGCCTCTGCTTAAGGCTACAAAGTTTCAATTATAGAAGATAAATAAATTCCAACAGAAATGGCTGCTGCCACGGAGCAAGCAGAAGGCTTGGCTCCGCTTAAGGCTACAAAGTTTCAATTATAGAAGATAAATAAACCCCAGATACCAGGGCCTCCGCTTGGTTCACCAGGGGGCGTGGCTGGCCTCTAAACCACCACAGGCCCCTCGCCCAGGCCACCCCACGCCCCAAGGGAACCCCCACCCTGATCCGGGACAACCTTTAGGGCAAACCAGCCGGTCCCCACCTGTGCACCAGGCCTCTATCCTATCTAATAAAAAGAATAATATGCAAATTGACCATCACTCCAACACACAAGATGGCTGCCCCATATGGTCAAAGATGACTGCCCCCATGTGGACACAAGATGGCCGCCACAAGATGGCCAGCAGGGAGGGCAGTTTGGAGGGACCAGGTCTGCAAGGGAGGGCAGTTGTGGGCGATCAGGCCAGTAGGGAAGGGCAGTTGGGGGGGACCCAGGCCTGCAGGGGAGAGCAGTTGGGGAGGACCAGGCCTGCAGGGGAGGGCAGTTAGGGGTGATCAGGCCTGCAGGGGAGGGCAATTAGGAGTGACCAGGCCTGCAGGGGAGGGCAGTTAGGGGCAAACAGGCTGTCAGGGGAGCAGTTAGGCATCAATCAGGCTGGCAGGGGAGTGGTTAGGGGGTAATCAGGCTGGCAGGCAGAAGTGGTTAGGGGCAATCAGGAAGGCAGGCAGGTGAGCAGTTAGGAGCCAGCAGTCCTGGATTGTGAGAGGGATGTCCGACTGCCCATTTAGGTCTGATCATACCGGGATCGGGCCTAAACGGGCAGTCAGACATCCCTTGAGAGGTCCCAGATTGGAGAGGGTGCAGGCTGGGCTGAGGGACACACTCCCCCTTGCATGAATTTTGTGCACCGGGCCTCTAGTAAATTATAATATTGTTTAATGCCTGCTATTATAATTCTTCATAGAAACTAATTATAAGAAATATGAAAAAAGATCTTCTTGATAAAAAAAGTAAATACAACATATGCAAATATTGGTATTTAAAGTTAATACACAAAAAGTGCTTGAATTTTATATATTAACTGTTAATATATATTATTTGTTAAAAAATTCAGGCTATGCCTTTAAGCCTCTGAGCACACAACACTCATTACCTCAGGATGTCTTATTAAAAGTATTTTTATTTAACAAATATAATTTTGGTAAGGTTTAAGGTATGTTTAGAGCAAATGAAGCAATTTCTAAAAAACTTTTAATAGTATAATTTTAATATCTGCGATCTGAAAAGTAATAAAACATGAGGAAAAAGCATTAAACAAAGAAATTTTAGTTAATAACACAATTTAGTACTTGTAACAAATATGAAATCAACAAGGCAACACATATTATAGTTATTTTGATATGCAACTGAATGTGTTTGAAATGAATGCTAATTACAATATTAGCCATTATTGGACTTTTACCAGTAATCATAGGTAATTAGCCTTGTGATGAAAAGTAACAACATTTACTGCATCGACTTTACTATTTGTTGAAGCTACTAATTTCTTATTTTGAAGAGTCACACACTAACGTAATGGTTCTATATTTTACTAACATTATTTTAATCTTTGAAAATGAAACTGCATAATATTAATTCACTCAATTCAATAAAAATAATTGCAGGATTCTACAGTTCTTTACTGTTTCAAATTATTTTTATAGAGATCTACACACTTAACTGAACAAAGTCCTCTTGCTCAGATTAAAATGACTTGCATCTTATTGGTAAGGAGGACAATGATTGTTTTCTAATTTAGAAAAATTTATGCTTTTTAAACATAATTGTTTCCCTTGTTAATTTTATAGGGCAAATTTTGACAATATTTTACTTTCTTTACAATTAGTTTGCATTAAACTATGAAATTTGTAATATGGGCCTCAAGTGGATATATACACTAGAAGGTTTAGAATAAAAACTTAAAATATTTGGCATAAAGTTTAACTAAATTAAAATGTTATATATCAATTTAGAGGAAAGCAAACTAAAATTGTTTAGCATGGGAGCATCATTTTAATCCTAGTCTCCTTCCATACACAGTTATACAAAGCACCTACCATCACCAAGGCTGCCATTCACAAGTATCTTTCATGGGCACTATAGGAGAATGTTCCTCTAAACTTTTCAGTTACTTTAGATAGGCTGCCAAAAAACAATTCTAAATACATCTATTAATTATACTCTCCAACTGTAGAAACAAATGGGAATGTTTACACCCAGTGCAGTAGAGAATACTTTTTAGAACAAATAGAGCTTATGATGATCTAATTGTTTAGAAAAGCATTGTAAAAATTGCATAAACCATCTATGTCCAGCACTTTCACAGAGAGCTTCAGAGACAAAAAGCATTTTATATCTTTTGTTTATTCCACTTAATAAAACATTTCAGAACATCTTTTCTCTGTCTCCCTTTCCATTCTCTAAACATTTTCACCAGTTGTTTCTTTAAAAAATATATTCAGAATTACCGATGATCTTAGCTTACTTCCCACAGCTTCCACCAGAATTATCCTTTTAACAGCATTGCCCTTTCATAAGTGCAAAGATTATATTTTTGAGAATACACATTGGTTATTTTGAATATAGCATTGAAGGAAAAAATGAGCATTAGTAAAGAACAATAGTAGAAAAGTCTAACATTGGATGCATTTGCTGACTGTTCCAAAGCCACATTTCAGTGATCACTTAAAAACAAGACTGGCTTTGCTTCAGCAGACTTTTATTATTTATACCTTTGGATTATACTTCAATTATATACTACAGACAGATGATGTTTCTATTATATTGTATTCACTTAGGAAAAACTGAATTCCTTATTGTCTTTAAAAGCTAAAAAGTTATTTCAACTGGCAAATTATTTAACCAGATGGTTCAAGAAGTATTTCATGGTATCTCATTGTTTTGATTTGCATCTCACAGATGATTAGTGACTTTGAGCATGTTTTCATATTTCTCTTGGCCTCCTGTATATCCTCTTTCAAAACGTGTCTATTTAGGTCCTTTGCCCATTTTTTGATTGGATCGTTTATCTTCCTTTTGTTAAGTTGTATGAGTTCTCTGTAAATTTTGGAGATTAAACCCTTATCTGAAATAGCATTGGCAAATATGTTCTCTCATGCAGTAGGCTTTCTTGTTGTTTTGTTGATGGTTTCTTTGCTGTGCAAAAGCTTTTTATTTTGATGTAGTCCCATTTGTTTATTTTCTCCTTAGTCTCCATTGTCCTAGGAGCTGTATTGGTAAAGATATTGCTATGACATATGTCTGATACTTTGCTGCCTTATGGAGTCTTGTAGGAAAGTCCTTTAGCCATTTTTGTGTATGGTGTAAGTTGGTGGTCTGGTTTCATTTTTTGCATGTATCTGACCAAATTTTCCAGCTCCATTTATTAAAGAGACTGTCTTGACTTCATTGTATGCTCTTGCCTCCTTTGTCAAATATTAATTGACCATAATGGCTTGGGTCGATTTATGGATTCTCTGTTCTATTCCATTGGTCTATATGTCTGTTCTTGTGACTGTACCAAGCAGTTTTGAGAACCGTGGCTTGGTAATATAGCTTGACCTGTCAGAATGGCTATCATCGGGGTTTTTTTTTATTCCAGATGAATTTTTGGAGAGTTCATTCTAGGTCTGTGAAATATGCCATTGATATTTTAATGGGGAGTGCATTGAATCTATAGATTGCTTTGGGTAGTATGGACATTTTAATGATGTTGATTCTACCAATCCATGAACACAGTATGTTCTTCCATCTTTTTATGTCTTCTTCTATCTCTTTTTTTCAGTGTTCTGTAGTTTTCTGAGTACAGGTTTTTTACCTCCTTATGTAAGTTTATTCCTAGGTATATTAATTTTTTTGGTGCAATGGTAAATGGGATTTTTTTTAGTCTCTCTTTCTGTAAGTTCACTATTGGTGTATAAAAATGCCATAGACTTCTTGGTGTTAATTTTGTATCCTGCTACATTGCTGAATTCATTTATTGAGTCTAATAATTTTTTGATGGAGTCTTTAGGGTTTTCTATGTACAAAAATCCTGAGAAAGAAGAACAAAGTAGGTGGAATCTCAATACCAGATATCAAGCTGTATTACAAAGCCACTGTTCTCAAAATTGCCTGGTACTGGCACAAGAACAGACATATAGACCAATGGAGTAGAATAGAGAATCCAGAAATTGACCCAAACCACTACGAGCAATTAAAATTTGACAAAGGAGGCCAAGAACATACAATGGAGTCAAGACAGTCTCTTCAATAAATGGTGTTGGGAAAATTGGACAGATACATGCAAAAAAATTAAACTAGACCACCAACTTACACCATACACAAAAATAAACTCAAAATGGATAAAGGACTTAAACATAAGATGGGAAACCATAAAAATACTAGAGGAATCCACAGGCAGCAAAATCTCAGACATATGCTGAAGCAATTTCTTCACTGATAACAGCTCCTAGGGCAATGGAAACTAAAGAGAAAATAAACAAATGGGACTACATCAAAATAAAAAGCTTCTACACAGAAAAGGAAACCATCAACAAAACAAGAAAGCCCACTGCATGGGAGAACATATTTGCCAATGTTATCACCAATAAAGGTTTAATTTCCAACATTTACAGGGAACTCATACAATTTAACAAAAGGAAGATAAATGATCCAATAAAAAAAATGGGCAAAGGACCTAAATAGAAACTTCTTGAAAGAAGACATAAGGCCACGAGACATATGAAAACATGCTCAAAGTCACTAATCATCCGAGAGATGCAAATCAAAACGACAATGCGGTACCATCTCACACCTGTCAGAATGGCTATCATCAACAAATCAACAAACAGCAAGTGCTGGCCAGGATGCCGAGAAAAAGGAACCCTCATGCACTGCTGGTGGGAATGCAGACTGGTGCAGCCACGTGGAGAACAGTATGGAGTTTCCTCAAAACACTAAAAATGGAACTTCCATTTGACCCAGAGTCCCACTTCTAGGACTATATCACAAGAAACTAGAAACACCAATCAGAAAGGACATATGCACCCCTATATTCATAGCAGCACAATTTACCATAGCTAAGATTTGGAAACAGCCTAAGTGCCCATCAGCAGATGAGTGGATTAAAAACATGTGGTACATCTACACAATGGAATACTGCGCTGCGGTAAAAAAGAAGGAATTCTTACTATTTGTAACAGCATGGATGGAACTGGAGAAAATTATGCTAAGCGAAATAAGCCAGTCAGAGAAAGATAAATATCACATGATCTCACTCATTTATGGAATATAATGAACAACGTAAACTGATGATCAAAAACAGATCTAGAGAGAGAAAAGCATCTATCAGACTGTCAAACCTCAGAGGGAAGATAGGGGAGGGTGGGGGTAAGGGGAGAGATCAACCAAAGAACTTGTATGCATGCATATAAGCCTAACCAATGGACACAGACACCAGGGGGGTGAGGGCATTAGTGGGGGGTGGGGGGACAATGGGGCAATAAGGACACATATGTAATACCTTAATAAAGAAAAAAATGGGGGGGGGGGAAATAGAATAGCTATCATCAACAAATCAACAAATGACAAGTGGTGGCGAGGATGTGGAGAAAAAGGAACCCTTGTGCACTGCTGGTGGGAATGCAGACTGGTGCAGCCACTGTGGAGAACAGTATGGAGTTTCCTCAAAAAGTTAAAAATGGAACTCCCATTTGACCCAGAGTCCCACTTCTAGGACTATATCACAAGAAACTAGAAACACCAATCAGAAAGGATATATGCACCCCTATGTTCATAGCAGCACAATTTTAATAGCTAAGATTTGGAAACAAGCTAAGTGCCCATCAGCAGATGAGTGGATTAAAAAACCGTGGTACATCTACATAATGGAATACTACACCTCTATAAAAAAGAAGGAACTTTTACCATTTGCAACAGTATAAGCGAAATAAGCCAGTCAGAGAAAGATAAATATCACATGATCTCACTCATATGTGGGATATAATGATCAACTTAATTTGATGAACAAAAATAGATCCAGAGATAACTGGCACAGGAGGTGGGGGGTTAGAGAGCAACCAAAGGATTTGTACGCATGCATATTAGCATAACCAATGGACACAGACACTGGGGCGGTGGGGGCCTGCCTGGGGTGGGAATGGCTGGTGGTGGGGGGTGTCAATCGGGGAAAAAGAAGACATGAAAAACTTTATACAATAAATTAAAAAAGAAGTATTTCATGTTGCTTTCTTCTTTTTTTTAAAATATATTTTATTGATTTTTTACAGAGAGGAAGAGAGAGGGATAGAGAGTTAGAAACATCGATGAGAGAGAAACATCGATCAGCTGCCTCTTGCACACCCCCGACTGGGGATGTGCCCGCAACCAAGGTACATGCCCTTGACCGGAATCGAACCTGGGACCCTTGAGTCCGCAGGCCGACGCTCTATCCACTGAGCCAAACCGGTTGCGGCCATCATGTTGCTTTCTAAAGTAATTATCCCTAGTTCCTTTTAATTATTGAGAAAAGTTTCAATTATTCAAAGGTTTAAATCACCCCCTGCCAAATCTCTGATCACTGCAGTTACATGGCCTAAGTAAAATGACAAGGTACTGATTTAAAGTTAGCCACAAGACATTCTCCAGGCACTCAATAAACGTTAAGCAATTTTGTAAAGTAAGTTTATGTTATTTATTGAGTAAAATGACATGACCACTTTCTGTAGAATTTATGATTTGTATTAGGGGAAATACATATATAAAACAAATGGAAATTAAATTAGATATGAGTTTTGAGTAGAAACATAATAAACACAGAAATACATTTAGGAGAAACTGAATAGGAAAAAATTCCTGGGGAAACTGTGATCTGATCAGCTTTTTGAAAATCTGGTTGAGAACAGTTAAGAGTTGCTGGGGCGGAGAGAAGGCGGAGCACTCTGCCAGATTCACCCTGAGGGTCAACACAATGGGACTTTGCAAGATCACTATTGTTTAATCCATCACTTCCTTTGTGTGGAGCAATGTGCCAAGTGCTTTATATAGATTAGCTATTTAAACTTCATTACAACCCCAGAAATGAAAGAGTAGGCAGTAAAGTTGAGATTTCAACTCAAGTCTGCTTTTACATTTTAAATTATGACGCTTCGTCCCAGGCTTCAGAAACAAATGTTATTCATTGATTAGAGGTATTTAATTATCCTTTGATATCTGTAGTACTGTTGTAGTTTATAAATAAAAATTACTCATAATATCTCACTTCCAAGAGACCTTTTGGTTTTATGGTGTACATTTTTACATTCACCCTAGTCCACTCATGGTACCTCACGCCCTAGATAGAAGCCCACAAAGTCACAAGCCAATATAAGTTCCTGATATGATATCTCAATAGCCTTTGTGATCAACAGTCTCCTTTGTCTTCCAGAGAGCCTTTCCCTTATGTGCCCCTGAAATATACTCCATGGAACCTCAAAACGCCACTCTTGTGGTTTGATATGACCAATCTGGACTTATTAGCCTGGGAACCCCAAAGCAATCAAGCTACATACCTTAATAAAGACGTGTGCCCCCAAGGTCCTGCCTCCTTTATGTCTGCACCCTGCCTTAACCTCCCTTATGGCCCTTTGAGTGGAGGCATGCTAGGTATTTCCTCAGAACCTGAGATGTATAAACGTCTCTATTTCCTTTCCTATTCTGGCCTATTGTTGAACCAAGGCTCACCATCCAGCAGTCCCTTCTCTCCTTAGTGAATGCTAATTTGACAAATTCATAACACATACAAAACCCCTTCTATTTATAAACACTATTTACTCACTATCCAACTTGTCAGATTACTGAAAATTTAAATGAATAGGGAACACAGAAAATGCAAATAGCATCGGCAGCAATGTTCTCAATAATGCAACACAAACACTCCAAAAGTGCTACCATCAGATCTTCCACAGGCAACCTAATGTCATGCAACAAAAAACCTGGTATAATGAGTGGGTTTAAATTCTGATTCCACCGCTCAGTTATTAGCTGGCTTTGGCATATTAGCCTCTGTGATCTTCAGTTTTCACATCTGTTTGATTAGTTTAATAATAACTATCTTAAATTTTGAGGTCTGGTCATATTCTAAATACAGGGATTGGCATAGAGTAAGCTGTCCCATAAAAAATAGGAAATATAATTTTTTAAATTAAGTTTATTGCGGTAACACTATAGGGTCAATAGGGTCACATAGTCTTCAGTGTACATTTCTGTGACATATGATCTGTACTTTGCATTCTGTGCCCACCCCCCAAAGTTAAATAATCTTCTGTCACCTTATAGAATATGTAATTTTAAAAATAAGTCTTCATCCTCAAGAAAAATGAAACAAAACGCTTTTCCCCAGAGTTATGTGACTGGAGACAAAGGCACAATTGTGTGTGTGTGTGTGTGTGTATATATACATATATATATATATATATATAGATATAGATATAGATATAGATATAGATATAGATATAGATATAGATATATATATATATATATATATATATATATATATATATATATATATATATATATAATCAGGAGCAAATTGGAATAAAATAGCAGGAAAGGGACACATGCAAATCAAACTCAATCATACAATCAAAATGACAAAGTTAAATGGGAAATATAATTTTAATTTTTAAATAAGAACCAGACTAAGAGTTAAGAATGTTAAAGCTATAACTTATAATGTAAAGGTGAATTAACTAAATCATAAAATTGCCTGGAATGTAAAAAATGAAAATAAATTTTAGAGACAATTTAAAAAATATAATGAAGCAGAATATAGAGATGAAATGTAGAAAAACTACAGTAAAATATTTTCTTTTTTTTTTCAATATTACAGAAAAATGGAAAGCATGGCTGCTCTTAAGAAGAAAAATAAAAAGAAGGACTTACTCAAAGCAACCCAAATGTTTATCTTCCTTGCTTGGCAAAGTTGCCATACTACTATTATATATGAGAAGAAAAATAAAAGACTAAATTTCATTTCTTATGAATAAAAGAAAACATATGAATTATGTACTCCCAAACTTTCTGACCCCAAAAAGGCATTTGACTTTCTTCTTTGAATTTTGATATCTTTATGATTTTAACCTGGTCCAAGAGAAATATTGTTATAGCTTTAAAATATTGAAGCCCTTTGAAAGCACTAGCCAATTTCTTATACAATCCAACTCTACCGAGCACCTGTATTTTATAATGATTTATCATTTTTACTTTGATTTAAAATTAAATGCCCTGTTAATGAAATTGAATGACCTTGCTCTATTTTTCTTGTGCTGGTTTCAAAAGCTGTACTTTGTTTATTTTAACTATATTCATCATGTTTTTATTACTTTAGCCCAAACCCATTGAATTCTTCTCTCCTCACAGTTTCATTTCACATGGAGATTATGGGTTCTTGTTTTTTCAGCTTGATGTTGGTCATGGTCACTGTTTTTCCATCACTGATTCATCCAATCTACTTTTAAAGCATTAGTATATTTACTTCGGCAGACTGTAGTTAGAATAGTAAAAATGTAGAAATCAAATTAAGCTAAAACTCAAAATTAGTTTTAGGGCTCATAGAGATTTTACTTAAAGTAAGAGATCCTTTTGGCAATGAACTACTTTTTTCATAATATTTATAGGATGAACATTTTAACTGTCTAATAACTTCAATAGGCCTTACTTGGTATAATAAGGGAATTAAATTTATAGTCACTATTGTTCTTTTTTCCACTTCAATATGAGAAAAGTTTCTATATCTCAAACTGTATTTATGTCAATCTAAATTTTTATATTTGTATTTAACTTTATAAAACATTTTTGTATATGTGACTCTTAAAGTGATAAAATTGAAGCATAGACATTTTAAACGTCTTGGTGTTGTGCATGTAGCTAGAATCAATTGTTGAGAATCAAATCAAATGGTTCTTACTCCAGTTCTATTTCTTACAACTCCAGTGTTGCCCTTCTATGTTCTTTAGAATCTGCCTTGTTCCTCGTGTCCCTCCCTTCTTCCCTTCTTCTAATCATAGTCATCCTGAACACTATGCTAAAACTGCGAGGAAAATGATAGTTGACCCAGTAATTTGGCCTAAGACTAGACTATTCTGTATAGAATTAATGTTAGGCCATAAGTACAGATCTCCTTCAGAAAAAAAAGGAAACTCTAGAAAAGGTGCTTAAAATACATAGGTTATTAAGTTTGCTGGGAAAGGCAGATCCAACACACCCTTACTCAGCTGAATAAGGGAGGGCCTTGGATCTGAAACGCTGACTTGTCAAGAGATGAAGAGGTCACACAGCATGTACCAGGTTATCCACTTGTGTGGGACTGTTTTTTCCTATTTCATGCTCAAGCCCTCTTTTGTTCTACTTAAATGTTCTACTTAAGCATCAGTGGCCCCCAAACACACTGCCAGCTTTCAGTATTTCAGACTCCAAGGAAAAGTAATCAGGGCTGAATAAGAGGTAACTTGGTAAAATAGGTAAATTCCAGCATAGGCTGTGTGGGAGGGAGGGACCTGCTAGCCATGAGGGACCCATCTTCACTGTTGGAGCTGATGTTGCTCTGTCTTTTCTTGTAAGTCATTTTGTATTTGACTGTATTTTTGTTTTCCGCAGTAACTCTGATACCAAAATGCAATGGGCAGAAATGTTTGGAGCCCTCCCTTGGGATTGGTAACTGATGCACAGTATTACGCTTGACAAAGTTCAATACAATATTTGGAATATTGTTCAACATATTTATGTAAATATTTTGGTTCCCAGTGTCTTTTTCTCTCTTTGAGGTGTATTTTCTTTTCTTCCTTGATTTTCATATATTTTGACACTAGTCAGAAAGAGTAAGACATACTCTATCTCACTTCAAATTTAGTGTTAACCCACTTTGGTTTGTCTTTCACCTTAAATCATTAATGTCTTTCATTAAAATCAAAAGTACCTTCAAATATAACAAATTTATTTTTCTCAAGTAAAAGATAAATACAAATTAGAGAAGCAATGAAAACTAGAGAACTGTTAAATTATATCCTCAAAGTATTAAAAGCAAACCATTTTCCACATAGAATTATCAGAATTCACTAATGATACCACTGTAATGAATTAGTTATGAATAACAGGAATGGAACGAAGGCAAGGCCTGACAATATAGGCATGTTCCCTACAAAACATTGGAGGAAGGGGACTGGACAAAGGGAAGATAGATTCATGCCCAGTAAAGTTGGGGTGACATAGGGAAGGTACTTGTCTGTCAGTCACACCTGGGGACTGAGATAGTTGGCCAGAATGGGTATTGTATATCACAAATTTCTGCAAGCGCTCTGAAATTTGGGATATATAATTCCCCAAACAAAGAAGCTCGCTCTCTTGTGCTCTTGGTTCCTCTTGGCACACTTGGATCCTGGCTCATGCTTGGCTTCCTGGCATTCTTCCATGTGGCCCACAGCCATGTGGACCCCCCCACACACAATGGACTAATGAACTGCAACAAACCTGATGCTGTACTAGACTCAGCGCCAACATGGAAAGGTAACTCTGGACACTGGCTCTGATTTTAGCCTTACTGAAACCTCAGCTACATTTCTCCTATGACTGGACCAATGGAAATGGGACTTTGGAACCCCAGGGGTATAATTTCATGGAAGTAGAGCTTTCCACCATATCTCATCTTCCTGGGGGGGGGGGCTCCAAAATGCTTATTCCAATGGTACCCCAAGAACCCCACTTCCACCGATAACACTACTAACAGACAAAAATGAAAAGAAATTATAAGGAGAGGTCTATGCAAAAAGAAAATGGTATTGGTCCATTTATACAGTGAAGAATAAAGAGCACAAAAAATAAATTTTGGTTGTTTGAAATAATAAATTAAATGTTGGAGTTTAAAATATGGGGTGGGTCAAAAGTAGGTTTACAGTTGCTAGTATGGAAAAATAATACAATAATTAATAAGTACAATACAAGAATAAACTCTGTGTTTTGTGTACTCACAACTGTAGGCCTATCTTTTACCCCCTTGTATAGTGAGAATTAAAACACATGATGCCAATAGCACAAAATAAGGTAAAGGAACAAGTAAGGTCACAGAATATTAAGGTCCTTGAATTATTCAATTTTGGTAATGGGTAATTTAAGTTAGAATCTAACGGGTAAAGATATACTAAAATATATATTCTAACAAACCAATTGTAGGAAATAAAATAATAAAGTAATACTTGGTGAAAGTAAATTAACTCAAACAAGGGGAAATAATATTAGAATAAAGGAAAGATAGAACAAATAGAAAAGGAACATTAAGTTGGTAGATTTTAAAGTAAAATTTGTCAGTAATCACCAAATGAAATATTTGATACATTCTCCTTTAAAACAAAGATCATCAGACTGAACTAACATAACCAACAATAACAAAAATATCAACTACTTAAAGCTTATAAATACAGACACAAAAATTTTAAAAATAAAAAAATTGAGAAATCTTTTTAGATTGAGAAATCTTCTCAGTGTGAAAACACTGAGAAGTCTGAACTAGCTCTACTAATACCAGGCACATATTTTAAGGCACAAGCATAATTAAACATAGAGAAAAACATTTCCTTATTTTAAAAAAAGGGATGAATTCCCATAAGAAAATATGACAATCCTAAATTTATATGAATGTAAAAATTTAGCTTTAAAATCTATAAAATATAAAGCTGGCAACATGTATAGGAGAAATAAATCAAAAATCAGATTAGAAGGGTTTGTTTTGTTTTTTAACATACTTTTAGTTACTGATAAGAAATTTCACCAAAAAGAAAAACCCAAAACACCCCGTGTATTAAGGATATAGAAGAGTTGAACAACTTGCTTAACAAACTTTACATAATGAGCATGCACAAAATTCTGAACTCATTGACTACATGTTAGTGTTGTTTTCAAGAAGTAAAAATAGTAATTATAAAAATTGACCACATACAAGAAAATAGAGAAAGTTGAACACACTAAAAATGATTGGAATCATAGAGAGCATTTTCTTTTGTCACAGTGAAATTGGGTGAAAAATCAATAACAAAATGCTAGAAGGCAAATGTTATTCCTCAGTGCTTTGCCTTATATTAGGTCATTTATGAAATAAGATATATGGTCATGAATTCACATTTCAAGCAGACTAGCTCTGGTTAACCTTTCATTATTTGGCAAGGGGCCTGAGGCATGTCCTCAACAACAGGAATAATAAAGGACCTTTGAAATATATAGATAAGACAATAATGAATTTTCATTTTAAAACTGTAAAAAGTAGAAATAATATTGAAGTACTCATTTAGATCTGCTAATCCTCCAAATCCTCAAGGCTAACCTATGTTATCAGGTTTTTTTATGCTTTCAGATCTTTTTTTATATATTTAATTTATAATATCAACACCTGGAAAATATATTATCAAATACATATCTAGTTGATATGGTAGTATGTGTCAATCTGTGATGAGTATGAACTGACAATTATTTCACGTTTCTTCTATTTTTTTAAGGCTACCTTAAATATGCTTTCTGCTTTTTCCATCTATACAGGCAGCCTGTCTAAAATAGGAAGTTTCATTGCAGCTGCAAAGACTAGAATATACCTCAGGAGTATGATTTCGTGTAAGTCTATCATTGTGTATGTCAGATTAATTTTAGAAAGCAGTGCCAATCTCAACATCAAATATCATGCTCCTTAGTGTGTGCTTTTGCTTCAGGAGAACATATATCATATCTGTTCACCAATGTGAAAACAGCACCTAGCACATAAACTGTCATATTAGTATGTACTCAAAAGCTGTTGCCTGGTTGAATGAATGCACTCAGGGGAAAAATGGTTATAGGCCCAATAATGTGGAAATCTAGTTAGAATATCTTAAAAGTCTAACTTGTTCTGGTGGATTAAGGCCAGAAGTATATCCACAGGGAAACATCTGTTGACCCTAGAGCTCAAAATAGATTGACAGTCTGCGGCATTCTAATTAAATGTAATTTTCTTCCCCGAGGAACCGCTGGCCAGTGTGCCAGAAGCAGCACCAGCACCTTGGATATCCTATTTCATAATCATCATCATTATTAATACTGTAATTTTTATTCCTACCTTCTTTTGCATTACTTTAGTTCAGTTTGATGCCCACATCAGTCATATTTGCTCAGGACCTAGGTCTCCTACCCCAGGTACAATTTCCACTCTTATCTGAAAAGCATTTCAGAACTTGAAAACTTACAAAGGAAAAATAATTAACTACTGCTATTCTTTCACACATAAGATAGCACTTTGTGAGTCAACATATACACGAAAATGAATAGCAAATTGTTGAATATTAATATACTTTTCTTTTGCATTTATGCTTATGATTTCCCCGTACTCAACAACTCTGACCTCAAAATGTAACTATGTAGAAATTTATTCATTTATTTTTAATATATTTTTACCTATTTCCTAGAGCCGTGGTCGGCAAACTGCGGCTCGCGAGCCACATGCGGCTCTTTGGCCCCTTGAGTGTGGCTTTTCCACAAAATACCACGGCCTGGGCAAGTCTATTTTGAAGAAGTGGCATTAGAAGTTTAAGTTTAAAAAATTTGGCTCTCAAAAGAAATTTCAATCGTTGTGCTGTTGATATTTGGCTCTGTTGACTAATGAGTTTGCCGACCACTGTCCTAGAGGAAGGGAGAGGGAGAGAGAGATAGAAATATCAACGATGAGAGAGAATCACTGATGGGCTGCCTCCTGCATACCATCTACTGGGGATTGAGCCCACAACCTGGACATGTGCCCTGACTGGGAATCGAACCGTGACCTCCTGGTTCATATGTCAGCGCTGGACCACTGAGCGATACCAGCCGTGCAATGATGTAGAAATTTAACCACAATACTTATAACATTGAAAATATAGATTCTTTATTTTTCTATTCTGATTTGATCCTCCTTGCTAGATACTATCCCACAAACAGTTTTTCTTATTTGTAGAGCTACATTGCATTCAATTTCTGTTGACAGTTACATCCCCAGTCTTGGGCAACGATGTGATGCTTTGTTTCTAAGTCCCAAGATACTCCACTAAAATTCAATCCAGGCTGCTTAAGGCTATACACAGCACTCATTCTGCCATCACATATTCAAGCTGAATGAATTGTTTGGTTAGGTCACATGGGCCAAATGTGAGAATTGCTTGTGCTGCAGTCTGGACACCTTCAGAGACTTTTTAGATCCGGACCCATTTCGAAGCTGTCAGCCTTTCGGTTATTCAAGCCATTGCATCAAAACACCAACTAAATGTGTTGGAGATTTCCTACAAAGTCTAAAAGTCAAAGAAACATGTGCTGATTTCTGACATCGATGTACCTTTTAGTTTGGAATATATAACACACTATACCCCACACTTCCATTTGCTCAGGAGGTTTGATAAGTTGACAAGACCCTTTATTTTTGTAGGATTTATTTTCCCTTCCATTCACTGAACCTGTGTTTTATCAAGTCATTTAAGATACCTGCAATCTTGTACCTCCAATTTTTTATTAGATGTCAGGGTGGTGGCCTTCTGAATGGTGACGAAATAGGTTGCATTTAAGTTCTGTCTAAAATAAGATAGGACACTTGAATAGCCCCAAATTGGCAAATAAATGTTCATTACAATGTCTCTTTCTCCGTCATTTTAATTTCTATTTCATTCACTGTCAATTTGATCTGTCCAGGAAGAAAATCACATATCCATAAACACTAATTCAAATAAAATATCAATACATTGCAAGTAGTTCCTTCTACACAAAGATTTTCCTTTTATTAGAAAGTTCTTCCTGCAGTTACCTAGATTTATCTAATTTGCTCCCGCTTTTGTTTTCTCAGTTCAAATTTTCACCTTGTTCCAGAAACCTTTTTTGGCAACCCTATGTGAAACAGCACTTACCTTAGTACTGAAATTTTCTATCTAGCAGAGCCATTATTGGCATTGATAAATACATAGGTTTAATTTTGAGAACATACATGTAATTATAGTCGTTTGGGTATATTTTAATATTTTTAGTGTTTTCTGTTTTCAATAACGTTTAATCACTTATTAATATGAACTATATTTACAAAAGATGATTACCTATAATGTATTAGTGAGGTATTGCAACTAATAACAACAAAAGGCTAATAATTAATTAAAATAATTCAATAATACCTAAATACTAAGTACCTGTAACTAAGAAGAAATATATTTACAAAATACCTTGAAGTCTATACACTCAAACTGTTTCTACTTTAAACATTTCTAACTTTCCCTTCCTTGCCAAAAGAATATCATTTTTAAAACCTTTTATTTTATTACTACGGGCCCAGTGCACGAAATTCGTGCACTGGGGGGAGGGGGGAGGGTCGTTCAGCCCAGCCTGCCCCCTCTCACAGACTGGGAGCCCTCAGGGGATGTCCTACTGACAGCTTAGGCCCGCTTCTGAAGCGGGCCTATGCCACAGTCTGGCCTCCCTCTGCGGGAGGCAACTGAGCTGATCAGGGGAAGGTGCCAGCCCCGTCACCCTGCTGCTGCAGCCACTGACAGCCACCACAGCTGTCAAGGTGTTTTCATCAACATGGACTCCAGTCCCTTCACCATGAAAAAATTACAACTTTCTTTAGGCATTTTCAAGATGTGTCTTTCATAGGATATGACATTTTTATTTTTATTTTTATCCTCACCTGAGAATATGTTTCCACTGATTTTTAGAGAGCTTGGAAGAGAGAGGGAGAGACAGAGAGAAACATCAATGTGAGAGGGACACTCTGATTGGTTGCCTCCTGCATGAGCCCTGACCTGGGCCCCAGCCAGGGAGGAGCCTGCAACCTAGGTACATGCCCTTGATCAGAATCAAAACTGGACCCTGCGGTCGGCAGGCCAAGGCTCTATCCACTGAGCAAAACAGGTTAGGCAGGATATGACATTTCTTAGACCCTCCAGCAATGGACCTTCATTTTTTTCTCCAGGAGTGAGGTGGAAAAATCCTAGATCACCTTCTTGGATTCTTATTACCCAAGTTACCAAGAACACTGCAAGTGGCGGCATACAGGGAGCTTAGCCAATGAGTGGTCAGAACAGGTGTTTATGCTTGAACTGGTTTGGTTCAGTGGATAGAGCGTTGGCCTGAAGACTGAAGGGTACCAGGTTTGATTCCTGTTAACGGCATCTGCCTTGGTTGGGGGCACATCCCCAGTGTGGAGTGTGCAGGAGGCAGCTGATCAATGTTTCTCTCCCATCGATGTTTCTGACAGTCTATCCCTCTCCCCTCTTCTCTATAAAAGAATCAATAAAATATATTAAAAAAAGAAAAGGTGTTTCCTCTGCAGCCCATGTGCAGAGGATCCCCTGTATTGTGTCCACTGGGCTAGGGTTGTATCCCCAGCCACCGGGAGCACACCCCCAAACCCAGCGGCACTGCGTTCGCTGTGTCCGCTGGGCTGGGG
Source organism: Cnephaeus nilssonii (assembly GCF_951640355.1). NCBI lineage: Eukaryota > Metazoa > Chordata > Mammalia > Chiroptera > Vespertilionidae > Cnephaeus > Cnephaeus nilssonii. Next base: position 43,327,721 of record NC_137073.1, read on the forward strand.
GGTGTGGACCTGGGCCGCTTGGCATGGACGCACACGCAAGCGGCCATGAGGAGGGAAGTTCTCACCCCGCCTTGCGGCCACTTGCAACACACCCAGCCACCTGTCCCGGGACCCAGTCCGCTTGGCGCCCCCAGCCGCTCTCCCATGACCCAGGCCGCTTGGCGCGGGTGCCCGTAGGCCACTTCTGGCCGGGGGCATTCTGGGACCCCCCCCCCCCCCCCCGGCCGCTCAAGGCCTATGTGCGGGCTTACAGGCCCGGAGTGGCCTGGGTCCCGAGGATGTTCCCGGGACCCAGGTCGCTCGGCACCCATGTATGCAAATTAACCCACCATCTTTGTTGGATTAATTTGCATACTCACTCCTGATTGGCTGGTGGGTGACACAGAGGTACTGTCAATTTTAATCTTTCTCTTTTATTAGTGTAGATAGTATTAGTATCTAGCACATATTAACAAAATATTGATTAGTTTTATCTTTTTTGTTAAGTTTATCCAATGACATAATGTATACATTTGTGTGATTTGCTTTTATGGTGACTATCATGGTGCTGAGACTCATGATTCCTGATGTTGGTCACATCTTTCAATTGTTGTTTAAAGCTGAATTGTCTTATAATTTATTTAGCTGCTCTCCTGTGGATGGACACTATTGCTTTATAAGTGTAACAGTGTTTTATCACTTCAAATAATGCTAATATAAATATTCATCTACAGGCCTGCCTGTGTAAGTGCACAACTTTTTTGTTCTTTATTTTTTTCTACTTTTGTTCTACATTTTTCTACTTTCATTGCAGCCAGCATGATGCCTCCCGCACCTATTCTCTTTCCCAGCTGAGACAGTGTTTGTGTGTCTGGTTTCTTTTTGAAGAGATTTCTCTCTCTTTAGATTTCAGGTTACTTAATTGCTTGCAAATTCAGTTCTCCTATATGTTCAAGAAAAGCTATACATTTGTCATTTTTGGCTTTTTCTCATTTTTTATTGTGGGAGTAACACTGTTTTCAGTTTCCTACATCCTGAGAAAAAGCAAAAGCCCTGTATTAGATTTTAATACATGAAACAGAAATAGTTGGGGGACAATTTTAAGAGATAAGTATCAGTAAACAAAATGATTTGTGATGAACCTTGACTTTTCGATAGTGGTTTTTACTGTTGTCACTGTTTTTTTGTTTTTCTTAACAAGAGAAAGTGAAGACTGAGACTAAAAATATATTTCCACTATTATATCTCTTTAGCTTGATGGTGGGTCCAAGTCTGCCAGCAGTGTTATTCTCTGTATATATTCTTTACTCATAGTTTAGGTATCTGAAATAGTTCTATCTCAAAATAAAAATAAAAAACTACTTCTATTTGCTAATAAGATGATCATATATTTAATCTAACTGTACCTTAATTAGTATTCTGCATTTTGTATTGCCATTTTAGATTGTGAGGTACAAGCAAGTTTGGGGTATTACTAATTGTCATACCCCCACTGCAGTGTCTTCAGAACATGTCTTGATGCATTAATAGACTAAAAGCCAATTGCATATGATAGGGTTTCTAACCTTTTCCAGGAAAGATAATATATTTTTTGATTTTCAGAAACCATGCTCTCTTTTTTCTAGAACTAGGAAAATACCAGCTCTACAAAATGTTCAACTCTTATTCCATTACAAAGCTATTAACAATTACAATGTCAGTGATTGAACTGTACACTTTGTCCCTATAAAATCTCAATTTGCTACAGTTACATTAATTAGTTTATTTCTTGATGCCATGGTAATACCCCTGAGGAATGTACTTTCAGAGAATGTAATACATTAACTCTCTGATGGAAACATTTAGACTACTGGAGATGGCAAATTACCAAATATCACTGCAGTAGTTTAAACTTGCTAATTCTTATTCTGTGTATAAGCAATTTACCATCAGAAAGTAGTTTATCACACCTGGCATCACCCCTATCAATTATTCCTTCACTCTGTTTTTGCATTGTATAAGGACAATGGATTTCTGAAGAGTATGAGTAAAAGGTACAGTGAGATGAGATATGAAAGCTTGAAATATAAGTTTAGTTTAAAGTTATGAGAAATCCAACATGAAATATAGTAGAGGTAATGGCAGCTATGCTAATATTTGCATAAACATTGATTATTTTGCTGCTGGTATGAGAAAAATGTTCTAGAGAACAATATTATAAGTAAAACTACAAATAAAGGCAATAATCTCAGCTATTTGAGATTGGATACTGGCTTTGCCATTTCCTTATGATCCTGAGCTTAAAATGTCTTTGTATAGATGATGATAGATAGACAGACAGATAGATAATAGGTAGGTAGGTAGGTAGATAGGTAGGTAGGTAGGTAGGTAGATAGATAGATAGATAGATAGATAGATAGAATGAAAAAACATTTTTTATTCCTGGTTAGGGATAGAAAAATTCAATACTGTCAAGATGTTAGTTCTTCCCATATATACATTTAATGCAATACCAATAAAATCCCAGCAAGTGATTTGTGGATATCGACTAACTGATTCTTTAGGTTTATATGGAGAGGCAATATAACCCCAATAGCCAACATAATAAAAAAGGACAAGAACAAATTTGAAGGACTAATATTACCCTATTTTAAGACATACAGTAATCAAACACTATGATAATGGCAAAAAAGTAGACAGTAGATCAATGGAACAGAATAGAGAGCCCAGATATAGATCCACATAAACATAGTCAACTGATCTTTGATTTTTTTAAAAAGCAATACAAAGAGCAAAATTAGTTTTTTCAACAAATGATATACAAAAAATAAATCTAGTTACAGGCCTTTACAAAAATTAACTCAAAATGGAACAAAGCCCTCAACATAAAATGCAAAGTTATAAAAATTCTAGAAGATAACAAGGAGAAAAATAGGTTATCTTGGCTTTTAGTTTTTTATTGTTGTTAATCCTCACCTAAGGATGTTTTTTTCCATTGTTTTCAGAGAGAGTAGAATGGAAAGAGAGAGAGAGAGAGAGAGAGAGAGAGAGAGAGAGAGAGAGAGAGAGAGAGAGAGATCTACTGGTTGCCTCCTGCACTGACCCAAAGTGCCCTTGACCTGGAATCAAACCTGCAACCTTTTGGTGAGTGGGCTGACACTCTAACCGCTAAACTACGCCAACCAGGGCAATTTTGGCTTTTAGATACAAAACAAAGGCACAACCTCTGAAAGAAAGATTTGCTAAACTAGACTTCATGAAAATTATCATTTTGCTCTACTAAAGACAAGAGAATGAAAAGCAAGCAGTGGAATATGAAAAAAAGGCTTGCAAAAGACATATTTGAAACAGGACTTTCCTCCAAATTATAAAAAGAACTCTTAAACTCAAGAATAAGAAAACAATTAACCCAATTTAAATAATGTTCCAAAGACCCTAACTGGAAATCTCATCAGAAAAGATGTACAGATGGCAAATTAGCACATGAAAACATGTTCCACATCACATATCATTATGGAAATACAATTAAAACTACAATGAATACCACTACATACCTATTAGAATATCCAAAATCTGTAACACTGACAACGCCAAGTACTGATTAGCATGTAGAACAACAGGAACTCTCATTCACTGCTGGTGGGAATACAAAATGTCACAGCCACTTTGGAAGGCAGTTTGGTGGTTTCTTACCAAACTCAACACGTTTTTACCCTACTAACCAGCAATTGTGCTCCTTGGTAATTACCCAAAGGAGGCAGGGATGGAACCTGCAACCCACACACATGCCTTTGACCGGAGTCAAACCCGTAACCCTCTGGTGCGTGGGCTGCTGATGCTCTAACCACTGAACAATGCTGGCCAGTGATCCAACATATTTAAATCTTCTGGAGGTGTGGGGATATTGCATAAAGTCAGTAAGATTAAAAATAAAGGCTCACAATCTCTAGGTATTGAAAGCCTTAGGGAAAAAACAGTGTCTCTGAACCATTAAAGATGACATCAGAACAAAAAGAAAACAAATCTTGTGTATCAAATGGTATGATTCTTTAAGCAATAGGAGACTTTTAAGTGCAAAATGAATTCTAGAATTATCTCCTTCCCTTAGAACCACTTAGGCTAAAACTATTACAAAGGGAGAAACTTTATATTTCTTTAGTGTGTAATCACACAAAGATTATTCTACATGTTGTTTTATTCCCTCTTTACGTTTCCCTCTGGTTCCTTCACTGAAGTGTTCATACTACTTCAATATCCTTTAAAACTATAATCTCCTAATAAAAAGAACTCAAATGTTTTCTAATTTAAAAATGTTAAGCCCTAATTGTGCTCAATTCTCTGTACCATGTTTAAGGACTACCTAAGTTCCAGGATGGAAAAGGAAAATTTGTAGAAGAATTCTGACTTGTCCTAAGTGTGTACACTCCAGGCCCACCTTACTGCTTCTAATCAGTTAATTTTTGGTGGTGAGAAAGTGAAAAGTTTGTCAATATTATATATAAGGACATCAGAGTGGTCATTGTTCTATCCTAAAAAAATGAACTAGAAGCCTCTGACATATTATAAAGAGGCTTCAAGGGGAAATGTGACACTTGATTTCTGATAGTATATTAAACCCATGTAATATTCCCGATAGATGACCCCTCATACAAATGAGAATGAATCAAGAATTTTGATTTTAAAACCATACATATGATGAAGGGAGCTACTAAAGGAGCAAATCTCTCACAAAGTGGACACCTGTAAGCTCCAGACAGCATGTGGAAATTAGCTTGTAAATGCTCTGAAGAGGGACCAGAGGCAGGTGATTCTGGAAGGGGACTGGTGTTTGGAGAAAGAGTAGCAGTGGACAAATTCCACATCTTTTTAGTTTCTGGACTGAGGCTAGGCCTCTTTTGGATTGAGGCCAGCTGGACCATGAGAGATTGCTAAATGTCTTACTGGCCTGAGAACTGGATAGCATATAAGACAAGCAAATTTCTTATAGAGGTAAGGAGATCACAAAAAGAAAAGAACTAGGGGGGAGGGGGGGTATCAAAAATCTGTATATAAAATCGTTCATAATTTCCAAGTAAATCAGAGTTACTCTAAACAGTCCACTATAGATATAATAGAACTGAGATTTGAGTTAACACCTGATTGCCAGAGTTTATAATTTAAATTCAACTAATTCAAAACCAGTTTGCTGAAATAAAGAAGTCATCACTCTTCTAAGGAATATAGCAGAATCCAGAGTCTTCACAGCATGATATTTGCATTACATTTCTATATAATTAAACATATCTTTTACCTTAGATCCTGATTTTTGTCAGTTGACTAGTTCATGTCAATTTATTAATACGTATCAATGAGGTGTGCTCACAAAGTTTTCCTCTAAGGAAGAGTTTACTATTTAAATAGTGAAAGTTTCAGAAAGAAAGGCAGGGGACATTGTTCTGTGGGTGAGCAGAGTCCTTTATCATTAAAAATTCATTTTAAAAAACAACACAGAGTTGGCTTTAGCCCATAAATAAGTTTTCCATTTTTATTTTCTATAAAGTATGTGTAATAATCTTTGCCACAAACACATATATATCTTAAATTAATGGACTGAAACTCCCTCGGATTTTAAGATTTTCCCAAATTTGACCTTTCATTTAGTACTCTGAATTGTTTTCCTTTTGATAATAATTTACATCTTTCATCTGTGAGAAAAATAATAATCCAAAAGGAAAAATTACAATAAGCAGAGAACTTCTGTAGTGCTATGAAATATTAGGTTCTTTTATTTCTGTCTGACACACATGGTCTTATTAATTATGATTGATTCTAAGTAATGATTCACTAAAAATGACAAGTTCTTTGTAGAAAAAGCAACAGTACATTCAATTAGAGCTATTTCCTTTGGTAAGAGCATTCCAGAGGTGAAATATATTTTATATTTCTGATGTCAGAATTTCAGCACACTAAAAATGATTAAAATTTAAATAAAATTTTTCACTACAGATAAAACTACAGATCATAATTAATGTCAATTGTACAAATAGAATTTAGAATAAATAATTATCGACAAGCCTATTGTAGTATGTTTGGGGATAGAAGGAAACTAAGATACAAAATGATAAAGAGTCCAAAGTACAAAATTTCTGATGGATATATAAAGAAGCTAAAATGGGAAAGACAAATTATGAGAAGACTCAGATGGTAAACATGAACAGAAATCTATGAATTACTGAAAACACTATTCAATCTTACTAGAGAGCCAAAAGAGTAAGTTACATTTGGTAAGTACCATAGCTAATAATCCAATGATGCAAATTATCACTCTAATTGAGAAAAATTAATGCAGAGACCTGAAAATTTCAATTAGATCTGAAAGCTGTACACAAACATATTTCACTCAGCCACCTAAAATCATAACTCTCATTTATTAATTTCTTAATTCCACATCTAACAAGTAATTAATGATTCCTCCTGTTAGTCAGGCCAGGCACTCTGTTGGTGCTGGGGATACAAAGATAAAGAAAAGGACACACGCCAAGCATTCATTCATGGAACTTCTAATGGGGAGAGGGGTTCAGGGAAAGGCAGGCACATTATTCCAGGAGTGAATGTATTATTACAAACTAAGAAAAGGAACACCATTGGTCAAGAAGCAAACATAGAACACAAGAACGTGAGTCAACCAGAGGAGTCAGAGAAGGCATTCCTGAGAAAATGACAGGAGCTGAGTTCTGGTGCTGGTGAACAGTCAACTAAGAATTTAAAGGCCCAAGACAGGACCTTCCAGAAGTACAATTGCCACTGCCATATAGAAACCCTCCATTATACTTGATAAAGTTAATCTTTCCCTTTAGCTATATGACAGCTGGTCCATTTCTCCTGCTACACTTTTCACACTACATCATAATGATGTTTGGCATGTGTGTTTTTAACTCACTAAACTATGAGCTCTTCAAAGGCAAAGTCTATATAAAGGGACTTCATTTGCAAATTTTCAGGAACAAATCACATTTTAAAACCTTATGGGAGGATCACTTCATAAGGCATATAAATGTCTGATCACTATGTTGTACACCTGAAACTAATATAATATTTAATGTCCACTGCAATTAGAAATAAAATATATAAATAAAGCTTCAGGAATCTTATAATACAAAACAGGTAGACTACAGGAAGATGGCACTATGCTTTTTTTGTGTGTTACCTTCCTTGACGCTTGGCTTACAACAGATGAATACTATATTTAATTTTGCATGATTGTTAGGTATTTATGTCTAATTTGTGAAGATTGATAGAAAAGCTATAAATACTAAAAATGTGCTCTTGGACAAACATATTCACACACAGACACACATCTGCATATGCATCTTCATATACATACAAACACATGCACAGACAGACATACTAGGGCACCCTAATTCCCATAGTAATTCTTGACTAAGAATGAACTCTGATTTGCAAATACATACTTCTAATATGTTTGAACAATGCTAAAATAGAATGTAAATCAACCACATCCAAAACATATTATTTCATGATATAATTAACATTCATAATTGAACTGCAGAATTTAAGAAATCTACAGTTAGATAGTATTTCCTAAAATAAACCCCGTATTATTTTTCTGCAACTTTAATTAAATAATTGAAGGAAATGCTCAAAGTGTTAAAAAATAGCAGAATAACTAAACAACACCCAAAAAGAAATATTCAAAGCAAAAATCCAACTTTATTTATTTATTTTTTATTTTTTAATCCTTACCTGAGGATATATTTTTATTTATTTTAGAGAGAGAAGGGGAGGGGAAAAAAACATTGATGGGAGAGAGAAACATGATCGGTTGCCTCCCATACATGCCCCTACCATAGATCAAACCCTTAACCTTCATATGTGCCCTGACCAGGAATTGAATCTGCAATTGAATGGAACAACATTCCAATGAACTGAGTAACCCAGCCAGAGCACAAATATTCAATTTTAAATATAATCTTAAGGTTTCATAAATTAAAATAGGAATTTTGAAAATTAAATTTTCTTAGTCCAGATATTCTCTTGACAATATAAAAATTATTTTCTAAAAATATAAAGCTCCTATTTCTGTACTGTAAATTAAAGTTGACATAATACTTTGAAAACATTATAAATCATTAAAATAATTTTAGAAATGTATAGTTCTTGCTCTCTAGAAATTCATCATGTGCCTAACTGCAGAATGTTAATGTTAAAAATAACATGCACCCCTTTAGAATCACACTGGTTATACACTGAAAGTCTTGTGTCTTTCTTGAATCATTCTGGAGTAAAAGGTTAGTGCAGAGTTACCTAATTCAAGTATATCTTATTTTAAATCTAATGGACCTCTTCACTTTAGAGCAGGGGTCCTCAAACTTTTTAAACAGGGGGCCAGTTCACTGTCCCTCAGACTGTTGGAGGGCCGGACTATAGTTTTAAAAAAAACTATGAACAAATTCCTATGCACACTGCACATTTCTTATTTTGAAGTAAAAAAACAAAACGGCCGAAACCGGTTTGGCTCAGTGCATAGAGCGTCAGCCTGCGGACTAAAGGGTCCCGGGTTCGATTCCGGTCAAGGGCAAGTACCTTGGTTGCGGGCACATCCCCAGTGGGGGGCGTGCGGGAGGCAGCTGATCGATGTTTCTCTCTCATCGATGTTTCTAACTCTCTATCTCTCTCCCTTCCTCTCTGTAAAAAAATCAATAAAATATATTTAAAAAAAAAAACAAAAAAAAAAAACCGGCAAAAACACCCGCATGTGGCCCGCGGGCCGTAGTTTGAGGACGCCTGCTTTAGAGTGTCCCAGAATTCATTTCTTACTTCTCTACTTTACTTAATCATATTCCCTTAATTTTCTCATTTAAGTTTTTAAATACCATATTTATGATGACTACTAAAAATTATAACTCTACTACAGGTCTTTCTGATAGCTCTAGACTCATATATGTAATTTCCTATTTAACATCTCTACTTGAATTTGACTGGATCCCTCAAGCTTACCCTGTCTACAATCTTCCCACTTTCAGTGGATGGCTCCAACCTTCTTTTCCAAATTGAAACTTCACCTTTTCCTTTTCCTTACTTCATATTTAATGAAGGAGGAAATCCTGTGGGCTCTGGCTTCAAAATATGTCTTGATTCTGGTCATCTCTCTGACCACACTCTGTTACCATCTGGTTTTGAGAGACTTTCATTTCCCTTCCTGCAATTGCCTCCTTACTATTCCTCCAGTTTCTACCCATTTTGCTCCTACAGATTATTATCAAGATCAAATGTATAAAAACTTACTTGCTGACAATATTTCTGTCCTCAGGGTCTCTGGCCTCACTCATAGCATCATAGTGCATGTTAAGAGATACAGAGAAGGAAAAAAGCCCATGAAGAATTCCTAGGACACTATTTAAAAGCAATACATTTGTACACTCATGCTAAAATAATAAAAATAGCAATAATTCTGGCTCACTCAGTCAGCCTCCCTGACTCTACCCATACTTGTTACATTCATAAAGAAATTAAAGTGCATTTTAAATAGACAATCAACATGTGGGTGTGCTGACTTTTCTGGTGTGTTCAAAGAACAATGTCCTGGTGCAAATAATTCATTTTCATGGGTGCAGGAAGGAAGTGCTATCGCTCAGACTATGGATTAGCAATGTTGGTAATGAGGACCAGCCCCAGCAACAATTAACAGGAAACAAACTATGATGGAAGATTGTTAAAACACTGAATGAGCCCAACAGGTGTGGCTCAGTGGTTGAGCATCTACCCATGAACCAAGAGATCACCAGTTTGATTCCCAGTCAGGACACATATCCAAGTTTTGGCTCGAGCCCCAGTAGGGGGCAGACAGGAGGCAGCTGGTTGATGTTTTTCTCTCATCAATGTTTCTATCCCTCTCCCTTCCCCTCTCTTTAAAATAAATAGAAACATTTTTAAAAAATTGAATGAATCCCAATGTATGATATAATTTGATATAATATTTATTCCTTCCATTTCAATACCTTTAGTCCTTTGGGTTATAAATAAGGCCCCAATTTTCAGCATCCTAATATTTGACTCTCCATAATCACTTCAGTAACATTATTTTGATGCAGTCAAAAAAATAAACCTCCCAAGGATAGATTATAATAGAAAGCAGAATATTTCATCTTACTTAACTGTACACACAGTGAACTGTGAGAAATGACCTGTCAGGAAAACAGATTTTATATTGAGGTCCACCTAAAATAAGGTGGCTATCAATAAAGCCATATACATCCGAAATATTAAACTCCATAAAAATATATGTTTACCCTATATAATGATTAACAAAACATTGAAAACTGAGTAGCTTTCTCTCAGGTGGGTCCAGGAAAGAGGGATATTACCAGTGCCTTGGGGCCTTTGAGAAACCTCAATTAGCCCACATGGGTGCTGTCCATTAGAGGAGAGGAAGAGATACTTCTGTTTTATTTAACTTTGTCTCTTATCGTGGATCTTTTCCCCCAAGTGTTTAGGGAGCTTTAAAACCAGATCTCAGAACTATCTCACCCCTCTTTTAAACCAAGAGACCTCTACTCATTATCACAACATCTCAAGTTAAGTTATTCTTTAATTCCAGAAAGATGTTTAGAAATCAATTGATATCCTATCTAATAAAAGAATAATATGCAAATTGACTGTCACACCAAGACACAAGATGGCCGCCCCCATGTGGTCAAAGATGGCTGCCCCCATGTGGACACAAGATGGCCACCACAAGATGGCCACCACAAGATGGCCTGCAGGGGAGGGCAGTTGTGGAAAGTTAGGGGTGACCAGGCCAGCAGAGGAGGGCAGTTGGGGGTGACCAGGCCAGCAGAGGAGGGCAGTTGGGGGAGACCAGGCCAGCAAAGGAGGGTAGTTGGGGGGGACCCAGGCCTGCAGGGGAGGGCAGTTGGGGGGACCCAGGCCTGCAGGGGAGGGCAGTTGGGGGGGACCAGGCCTGCAGGAGAGGGCAGTTGGGAGCCAGCAGTCCTGGATCGTGAGAGGGATGTCCGACTGCCCGTTTAGGCCTGATCCCAGTCGGACATCCCTCAAGGGGTCCCAGATTGGAGAGGGTGCAGGCTGGGCTGAGGGATACCCCCACCCCATGCATGAATTTCGTGCACCAGGCCTCTAGTATTTGAATAAAATGGGAACTAACTACCATAGGTAGTTTCTGACAAACAATCCATTATTCACTTAGATTGTTAGACAACATGTATGAATCAACCCTGAGCTGTGAGCGGGGTGCAACCTGCTCAAAGCCATCTGACTATTCATTCCTGCACCGAGGAAGAAGTGAAGGCTCCCCAAGGTGAGAAAAGAGTAAAGAAGCATCAAAACCAGGTTCAAAACTATCCACTGACTTCCTTTTATTTTTAAATATTTTTTATTGATTTTAGAGAGGGAGAGGGAGTGAGAGATAGAGACATCAATGATGAGAGAGAATCATTGATCGGCTGCCTTCTGCACACCCGCTACTGGGGATGGGCCTGCAACCCGGGCATGTGCTGACGCTCTATCCACTGAGCCAAACCAGCTAGGGCTATCCACCAACTTTCTATGCTATTTAGGAAATAATCCTTACCTACTTCTAGTTTGAAGGCCTTTCATGGTACCAACTCTAGCCAACCAGGCCTTCTTGGCTTTCTTCACACAGCTCAGTCCTTCCCTAGACCTTTGCTCCTGTTCCTCCCCCTGCTTGGAGAACAGGCTCTTTGCTCAGATTCTTCTGTTTCCTCCTTGTATCATTCATGCATATACTCAAACACTGATTTCTCAGAGGAGCTTTCTCTGATCTTCTCTAGAGTAGCCTCTCATTCCCCACTATTGTCACTCTCTACTTCTATTGCTTTACTTACTTTTAATTTTTGTCAAGGTGACTGTCACTCCTTAATATTACATTCAATAGAGTTGACTGTCCTTGACCTAGAACGTAAATTCAGGGCAAGGGTTTTATTGATGCTATATCCCTGGCACATAGTAGATATTTAATAATATTTTTGAATTCAATGATAGTTTAATGTTATATTGAAAAGGTATAATTGCATTTTTTTTATCCATTTACTTCATCATGTAAAACACTTTTTTTTTTACTTTATTTTCCCCTCACCTTCTTCCCTGCCACAATCACCATACTGTTGTCCATGTCCATGAGTTCTCTCGTTGTTTTTTTTTTATTTTTTAACTCAATCTCTCCACCATCCCCACAACAACCCCTCCCAGGGCTGTCTTTGCCTGCTCTTATATTTAGACAAACCTATTTTAAATTTCATATGGAATGAAATGTGATTCTTCTAAAATATCCATTTGTTTACAAAATATTATTCTTTTGGAGAATAGACAAATGTGCCAATTATTAGTCCAGGGCCATCTTGCGCTGGATATAACTTCCTTTTAAAAATTTGGTCCCAATAAAAGATACTATAACTTCCAAATTATTTTGTAACTAAAGCCCTGGTGCGTGAAATTTTGTGCACAGGAGGGGGTATCCCTCAGCCTGGCCTGTACCCTCTTGCAATCTGGGACTGCTGGTTCCTAGCTGCTCGCCTGCCTGCCTGCCTGATTGCCCCTAATCACTCTTCCTGCCTGCCTGATCACCCCTAACCACTTGCCTGCCTGCCTCATTACTCCTAACCACTCACCTGCCTGCCTGATCACCCCTAACTGCTTACCTGCCTGCTCAATTGCCCCTAACCACCTCTGCCTGCCTGCCTGATCTCCCCTAACCACTCGCCTGCCTGCCTCATCGCCCCTAACCACTTGCCTGCCTGCCTGCTCAATTGCCCCTAACCACCTCTGCCTCAGCCCCCGCCACCATGGATTTGTCTGGAAGGATGTCCGGAATGACATCCAGAAGGTCGTTCAGCTGTCCAGTCTAATTAGCATATTATGCTTTTATTATTATAGATAGCTTTGCAAAATTGAAATGTTAAAATGACAGAAAAAAGCAGAATAAAAAATTAAACTACAAATTATCTTTGATGAAAATGGAGCATGGGTAGACAGTAACCTGAGATTGCAATTATTATCAGAGCAAGTCTTTAAATTGTTCTTTTTAAAATACCACCTTGTTATCATAATCAACAGAGTTATTATACTAAGTGCTTTTAGGGTCAAGATACTCTGTTAGGCACTGTGTGAATAACAAAAGAGCTTATGAGTTTAAAATTAAATTGTCAATATAAGACTTTTAAGACATTAAAAATATAGAAATTTCAGACAAAACATGATAATTAGAAAAAAATGTGCTAACATGGGGTGAGAAGACAGAAATCTCTATAGACTGAGATGGTCCATTGCAAGTAGAATAAGAAGCTGAACTGAAGGCAATCAGTGATTTAGAAAACAGATAAGAGTAATTCAACGTGATAAAAAAGGTCGGGAAGATGTACACAGCAGTTTTGACATCAGCAAGTATGCAGAGCTCTGTAACAAATGGTAGGCTTTCTGCAACATAAAAGAGATACATACATCTTCAAAAGAAAGGGTTGGCCACACTGCTAAAAGGGCCAGTTAAAAGTTAGTCACCAAAACACATTTTTCTAAAGTGTACTATAACTGAAAATATAAGTCATTTTTAATTTTTCATGGCAAGAGACAAATTATTTTATAGATCTCCTTAAAAAATTAAGCTTTTGAGAATAGTTTTTCTTAGCATTTGAATATGTCACCTCTGACAGAATCTTTCGTCATTAACAATACTTAACACATTTAAAGAAAATATTTGTGCTTTCCTTATCACGGACTTTATATATAATTTTTAGGCAGAATTAGCTTAATAGAACATCTAAAAACCTTATGAATTACTTTGTCTTAATCATAAAATTAGAAACAAGTTTGACATTTTAATATGAGTAAAACATTTTAATGAGTATAAAAATATTTTTTAAAATGTTTCTAAAACTAGCCTATCTTCAGCAAGAAAGGTAAAATAAACCTTAGAGTATAAAATATTCTTGGCATAAAATGTTATTTGCAGGTCTCAGACATACTGTATGGTTCTCTGGTATCAAATGCATCACCATTCCAGAGGCTGAATTCTGGTACCCTTTTGTCATCACCCGACAGACTGAAATCTAATCCCATGACTGAACACAAGGCCAAGACTCAGCTACAACCCTAAAGCCTAGAGGTTTAGGCTCCACATTTCCTTGGATTCATTTACCCAGTTCATGCAGATTGAGGCATAACTCTAAAATACTTGATGCAAACCCACTAACTCCATTTCATTGGTTCTTATGAAGAGTCTATTCTAAAAACCATAATGTTAGTAAACATTCAACTATTGTCTCACACAGAAAGAAAACAAAATCTTACATTCAGAATATTAATCAGCATTGCTGAAGCTGGGCTTCCTATTAGAACAACAGCTATGTGTCAGGATAGTAAGAAACTAGGGAAATTCCTGGGCAAGTGGAATGGAGAAACTGATACAAGAAAATTAAACAAGGCCAAACTGTTTGGTAGCCTGTGAATCACAAGATCATAACTTTCCCAAACAGGTACACTTGAAAGCAAATGGCTAATATCTGTCCTCCCTAATGAGAGAGTACAATAGCTTAAGTCACCCTGGCCTGGGAAAATAGAGAACAATGACCCCAGCTAAACCCAAGGACATATACACTTGGGGATGCTAAGGCAGGAGAACAGGAACGGGGACGGGGGGGTGGGGGGGTGGGGGGGTGCGGAGGGGGGAGGAGTTATGTCACCCACTGAACAAAGAAGTCAGCAGTCTTGGGACTTGCCAAGATAAAATCACCAAATGTATGTGCAAACATTCTGAGAAAAGCCACAACAAAGTAAAAGGCGGACCTTGAAACCTAGTCTGCTAGCCAAGCTATCTGGCAGGAAAGCTTTGAAAGCTATTGGTACCAAAAAAAAAACGTGGGTGTTGTTTGAGTCCCAGTTCTAGTTTCACCAAAATAAAAAAATGAAGTTGCGGATAAAGACGATGAATGAAACCAAAGTTTATTGGGAGAAACTAGTCCTGGAAAAGGTGTAGCTGGGGTTCCAAGAGCAGGCCAGTGTCCGGAGCTTCCTTTCCTTGTTACAGTCGGGAGTAGTTTAGTACCCGAGCTAATTAACGTCTAATAGTCCATGTGTGGAGGCCCACGTGGCCATACGCCTCATGGGCACAGGGACGTGCTCCCCGGCCACAGGAAGGAACTCCAGGAACCCATGGCATGCTCCAAGAAGAGCGAGAGTGAGAGGAAGTTCATTTGGGGGGTGGGTAGTCTTGCTAGCACCTAATTGGTCTTTTCAAAGAATTCTACCTTAGCACTATCCTTTAGATTGGTTTATACACCCTACTGCCTGGGATTGGTTATCTGCACGCTGCCGGTCTTAGCAGCATCTGTACATTTTAAATTCCATGCCTCTCTCATGAGTGCCCTTCCTTTCCAGCTCAGCTGGGGTGACTGAGTAACCAAGCCTAGTTGGGTTCTAGGCTCTACTTCCTTCCCCATGGTCCCACCTCTCTCTACCTAGCTTCCTTCTGTCTCCTCACTATGTTATTGGAGAATCAAACTCCCCATCGATCAGCAGGGAACAGACTTGGAGAATGTTAAATGCAGCTTTTTGGCAAAACTGTATAATAAATGTCATGCCTATATCTACCAGTAAATGACTGAATCAGACAGGGTTTTCAGCTCATCTTCAGCACAGAGCCAAGTCATTTCCTCTCTCCCGCTCCTAACAGTAAACGATGCTACTTTCTAGAGTAGTTGTTGTTCACCAAAACTATTATTTATTTAGTAAACAACTTGCCCACTTCCATGCATGCCAACTTCCATGCATGCCTATTAAACAATATGAAAGGAAAAATACCTTTCTCCTCCCAGGCCATCCCCCACCCCCCATCCTGTCAAAGTGTACTCTGTAAACACAGAAGGAAGAGAAAAAAACAACAGCTGTCATGAAAATTTACCCAATAGTTTAATGAACTTGTCTTTCAAAAATATTATTTCTTTTTTGTTAACCTATGTTGAATTTAGAGTTTGCCTTTAAAGGATTCTAAAATCTAGGATAGCAAGAGAAGGGGTATAATGTGACTCAGCAAGTACACTGTTTTAACATACAAGAGGAATTATGACCTGTGCTTTTCTAAAATAATAAAGAGATAATGTAAATACGTTCTAAACCAAGAAAGAACACCTAGATTTTTCCATACCGAAACATTTGCATTTTTATAATCACCAAGCCATAGTTGACAGGTAATTATTTATGACTAACAAATCTTTGTCCATTTTCTCTCTTTTTGGAATGGATTGTCTTGTATACTCTCATGGCAAATTCCTATTAATTGTTTGAGACTCAGGCCAAATATTTCTTATTCTAGGAAGCATTCTTTGCTTTGTTATTCCTGAAACAAAACTGATGAATTTTTCTATTATTATACCACTGTAGCTCCATAACAACATTTGTCAAACTCTCTGTTCCATGTGATAGCCCAAATATGTGCCCTGCCTTGTAGTCCATAAGCAACTACTGGGCAGGGAAAGTTTATTATTCATCTTTGCTTCACTGGGAACTAAGAAGAGGCCAGCACCTGGCAGGTGCACTATCTGGTGAATGAATGAATAAATTAACAAAGAAATAAATAAATGAATTTAGCATTATTCTGAGATAAAAAGAGTGGATATTAAGTCAGAATACCTTAAATACCATTAAGGGACATTAAATCATGCATTATAAGTTGGAGAAATTTTAATCAATGTATAATCAATAATAATAAGTTCTACTATATCTTAACACAGTACTAAGTACATTATGTCACCTAATTAGCAAAGCTCATAAATTAGGCATTAATTTCATTTTTTAAGATATAATGATATTGAGAATGAGAGATTAAATAGCTGATCTTCATATACTTATACAAAGGCAACAAGAGAAAAAAATAAATAAATGGGACTCAATCAAACTAAAAAGCTTCAGCACAGCAAAGAGAATTATCAACATGATGAAAAGGTAACCTATACCAAACAGGAGACAATATTTGCAAATCGCATTATCTGATAAGGGGTTCCCATCCAAAATACATAAAGAACTAATCAACTCAATAGCAAAACCCCCAAATAATTAAATTTTAAAACAAACAGAGGATCTAAAAAGACTTTTTTTTCCCCCAAAGAAAACATACAGTTTGTCAACAGGTACATAAAAAGGAGTTCAACATCACTAATCATCAGGAAAATGCAAATCAAAAACACAATGAGCTATCACCTCAAACCTATTAGAATGGCTATTACAAAGTAAATAAAAATAATAATAACAAGTGTGAGGATGTGGAGAAAAGGGAACCCTATGCACTGCTGATGGGAATGTAAATTACTGCAGCCACTCTGGAAAATAGTGTGATGTTTCCACAATAATTTAAAAATAGCACTACCTTGCTACAACACAGTATTCCGAGTATTTAACTGAAGAAAATGAAAACACAAACTCAAAAAGATAGCCTTATGTTCACCTCAGCATTATTTAAAATAGCCAAGATATGGAAACAAGCTAAGTGTCCACCAATGGATGAATGGATAAAGAAAATTACTATTATTCAGCCCTAAAAAAGAAGGAAACCTTGCCATTTGCTACAACATGGATGGACGGTTTCATTTTGCTAAGTGAAAAAATTCAGACAGAGAAAGACAAATACCATAAGATTTCACTAATATGCGTTTTCTAGAAAAAATGATTGGAGATATAACATACAGCATGGTGACTATAGTTAATAGTACTGTGTCGCATATTTGAAAGTTGCAGAGAGTAGATCTGAAAGTTTTGTAATTATGTATGGTGACAGGTGCTAACTACAGTTTTTGTAGAGTTCACTTTGCAATACACACAAATATCAAATCATTAGGTTGTACACTTAAAACGAATATGTTACATGTCATTTATACCTTGATACAAAATATTCATATGTATAATATATAGGATATATATTTCACATATATATTTATCCTTAACTAGCTACCTATCTACATACTTGCCTGCCTTCCTACCTACCTACCTCTTTAACTATCTATTTACCTCTAAATTGAGCCCAGGCAGTCTTACTCCAGAGCTATTACATAAAAATGGCAAACAAGAGTAAATGGAAAATGCATTAAGCTGCCCCTTGAAAATGGTTTTCAACTGCTAATATGACTTGCATGGTACTACAGTCTAAAATTAACATCTTTTGGTGGTTACACTGTTTTCTTAAGTAAACTACCATGGATATAGTCATAAAATAATTAGAGGTATTGAAAGCTATAGTGTTACATTTATATTAATACATAAATCATGTTTCCTCACTTATTAAAAACCAACAGGTAATATGAAAAATGAGCACAGCCTGAAGTAGGATCTCTCATTAGTGCTATATTAATCAACTGAGTGATTGTATTAAGCTCTTACCATAGATCCTCTATTATGCCTGGATTGAGGCCTGGAAGATATGGAGAATTAGGAAGATTATAGTTACTTTATAGGTAAGTTATAATCTCATTGATTAATTACAACCTTTTCAAATGAAACAATGAATGAATAATACATACTGTATTTGTATATGCCTTGGACTTGCTTTTCACTTACAACGCATCAATTCCTTCACCTTTTTACCTGGTCATCTTCCTCTTCCCTTTCATACCTAATATTAATTGTAACTTTTTCACAATATATTTTGTTTTGTTTTGTCTTATTTGTTTTTAAAATATTTTCATTGACTTTAGAAAGAGAGGGAGAGCAGCCCCAATCAATACACTGACTGCAGTCTTGTGAGACATCCTGAGCCAGAACCACCCAGCTAAGCTGTTTTCAAACTCCCGATCAATGAGAGAGAGAGAGATCAACATCAATCAGCTGCCTCCTGCACACCCTCTGCTGGGGATCAAGCCGACAATCCGGGCATGTGCCCTGACAGGGAATCAAACCATTGACCTCTTGGTGCATGGGTCGACACTCAACCATTGAGCCACACCAACCGAGCGAGATATGTTTTTGAATCCTTACCTAAATTATGATATGTTACTATGTTGTTTTTTTTATATCTGTAACCTAATGGAAGAATGTATCCTTACTATATTATAATCCTCCCCAATTTCTCTATTTTCCCATTGAATTAGACTTTCCTTAAAGACAAGCATTAGCTTGTTCACTATTGTATCCAGAGTGCTGAGAAAGCTAAACTCTTTAAAAAATAGTTTTTATTTAATAGTCACAGGGATGCAAAGTAAAGCATAGAGAATATAGTCAATAATACTATAATAACTATGCATGGTGCCAGGTGGGTATTGGAAATATTAGGGGAACACTTTGCAAAGTAATCATCAGGGCAACACTATGCTGGACACCTGAAACTAATACAAAACTAAGTGAATATAAACTTTAATTGAAAAATTTAAAATTTAAAAAAAGGTGAGGGGTGAGGGTTTTCACAGTGCAAGATCTGACGACTCAATCAAATCTTAACTATATTTGTTGACCTTGACTCAAGCCACACCTATTGACTTACTTTGAGTAAACTGTATAGGGAGTAGATGTAATGTTGTTTATGTGTCTATGTATCTGTTGTATAGGGCTGTGGTAATCTGAAAATATATGTATAGACTGCTTGCATTCAAGTTACCCCAATCTAACCTTCTACCAAGGTTTCCTTACAACTTCATTTTCCTGACATTTATAATTCCCTTTGTTTAATATGTAAAATCAAGTGTCTTGGATATCATTTAGGTTTGTATATCTTTATTTGTTATAGCTGGATTCCTCTTGTGTAAATTTATTTTTAAGTATCATCATATATAAGTTATTCCAATGTATTACACACGGTTATCATTATTATTCAGATTACCATATTATTTTATGTGCATAAATATATTTTATTTTCATGATTAAATGTTACTTATCAAAACAGAAATGGGTTTTTAGAAGCCAGATGACAATTTTAGTTTGTAAAACAAGTTAAACTTGACAATAAGTTATATGCTCCCACATTATGTCTCAGAATTTTTTTGTCTCAATCAGATGGCTAAATACAAAGATAGTAAAGAAATAAAAAATCTGATGATCTGACAACTTCATCATAATGAAGAAATAAAGTGGTAAAATTATAATGCAAGTAAATTTCTGTTTTAAAAAGCACGGTATTTATTTGGTAACTAAAGGATCTGGAGCCCTGGCCAGTATAGCTCAGTTGGTTGAGTGATGTCCATCCCGTGCACTGAAAGGTCACTGGTTCGATTCTGGTCAGGACACATACCCAGGTTGTGGGTTTGATCCTCAGTCATCACTAATGTTTCTACCTCTCTATCCCTCTCCCTCTTAAATTAATAAAAACATATTAAAAATAAAAATAGAGGATCTGGAACACAACTTAATTACCAATGCAGAGCACTGATATTTGGACCACAACCATGATTTTGTTGTAATTTAGCAATTTGGGAGAAATCATAATGGATGTATGGCCAATTCTCCGGATTGCCTATGTTCTACCAAAGTGAGATCTTTACTATAAAAAGTGGATTCCCAAAATATGCTTTATAATAAGTGTTGTACTGTCAAATGATTGTGGGAAATGCTCAACATCATAATGACCTCCAGAAAATCTAAGTCTCTACTATCACAACTAAAAATCTGATCATTCTAAAGCAAATAAAACTATTTAAATTGACCCAGAATTCCCAAGCTTATTTATCTTGGGATACGTTTTAACCAATAACCTCTATTAACATCATCCTGCTACCTGGTTTTCCTATAGCACATTTTTGAAAATGTGCAATTAGATCTAAGGAAATAAGATGAGGTCATATAATCTAACTTCCCAAGAACTGGCTCCTCTGATTTGTGCCTTGGACTCTATTTTTACATCTAGACAAAAAAGTAAACATACATTTTAATAATGTATCTTTTGGCAAAATAATATATGCCATTTTTTAAATTATACTCCCAATGTCCCCTCCATGAAGAATAAAACAGCAACAACAAAATACTATATAATTTAACATTAGATTTATCTGTGTGTGAGCTCATATATTTTCTTCTAACAAAACTAAAGTGTTTGGTTTAGAATTTAGAAAAATGAGAGCCTAATTAAATCTATTTCAATAATACCTCAGGAATTTTGACATCTATTTCTCTACTTTTCATCAGTTTATTTTTTTAATATGCATCTTTGATATTATGTTTACTTTGGACAGACTGTCTCACATCCTTTCACAAAAGCAGCTCGTCAGTACACTTATATTTTATGATATTTTTCTAAATAAGAACTGCTCACTTGAGTTGTATCTATATATTTAATGAATTAAAAAAATTCTACTGCATACAGTTCAAAACAACTTGGTCTGTGCTATCAAGAGAACCAACTTCTAGATATAAAAATAATTAGAATTTAACTGAAACATTTGTTAACCTTTTTGAGCTACCAATTCTTCATCTGCAAAATTAGAGTTATCAAAATTAACCTTTGAATTAACCTGTGAATGTATAAACATTATTTACTTCCCCAAATCATCAGTCATGTCTTTGTGGCTCAAGTCACAGCAAGATCAGTTTCTCAGAGCTGACACCAATGCCATCGCACCCCATTTCTCAGTTTCCTATAAACTAAAAATGTATACTTTATTCTTTCTTACACCCACGGGGGAGGGGGGAGGGAGGTGTCCTTCAGCCTGACCTGCACCCTCTCCAATCTGGGAGCCCTCAGGGGATGTCCTACTGACTGCCTAGGCCCGCTCCCCGTGGTTCTCTGTTCTCTGCGGGGCCTGCCTGCTCCACACCCTAGCAACAGCCAAGCAGGCCGTGCTGGGAGCTGCCTCCTCCCTGCTGTCAGTCTCCATGGAGGCAATGAGGTTAATTTGCACTCACTCCTGATTGGCTGGTGGGTGTCATGAAGTGATGGTCAATTTGCATATTTCTCTTTTATTAGTGTGTGTATATGTGTGTGTGTGTGTGTGTGTGTGTGTGTGTGTGTGTGTATATATATATATATATATATATATATATATATATATATATATATATTTCTCCTAACACCTTTTGCTGTTGTTATTATTGGAAGATTGGATGGGTATAGTCAATATATGAAAAGGAATAAAAAAATAATAGAACTTTTCAGACTATGAACTATGCCAATTTTAGTAGTCATACCCTTCCTAGTTTTTGAATTCTTGTGTCTCAAGTACTGCATTCCTTGATCCTTGAGATAACCCAAGAAGTCTAAATTTACATACCATTCATGTTACTATCAATCAGTGACTTTTTACACAGAAAACTAAATTGTACTTTCTTCTTAACTGTTTTCCTGTCCACTTAATGGAAGATATCCAATTCTCAATCCTGGCTTTCTGGAAGGGATATAAAGGGCTAGAATCATTAAAGAACTTGCTGAAATGACCTCAATCAGACAGAGAATAGAGAATAAAAATCCAAACTTTTGAGTGGGTTTTTGTTTGTTTGTTTGTCTGTTTGTTTTGCATTATTCTGAAGTATTTTTTATTAAATGTATTGGGGTGACATTGGTTAAGAGGATCATATAGGTTTCAAGTGTACATTGTCTATGATACATGATCTATATATTGCAATGCACTGGGTGTCTACCACCTAAAGTCAAATCATCTTCCATCACTAAGTATTTGGCTCCCTTTACTCCCCACCACCCGCCTAACCCCTTCCTCTGGTAGCCACCATTCTGTTGTCTGTGTCTATGAGTTTCAGTTTTATATCCTACATATAAGTGAAATCTAATGGTTCTTAGCTTTTTCTGACTGATATATTTCACTTAGCATACTATTCTCAAGATCCGTCCATGTTGTCACAATTGGCAGTATTCATGTCATCTTTTCTTATGGCTGAGTAGTATTCCACTGGATATATGTTCCACATCTTCTTTATCCAATCGTCTATTGCACTTTCAATGTCTCCATGCCTTGATCACTGTGAATAATGGAGCAATGAACATAGAGGTGGCTCTATCATTGCAAATAAATGTTTTTGAGTTTCTAGGGTAGACCCCCAGGAGTGGGATTGCTGGGTCATAGGGTAACTCTATTCATACTTTTTTGAGGAGCCTCCATTCTGTTTCCATATTAGCTGTACCATTCTACCTTCATGATGACCTAAATCAGGAGGAGGACTGAAAATGAAATCCAAACTCTTGATATCCATGGCATTTTAGATCTGACTGTCTGTTTTTCAGAGAAAGGTTTCTAGTTTGGCTAAATTGAAGTAAAATGAGGCTTAAGGGAGTCACTGCTTATGAGTTCTCCTAAATATTGTAATATGCATCTGGCATATTTGGAAACTTTTTAGAATTTTTTCCCTATGAGTGCTATTAGTTAGTGAAGTGAAAATCTTTCCAACTTGATCTTCTTGGTGATTTATTTACCCCTAAGAAACATGGTTGATGAGGCTGTATGTGGCAAAGCCTGTATTCCACTTTTTTAAAAGGCAGAGAATTTAAATGGTTGGGATACATAACTCTTTCTGAGAATTTAAATCCCCTGCTTCTATGTGGGAAAGCTCATAAAAGACATGTAGAAATTGAGTGAATTGGGCCCAACGGTGCTCTGTTGCTCTGTCATGCATAATAATACAATATCATTTATCTTGGTTGTCCCTTATAACAGAAGCAATATATTTAAGGGACTCCTGGGTATACAGAAAGAAATGAGATTTATGTTTTTATGCCTTTAAAAATACTCTCAATTAAAAGCTAATTTGAAGAAAACAAAACTTAAGTTTATCTTTTACAGGTGAATATCATCAATTGTTCCTCATAAACTCTAAAAACAAGACATATTTTTGTTGTTTTAAAAATATATTATTGGGGTAAAACTATGTGGACTTAGAGGGCTACATCCACAAATTAAAAATACAAAAACTATTTATTAAGAACATATTTTGAGCAAAGCCATTTCCAAGGATGCCTTTTAGAAAATAGAGAGATAATCCTGATATATTTATGACCATATGGACCCTGAGAAAGATACCTAGAAGAAGGACTCCTGGTGGTTAACTGAGCTCAAATTTAACAGTCGAGTCTAGCAGCCATTTCTAAACAGGTGCCCCTCATGCAAACTGCAGTTCAGTGAGAAACCTATATTGAACTGCCTGTCTATACTGTGTTCCTGACATCAGAGCCAGCCCTTAAAAAGGGTTACTGGAATTATATTTCAAGACTGAGCCTTTCTCTGTCCAAAGCTGTACAGCTATGTCACCATCAGCATCCACACCAACCAATCAAAGCAGCTCCATTCTGAGCACATGTGGCATAACATATTTTTATGCAAAAAGAAGAAAGAGGATCACAAATACCAGTTTGTCAGAAACATCACCTTGAGAACATTAGCACATTATTAAAAACGGTTAAGACCACATGCCTGGATGAAAAACACCATCACCCAGCAGTTGAACAGCCTTGAGAGTGCAGTGAAACCCAGCTGAGGTGAAAGTAAACTCAGTGGCAGAAGTTGTGTACAAACAAGTCACTAGATGGCTGATCAGACTTGTACACGAATACATACGCGATAACTCTGATCCTTCCCCAAAGTATTCAGGCCGGAAAGTACCAATAAAGAAGATATGAAGAGCCAGAAACTGTGGCCTCTTTTGTAACTGCTGACTAATTAGCCATGGGCAAATTAAAAAACTAGAGTAAATAATAAAAGAGAAAATAATACATTTCACAAGTTGTTTTCTTCTGTGAACACATTATTACGTAACTTAAAACATAAGAGTGTTAAGTAAGTGTGTAGATGTTTCCCTTTGCAGTAGGAATTTAAGGGTTATGATGATTCTTACAATTTTTAACTTTTTTTCTGAGAGCAATTTCAGAGGAAAGGGATACAAGTGTGTCCCTTCTTGTTCTGCTTTTCAGTGAACCGACTCTTGGGAAAGGGAGATACAGTAAAACTGCTTGTTTAGTCCAGTCCCTGGGAAGAGATGTTCTCCTACTCTGTGTATCCGACAATGCAGACATTTCAAACTCAATTTTGGGAAAATGTCCAAAAAATGTTACACCAAGCATCTCTGGTTTATTGCGTGTCCAAGACAGTCTAACCTTTCCCTCAGCTTGGAGAAACTTCAGACAGGCCTCTTCCTGACTCTAGATCCTTGACCACCCTTTTCTTAGACCCTTTACTTTAGAAAACATTTCATTACAAATCCTTTCACTGTCCCTTTAGATGTAATCCTTTCTAAAGGCACCTTGCAGGTTTTACAACCTGGGCATGTCTTTCTCAAAGACCTGGGAGACATCCCTTTGAAATGTAATCATCATCAAGGAAGACAGAACCCCCATCTCTCAGCCTCTGTGGGAGGACAGGAATCTAACTTTGGCAGAATGACTTGCTCCAAGTTGTAAAAGTACCTCCTGTTATAAAAATAAGATAAAGTTTAATTTTCCTGAGTAAAGGCAGTTATCAAAAAGAGATGTCCTCTGATTCCCCCACCTAGCTTTTCAAAGCTCTCCAGCCTAATGTTTCAAGTAGTTGAGTTCAGATGAAATTCCGGCCTCGTCACCCTATTGCAATAACCTTGAAAAAAATAAAATCTCCCTTACTTGTTTCTTTATGGAGTTCATGCTTAGCAGTTTTTGTTTTCACATCTGCTAAAATATCAACTCTATGTCTTATCGATATATTTAAATTAGCATTCTTAATCATTTGAAATATTAGGATCAAATTCCACCCATGGGTTTTCCAACTTCTGTATCATTTGTCCAATTTCCTAGCTTTCAACCATGTAAAGCACTTTAAAAAAAATCCTAGCAGAGTAGATACTGCAAATTTTACAAGCTTTTCCATGTTTTAGAAAAAGATGTTTGTTATGTGGGAAGATGTGCACGACTGTTGAAGCTTTCCCATTAGGCAGATTCCTCTTCCTGTTGCCAATTAAATTAAGAACTGCCTAGTTTTGTAAATGTTCAAGGGAAGCAGATTAAAAATGAATACAAATATCAAAGATAAATTAAATGATGACTTAACCCCAAATTTTAAAACATACTATTTCCCAAGGAGTCTGGAAATAATTGAGAAATTCAGTATATCCTAAATCTGTTCTATGAAACTCTAGTCCTCGGAAATGCTTCAAGAAAATATACTGTCAAGTAACTATGAAAAACAATGCATAATATATTATGCATATAACATTGACATGAAGATTGTACATTACTTTATAAAATCTGAGCATTTTGCAATAAACCATAAGAATGTGTTAAACCCAATAATTCTGTTTTTCTAAGGAATTTTTCTAACTAGTTTATGATTCTTTTTCCTAAGCTTATTTAATATAGAGCTAAATATATATACATAAGTCCAACTAGTGTGGCTCAGTGATTGAGTATTGATCTATGAACCAGGAAGTCACAGTTCGATTCCTGGTCAGGGCACAGACCCTGGTTGCAGGCTCGATCTCCAGCATGGGGCATGCAGGAGGCAGCAGATCAATGATGAGAGAGAATTAGATGTTTGAGAATTTGAGGCAGCAGATCAATGATGAGAGAGAATTTGAAAATGATGTTTCTCTCTCTCCATTCCTCTCTGAAATCAATAAGAATATATTTTTTAAAAATATATATGCATAATATCGGGTAAGCTTACATTTTTTAAATATTTTATTGTTCTTGTTTTTAAAACTATATCTTGGTCATTATGACATTTAGGACAGGTATAAACATGCTTTACATTCTTTCTACACTGAAGACTGGATTTCATGCTGGGGAACTAAAATATATATGAGTACATCAAGATCTCTGTAGGAAGAACATTAAAAGTCACTAAAATTCCTTTGATCTTTACTGTCATCCTAATTGAGGTTTTGTGTGTTGCTTTTTAAAGTAGAATTCAGTATTCTTAATTTTAAGAAAATTTGTTAGCTCCCCATTTCTCCCAAAGCAAAATCCAATTACTACAGAATGGTACTCAAATTTTTCCATTCCCCCACCAACCATCCACCTGAACATTTTTCAGTCACCCAATCCATTCCTGCTTCTCGAAAATAAATTCCAATTTGTTTTTATGTGTTTTCCTTCTTTGCTGTTGCAAACATTGCTACTCTGCCTAATTTCCCTTTCCAGTTTTCCCTCCTGGAACATTCCTATTAAGGTCCAGTGCAAGCATAATGAGAGTGTTTCTGATGAAATGGTGTTAGTCATCCAACCCCAACACCTTCTCATGGAAAAGCCTTCTCCACAGAAATGGGGAGGCTCAAAACTACCTTTTCTAGACTCTCCTGCAGCCTGAGGTGTGACTAGAAGGAATCTGCTAACTATCCCTCAGATGTACTCCAAACTGGAACATCAGAAAGAAGGCACAGGTCTTCTTTCCTTCTCCTGTTTTCACTGGCAAACAAGATCTGGGTAGAATTTTTCCTCCTTGGGTAATATTAGCAGCAGTTGCCATGTACAGTTATTGGCATCCTGGCTGTCAAAGGTATGGGGCATTTGCTCTGCTGGCATGGGTGGGGGCAGGCATGCACTTGTTCTAATGCTGGCTGCTATCATAGTTAATGCCTGTCTGCTTCTTGGCTGCAAAATGGGGACTTGCGTATAGTTCTAGCAACCACTGTTGAAGCTTTCCGGTTAGGCAGATTCCTGATCATAAATCCAGGTCCTCAGTCAGTAGCTCAGGTCTGCAGTGTGGCCTGAGGGGCCATTCCCAAGTTGGTTCTTCTGCTCTCCTGCAGATACAGCATGTGACTTAAGTATACAGTATCGAGGCTCTTTCTGTTTAAACTGGCTGCACTGAATTTTGTTCTCTGCAACTGAAACCTGACCTTTAAAAATATCATATCCTCTGTGAATTCTCTCCAATTTCCTGGCCTTTTAACTGTTTTCTTACAGAACTTGTATACTTGAATAGCACTTATTAAATTGTATTTATAGGCCCATTCCCTGCGGTGAAATCATACTGTCTTTTATGACTGCCACCTCTTCCTTCTGTGCTCTCCAAAAAAGGCAAAAATGTATACTGTGTCCTGTCTGTTCTCTGAGAGGCCTGTCATCTTTTCAAATTCAATTGGTTGTCTTGTAACTCAGTTGCTTAATGGGCTTCATGAAATTATGCATTTAAATGATCTGTCTTTTTCTTGTTGTTAGGTTGAGAGCGACCCTCTCCTGTCAGTTTCGACAATCTACATTCTGAGAAGAATCATAAACTACCCTTGCTTTTGTGATTAGAAAGTTCATTTTCCAACAATAGTCAGATAAATGTTTCTAATATGCTATTTATATTCATTTTGTAAATTTTTATAATGACATGTAAACTTTTTTTGCCCTTTTTAAAAGCGAAATGCTTCTTTTCTATTTTCCACTTTGGAACAACTAAATGTGATTAATTTATATCACAATACTTCTTTATCACTATATCACTATAAGTCTCTATTTTGAATATGAAGAAAAAGCCAGTTGTCTATCTACCTATCTATCTCTATATCTAATCTATCTATCATATATATAACATACATACATACACACACACACATATATTTCTAGTCATATAAGATGAACATGCTTTTACTCCCCCTCCTAACTACTTTTACGTTACAGTTTTTCCCATGAAATAAGGATTTAAAACTCAGATTTTATCACTAATGGTTATTAATTTATTTCAATACCTGCTTTCACTGTTAAATATTTATGACATTGTATTCTGCTTACTAACAACATCTATAATAATTCTCATCCAGAAAATAGATACCAGAAAAACAAAACCCAGAAAATCAACAAAGTAGTGCCCCCTTAATGTCTGAACCTATAGATAGCGTCAAACCACATATATACTATGATTTTTAGCAATACTTAGGCTGGCCATTCTAATCAATATAAAAATAAATCCAGTTTTTATATCACACAATGATTATTTCTGAAATTAATATCAAGATTATGCATCACCATATTCATGGAGTATTATATTAGAAGTCCCAAAGCAATATATATGTTTAATTTCATTAAATTTTCTATAACTGCCAGCATGAGGAACAAAACAAAAATTACTTTAAAATACAGACTTATACAAAGCAAAGTCAAGTAGGTAACAGAACTGCAACCATTTCTGGTTTAGTAATTTTTCATTTTCCTAGCTCACAAAATAATAGCTATTTTCTGTCTCTTAAACATGTTCATGTAGGAAAAAAGTAAGCATTTTGGAGTCTAGAACAGAATCATAGTATAGAATTTATTTCAATGAACGATATCAATCACCATTAAATAGGTTAATAATCTTCCATGAATCAAGAACAATTAATAATATTCAGAATTGGACTAACTATATTTTATTTTAAAGAGACAAAAATAGCCCTAGCTGGTTTTCTCAGTGGTTAGAGCATTGTCCCTTAGACTGAAGGGTCTCGGGTTTGATTCCTGATCAAGGGCACCTAACTCAGTTGCAGGCTGGATCCCCAGCTTGAGTCAGGGTGTGTGAGGGAAGCAACCAGTTGATGTCTCTCTCTGTTACATTGTTGTTTCTCTCTCTCCACCCTCATTCCCTCCCTTCCACTTCCTCTAAAAAAAAATTAATGGAAAAATATACTCAGGTAAGGAATAACAAAAAATATAAAGAGACTATAATGCATTTCATGTTTTTAAAAGTCAGTGTAGGTTAGGATTAAAACAATGTGGCTTTAACATCAAACAGTGGTGGATTAGGGTTTCAACGTTTTGATTATTGTCTATGTAGTTCTGTAAAATTTAATTTCTGATGCTTCTGCTTTCCACAAAAGGGTTAATTATAGCAGCATGTACCAGCAATAAAGATTTAAACAATTAATGAACAAAAAAACATTTAGCACAATTTCTGGTTTGAACCAGCACCCAATAAATGCAAACTGGAAATGGAATGGCTATTGTGACTTATCTTTATTATTAAATAGTAAAAATACCCTTATGGATCTATTCATTATGCATTATTTGAGGAGCTGACATTCAAAACATATAAAGAGCAGTACAGTGTATTAACTATAGATATGTATCAGAACAGTCCCCTAACCAATCAGAATAGTCCATTATGCCCTACTACTGGTGCCCAATTACTAAATATCAGTAATTATGAGATGTAAAAATTTTAAAAGTACATAGTGAGAGAAATCTTTATGTATACATCATGCTATAGCTAGTGTCATGTCTGTTGTTTTATAGCCTTATAAAGGAATAAGTATATGTAATAAACAGTAGCTCTTTTGATTTTCTGAGAAAACAAAAACACAGATTTTGAAGAAATAACCACATTAAATAGAAATAAGAGAAATAAACCAAATCAGAAGTCATTAACTTGATAACATAAACTATTTAATGTTATTTCTGTAATATACTAGTGAAAACTACAGGAAAGAAAAAATAACATAATTATTAAATTAAAATAGTTTTTAAGTTCAACTATAGAAAACAGAAAATTATAATTTAAGTTACCTAGTATAAAAATTAATGTAATTTTACAAATTGAGGGCATACGTACAATAATTATAAATACCTACTTACAGCTTAGTATTTCAAACTGACTTTTAGAAATACTGTAATAGAAGAATTTCAAGATTAAATTTCTGAATTATGCTAAAGTTGCTCCATCAGGGTTACAGTAAAATGAGCAGGTATAAGTCACCTGGGTTTCATGCCATAGTACGTCCTACTGACTATACTGTCTGCAGTGAATCCTCTGAAGAAATGTTGAATAAAAATAATCTTGTCATTTGGATGTTTTTTATAAGAGCAAATACATTAGAATTTAGTAATGTTTACTTTGAATGATTTAGGTAATCTCTAGGCAGTTGCTTTTGGGTCCCTAGAGTTTTATTCAAATAAATATTTTAAATAGCAGGGTCTGTGTCAAATAAGAAAACAGGACCACTTGTTTGGGATTTACATTTTTTAAATCATAAAATCCATGTAGGCAGCAACTTCTCAGGAAGACAAAGAGGTCTCAAAAATTATTATCCTTAATTCATTTTACTTGAACTGCATTAGCCAAAGCAACAAATGAAGCTATGTATAACAAAGAATAAGAACTCAATAATTAAACAGATCATTTTGAATTATAATGTTTTACTTCAGCAAATATGGCACCTTTTAAAATTTGTGCCCCTCATAACTTATGCAGATTAATTCTGAATTTCAACCTATCTCAGTTAATAAAAGTAAGTACAGCGATTACAACTTAAAACCAACACCTCACATGCAAATTCTAGATCCTGAAAAAGAGTTATGTTGAACTGGGCTAGGAATGCTGTTATTATATAGGCTTAAAAATTATTATAGAAATGAAGAAAAATGTTGATGTGAACATATAAAAGAAGGGATTATCAAAGACCATAATTGTTATTGAAATATTTTAGCTAGATATTTTAAGAACTTGTTGTTGAAGATAATTATTTTCCTATTTATGTGAATCAATAAATTTGATTGTCAGAAAGCAAACAAGGTGATCAATACCAATAAATATAGAATAATGAACTGAGGTAGAATAATAGGCTACCTTGTTATTTGCTTACTTTATTTGCACATCTATTAGTAATAACAGGGGGCGGGGGAGCCAGCCACATCAAAGGGTCATCTTTGAGAGAATTGACCTGACTTCTTTAAATTTTAAATCACTTCTTTTTAATGTAAATTATCTCATTATTACATCTGCGCATTCTAACTCATTTTGTTCTAAACCTACGTTATCCTTTCGCTGCTTCTGAGTGTGCAGTTGCTGTGTCCAGTGCTGGCACACCAGGTTGTAACGGTGTCACTTCATCCATGAACAGATGGCTTGGACTGCCCTTGGCTTTCTGAAAATGTAATGGGTAGGTTTTCCTTCTTTTCTATTCAGTTCTGTGCAAATGTTCCTGTACCTCTTCAGCTTAATAGTTATATGGTTAGGTGATGACAACAAAACGATCTGGATACAACCACTAATTTATTTATTTAAAAATTACCTAAACTTGAATACAATTCAACAATGGCATTACTCATCTCATAGAATACAATTTAAATAAAATAATTACTATAATATATGGAGCATAGTTCTGGGAAAATATTGCCCTAACTTAATAATAATGACAAGTTTTCATTATTTCCAAGATGCTTCCCATTTTCCATTTACCTAAAACCAAGAATATAGTATTCAAATCATCAGCTGTCCAGTTTGTTTGTGTTTTGTCTTTTCTTTTAATTGCACAAATACTAAATGAACTGATTATTAGTGTATAAAATTTTTTTTAAAAAATAGAATGAATATTAAAGTCCAATTTGACACTTCTATTACCAAATGTATCTCTCTAAAGGCTGTTTAGTGTTTTTCCTTCATCATGCTAATTACACATTTTTACAATATCCATTAAAGAATGCACAATAGAGTTCTACCACAAAAACTCATCTCATGCACATAATTGCCCAGTGAATACTGGTTGATATAATTAGTGTTATTATTACTGTTGCTATTACCATTAGCAGTTATAGTAATAATAGCATTTATAAAATATTAAGTCCTTAAACATACTTGGAGGATAACCCAAGAAGGTTAAACAAACAAGACTGCAGGAAGAGAATTCCACATTTTTGTACTTGATTTAAAAATATGCATATACAATTAGAAATGTAAAGAAAAGTCTAATAAGTGCCTGGTGTGACATTGTAAGGCAAGATAAGCAAACTCACTCAACAGATATTTATTGAGAACTGAAGATGAAATATATTCTCCTACTATGTTCCAAATTTTGTTCTCTGCTCTGAATATGAAAACATGAGTTGGGACTCAGGAAACCCCTAAAGAATATACAAGAGCAGGCCAGATGACTCTGAGGAGCAGAGTAAACATATAGTATGGTAAAGGCCAGTGCCAAAAGGAAGCAGAGCAGCTCAAAAGTCTAAAAGTGATTTAGTTGGCTAGAGTACAGAAAAAGAGGAACCGTGGAGATAGAGAAACTAAAGCGGTGGGCAGGTTACAACAGACACTGCAAGCCATTCCAGAAAGTGCAACTATCCTAGTTATAGGAGTAGCATGAATGAAACCCTTGAAAGCCAAGAAGTGATAAAGTCATATTTTATTTCCTTTTCCTTTTAGGGGATAGCCATGTGTCTGCAGGTTATAGCTGAGAGACAAGGGGGCACATTTTAATATTTCAGAATGGTACTAACATGGTAGTTTTAAAAATTGGGAAGAAAAGAACATGGAATCTAGCAATATTTAGGGGGAAAATGACAGAGTGGAGCATTTAACTGGGTATGGGATAACTGGATCCTGGCTGGAGAGAAAAAGCAGTTAAGAGAGATTACCCAACATTCTGATTTAGGTTACTAGTTGAATGGTAGTGGCATTTACTAAAACAGGGAAAACTAAAGTAAAAGCAGTTTGGTGAAGAGGGAGGAGTATTTAGATACTCAAATTGATGTTCGCTGTGAATATTCAAGTGAAAATTTCACCTCATAATAGGATATATATACAAGGATGGGCAAAAGTAGGTTTTAAATTGTTCGTATGGAAAAAGACCTGCAAATTATGATTATCACAATAGTTTTATTAACTCAAAAAATGTCACAATGACAGAGTAAATCTATGTTTGCCCATCCCTGTGTATGTAACCCAGAAGCTGTAGATATTAGAATTTATCAGCATAGAGATTGTATTGCATATCACGTAGTTGAGAAAACCTCCCAGAAGTTGAAAATTTCCCAAAGGCAGGAAAAGGGAAAAGTCCCTAAGACTAATTCCTGGAGGTGACAGCATTTAGAACTGTAAAAAGGAACTTGAAACATGTCTATTCAGATCCTTTGTCCATTTTTTCATTTTTCTTTTTTTTTTAAATTAAGACTATTTTTTGTTTTGTTTAAGGTTCACAGCAAAATTGAGGGGAACATACAGAGAGTTCCCTTATACCCACTGCTCCCAAACATGCAAAACCTCCTCCATTATCAATATCCTACACCAGAGTAGTACATTTGTTACAATTGATGAACCTATATTGACACATTACTTCCTCCAAAGTCCATAGTTTACATTATGACTCACTCTTTGTGTGGTACATTCTATGGATTTGGACAAATGCATTATAATATATATCCTTAATCATAGTTTCATACACCATTTTCGTTGCCCTAAAAATTCTGTTTTTTGCCTATTCATCCTTCTCCTACCTCCTCAACCTTTGGAAACCACTAATCTTTTTATTATCTTCACAGCTTTGCCTTTTCCATATGTCATATAGTTGGAATCATACACTATGAGATTTTGTATATTGGCTTCTTTTACTTAATAATATACGTTAAGGTGTCTCCATATCTTATCATGGCTTGCCAGCTCATTTCTTTATTAGTGTTAATATTCCATTGTCTGGAGTTACCACAGTTTACATATCCATTCACATACTGAAATACATCAAGTTTTGGAAATTATGAATAAAGAGCTGCTATTAACATCTGCGTAGGTTTTTGTGCAGACATGAGTTTTTAACTCCTTTGGGCCAATACCATGAATCACAGACTAAGAATACATTTAGTATGGTAAGAAATCACCAAACTGTCTTCTAATGTGGCTGTGCCACTTTGCATTGCCATCAGCAATGAGTAAGAATCCCTACTACTCCATATCTCACCAGCATTTGGTGATGTTGGTGTTGCAGATTTTGACAGTTCTAACAAGACTGCAGTGGTATCTCGTTGTTTTCATTTTCATTCCCTGATAACATAACTTTCATAATTTTCAATTTGCCATCTGCATATCTTTTTTAGTGAGGTGCCTATTAAGGTCTTTGGACCATTTTGTAATGGGACTGATTGTTTTCTTATTGTTAAGTTTTAAGCATTATTTGTATATTTTTATGGTAGTCCTTTATCCAGTGTGTCTTTTGCAAATATAAGTAAAAACATCAAGACTAGAAAGAAAAGGGGCTTCTCCATGGAGCTATGAGTAGCTCCAGTCAATTAAGAGAGTGGCAAGCTGAATGGCAAATAGTAATTGTTAAGAGTAGAACGGGATGAAGAAAAATATCTATGTACAAGAGAATGGGGGTGGGGGAGATGTACTGAGTACAAAACTAAGGGCTTAAGATTTTATCAGCAAACAATGGAAAACAAAACCGGTATTCCAGCAGGAAAGTGAATCAATTAGAGCTGAACCCACCATTTTATTTATAATTAAAATTAATTCTTGATTACATTGTGCCTTGTTAATATAATTAAGCTTAAACCTGGATTGCTGAGCACTGCCAGAGAAAATTACACAACTGTTGGAATTAGAGCCACAAAAATTTATGTTCCTTTCCTTCAGCCATATCATCAGGAGCATCAACCAGCACTCCTTGTAAATCCTTTATAAATTCCTGTTCAACTTTTTGTTGTTTTTCCCCCAAAGCCTATATGAAATGCTCATTATTAAACTGCAGTTATATAGAAGTTATAGTTTCATTTTTTATTTATGAAGGCCTAAATTCAGGTAAATTAAAAATATATTTTAAAATAGTACATCTATGTAACATCAATGGGACCTTAACAAACTATTAATCATAGCAATTTCAATGATTACCTCAAACATATTCTTTCTGAAGGAAAAATCAATCCTCATTAATAAGTGATATATGAGTAGAGCTATTGCTTGGCTGTTTGGGGCTATTTTTTAAAATACATAAGACCTATTTCTATCTCTCAAGTATCATAAGGAATTTTAAAAACAGAACATAATCACGTCTATATAAGTGTTTTCATATACAAGACAGACTCAATCTACCAGAGTGATTTTAAAAATTACTTAAGTTACAATGAATAACTAGACACTGGGAAATGGACAGTATCACCCGTACTTAAGATGCAACAACAAACAACTTGTCATATACTTCTAGCCCCACCAATGGGAACAGTGAGCAGCCACCAACTGATGTCAGTTATGCAAGCTTGATACCAAATGGACGACTTTCTATACATTGTACAGTGGGTGACACATTATTAAACTTTATTTAAAACTATGCAATTAGTAACCACTCTAAAAATCTATAATGTATTCTCCAAAATACCAAATATTGCAATTATCCTAAAATATTTCCAACCTAATAAGTTCATTTTTCCTTTCTCCATGATGAAGAGACAGGGGCAGGTGACATTTAAACTACAGATTTGCAGTTTTGTCATTACACAGTATCTACATTGTAAGTCACTGCAAAGCAATGACTAAAGGAATATTCTTTATTTGTGGAAGACAGGAACTGTAGACATTAAATACTAAAACATACAGGCTAATAAAGTGAAGGAAGCTAAAATTCTAATGAATTCTTGGAAATGTAATTGACTTTTCTTCGTCAGCATCACCTCCATCAGTCAGAGTGGCTGGTGTCTTACATGATGTGATATGACAGAGCCAATCGCCACCAGAATATCTGTGACCCTGCTGACCTGCAATCAAATTTATCCTGCTCCCAAGAGGACTACTCATTCTACCTAAAAGCATCATATCTGCAGAAGCCACCACTTAAAATATAAGTGTATTGCTTGAAAATAGTAATTCACAAACTGGTAAGCATCTGCTAGTTCATATGTTTCAGAACCGGCCATCTAATTTAGCAATGTCTGAACAACACAAGAAGTAAGAAGGGAAATTACTTTATTAGAACCTACTACATTAAAAAAAAAAAAAGTGCTTCATATTCTCACCAGAAGTCTCCACTTTAGTAGTATTAGCAGCAGGAGAAGCACCTCCTAAGCACAGCTCCTATCCTCTATGATCCAGCTAGAGCACTCTTACATAATCAGCACAAATGTGATTTTTGCTCAGGATAAAGTGCCCCTTCATTCTTTTGTGTTCTCAGCCATAAGAACTGAGAAGCAAAACAGATCACAAGACATTCATGAACTCTGCCTGCGAAAATGAAAGAACAAGGAGTAACGAATGAGGCAAAATTTTCAACCCTATAATCTCTATTATTCATGCCTCCAGTTGGGGAAGAAGAAGAAGAAGAAGAAGGAGAATGTGAGTGCCAGAATGAATCCCAGCCCGCAGGAAGCATCTTGGGTTCTAATGAAGAAAGTTTAGTGATAGCTACATTTCAAACAGTTCTAACTTATTAGGTAATATATTGAAAAAAGTCATGGGGTTCCAAAGTCAGAGTATTTCATTATTAATTAAGTATAATACTGATTTATCACATTCCAAAAAAAGCCGTTGTCAAAATATGAAAAATAGAAATTGCAGCATATTAACCACTCAGATAAAAAGGAAACAATGCATTACTGAATTGGTTGCTTCATTTCCAAGGAAATATTTTCTTTTCCAGAGTTTTTCAATTGGTGTGTCTAGAAATATTTAAATTCCGTTTTTTACAGCTTTAAGAATTCTTCTCTCATTAAGGAAGCTTTATAATTCACTCCAATAAATAGCTAGATGTTCTTTTTGAACACTTCCTACTAATTATTTATGTAAATGTATCACACAATAGTCTTAGGCTCACCATGAAACATGAAAAATAGTATATGGATCATAATATTTAGATAATGTATTAGTGTTTGAGACCATCTTGGGAAAACAATGAGTATTTTCATATACAAGAAAGACCCAATTTACCAGAGTGATCCTACAAATTATTTGAGTTACAATGAATAACTAGATACTGGGAAATGGACAGTATTGGCTGTAATTAAGATGCAACAACAAACAACTTAAGCTCTGCTTAGACAACATTATTTTCTGTGTAATTCAAAAAATTTTTTGAAACCTAAATGTGAATTACAGGGTGGTTCATTAATTTTAAATCAGATGAAGAAAAATACCTACGTGAACATATGTTGTGAAATACGTCTGAAACAAAGAAATTTTATCAATCAAGTACCCACAATATGTGCCAATTTTTGTCCTAAATATTTGAGCTTTTGTTTTTTTACTAGAACCCAAACTCAATTATCTGAACTTTGCACTGAGCACTCTTTGAGTACCATACTCTTTATGATGTAATGACCACACAAAAACATTCATAATGCATTATTTATTAAAAGATTACTAGATTTTAGGTTTTCATAACCAGATTTTCTTCCAAATAGACTTCCATGTGCATTTATATTAATTCCTTCCCTGGTCTGGATTTCTATATATCCTTCATTTTAGTCTAGATAAATATATTAATGTATAACAACACATTATTCTAATAAATTATTTTTTAAAAATCAGTTTTTGTGCCACCCAAGATATTTATTGTAGGAGTCTGGAATTATACTTTACACATAATGCTACTGATGATTTTTTACAACATTATTGCTGGATTGATCATCTGTTTTTGTAGGTTGACAGAGCAATAATGATAGAAAAAGTTCCATTAAAATTATTTAAATAATTGTTTATGCATCTAGTATGCATGCATTGTAATATGTGTATAGTATAATAACTACCTAGCAATTTATCAGTATCTAAATATCATTTTTTGAAATTGCT
This sequence comes from Cnephaeus nilssonii, assembly GCF_951640355.1. Lineage (NCBI taxonomy): Eukaryota > Metazoa > Chordata > Mammalia > Chiroptera > Vespertilionidae > Cnephaeus > Cnephaeus nilssonii. The sequence goes on from NC_137073.1 coordinate 43,366,033, forward strand.
CCTGATCTAATTAAGTTATGCAAAATATAAAATAAAGCATATGGTTTAGAAATAGCCCCTGAATTAATAGATAACTGTTGAAAAAGGAATTTGCTGATTCTTAAGGGGTTTAAAAATGAAATCTTTTTCTCTCTTATTGAAAAGCAGCTAATGGAATGGTATTTTTTTAAGACTTGGCAGCACTCTGCCTTTAATTGCATGTTTTTTGCAATGATGTTGAACTGAGGAAAGGACATATGACCCACAGAATATCATTGTAGTTATAATTTGGGATGCTTTTCACCAATACATCTAGTTATAAATTTTGGTTCTGATTTTAAGTCATGCTGAAAAATAAAGATTAATTGGCAAAAAAAGTGAACTTATGGAACTTACATATGGATATAATTATCACTGCCTGGGACCAAGCAAGGAAAAATGCACTGGTGGATTTAGCCCTTCACCCTCTTTCCATTGTCTACCTCCTTCTTTTCCCAGATTTAAGAACTCAGCACCCTCCCACAACACAGACATATACAAATGAAACATATTTCCATATATAACTCATAAACTTAGAAGATGTTTGTTTACTAAAATTTGTCCTCCTCTCCCTCACACTATCAATAAACTTATGGTAAAATAATAATGCTCCCATGTTGTGATTGTGTCTCTTATAAAATATCTCTACACAAGATTAAAAATAGTTATATTGACTCTATTCTATTTAAATAATAAATTTTCTGCAAAATTTAACATTAAAGCAGGAAAATAAATTACAGTTATCTTTTGGTTATTCTAGCATTTGATTAATTTTATGTATAATTTATATTGCATTAGCTTTAATTGTTCACCATCTTGCTAACATGTTAATGAGAAAAACATAAAAGACTCAAATTGAACTAATATCAGTTATTTTTTACATATTGTAGCAATTCTGATAAGAGATTATGTTAAGATTTTTTTAGAAATCTCCATACCATTGTCCACAGTGTCTGCACTAGTTTGCAGTCCCAACATACAACACAGAAATTCCACTTCTAGTATTTATCCAAAGAAAATGAAAAGACTAATTTAAAGATATATGCACCTCTATGTTCACTGCTGCATTATTTACAATAGACAAGATATGGAAGCAATTAGATGTCCATCAATAGATAAATGAATAAAAAAGAGGTGGTACATATATAAAATGGAATCTATATAATAAAGAGGTAATATGCTAATTGGTCCTAATGGTGTCATAGTCATGACCAGGCTGCGCACTCACAGGAGCTGGTGGGCAGGGACAGGGGCGGGGACTTGTGCCACCGGGACTTAAGGCTGCCGCAGGGGGCGGCCCCCCTGGCGGAGGTGCACGCAGGCCCACAGCACCGCCCGGCCCAGAGGGGGGCATCAGGACGGGGGCGGGGCCTCAGTGGAGAGCTCTGGGGTCTGAAGGTGCAGAGAGGAAGGGAGAACACATAGGCAGTTAGGGGGATCAGGCCAGGAGGAGAGAGCAGATAGGCAGTTAGGGGGATCAGACAAGGAGGGGAGAGCAAATAGGCAGTTAAGGGGATCAGGCCAGGAAGGGAAAGTAGATAGGCAGTTAGGGGGATCAGACAAGGAGGGGAGAGCAAATAGGCAGTTAAGGGGATCAGGCCAGGAAGGGAAAGTAGATAGGCAGTTAGGGGGATCAGACAAGGAAGGGAGAGCACATAAGCAGTTAGGGGGATCAGACAAGGAGGGGAGAGTAGTTGGGGCCATCAGGTCGGCAGGGGAGCAGTTAGGGGCATCAGGCAGGCAGGTGAGCGCTCAGGAGCCAGTGGTTCTGGATTGTGAGAGGAATCCCAGATTGGAGAGGGTGCAGGTCAGGCTGAGAGACCCTCCACCCCCGTGCACGAATTTCATGCACTGGGCCACTAGTATTTGTAATAAAAATGAAATCTTGCCATTTGGGACAACATGGATGGACCTGGAGGTTACATACAAAGTGAAGTAAGTCATATAAAGACAAATACCTTATGGTCTCACTTATATGTGGAATCTGAAAAAAACAAAAAACACAAATGCACAAACAAAAGAAATAAAAAACAGACTCATAGAAACAGAGATCAAACTGATGAGGTAAAGGGGGTAGAGCATTAGCTGTCACAATAAGCAATCTTAACTAAAACATTCCTTCTTATACAGAGAGGGAAAGGCAAAGAGACACAGGATTGACAGCTAAGGCAAGAGTGTCAAGTGGGCCCTAACTGGTTTGGCTCAGTGGGTAGAGCGTCAGCCTGCGGACTCAAGGGTCCCAGGTTCGATCCCGGTCAAGGGCATGTACCTTGGTTGTGGGCACATCCCCAGTGGGAGGTGTGCAGGAGGCAGCTGATTGATGTTTCTCTCATTGATGTTTCTAACTCTCTATTCCTCTCCCTTCCTCTCTGTAAAAAATCAATAAAATATATTTTAAAAAAAAGAGTGTCAAGTGGTCACGATCAGATCTCATCATACATTAAAGTACAGAGTGCATTTGGGAAGATAGTTAATCTAAAAGTCCAACAAGTAAATAGTTGGACTGCATAAATGCTGAAGTTTATAATGGAGAGTATATGTAATATAGGTTTACAGAGAAAGGGAGCATCATAAAAAACTTGTCAGCTTTTCTTCCTGTCTAGATTCACCATTCTAATTAGAAAGAGAACTCCAATTTAAAAATACATTATATGTATGTATATATAGGTATGTATATGAGTGTGTATAATTTTGAAGATATATAAATTAAAGTATAAGCTATAAGCTATAAAGAAAAGCTAGCATTCAGTCCTTGAGCATAGCATAAAAATAAGTTACTTTATTTGGCAAACTTTAAAACTGGATTTATATTAGATAATAAAATAATTCATACTCTGATATTGCACTAGCAAAGTTGATTTTATTCATCACTCTACCCAGAAATACTATGTTCTCAGAAGAACCCTATTCTGGGCACTGTATTTTCCCAAGAAAATATTTTTGGCATGTGGTTGGAAAGACACTGACTGCAACTATTTGCCAAATAAACAGCATCCCAGAAATGTCCTGCCACTCTGTCAGCTGTGCTTACTAAGGACTCCCAGACACATGAGGGACAGTGTTCAAACTCCCCAATGAAAACAGTGTGATCCATGGGTTAGAGACTTTAGTCTCATTCACTCTTCAGTTATTTACACTCTTCACATTGCTCAAAAAGAAACATGCAAGATTAAAATAGACATCACTCTCCAAATTCACCAAAGCTAGTAATTTAATAAAATAAAGCCTGTAGATGTAATGGAAGATTGAGTTTGTTGCATGCTAATCAGACACCATGAGCTATAAACAAATTTAATTATGCCACATGCTTAAAAAACATTATAATTCAATCATTTAAGGAAACATACAAGAACATTGAATAGCTGTGTATTTTCTCAACATGATTGGCTGGCTGGCTTATGAATAAACTGAGGACCCAGCTTCACAGGTCCACAGATGATTCTGAGCCATTCTTTACAGCAAAGCTTACAGTGCCTGTTATTTATGTAACTTCTGAGGGAGTGGACCAGGTACAGGCAGTCTTAATTTACATTTAATTAGTCCCAAGAGGGTGGGGTTTTAAACAAGCCAGTGCTTCTAATCAGGTAGGTATACCACAGGGGAAATAGTTTTAATTTCACAAAATATTGTTTCAAACACAAAATGTGTGGGAGGAAACATAGAAAAAGTATTTTCAAACTTTAGGGAAAAAATGATAAATTACACTTCAGCAAAATTAAAAACGTGCTTTTTGAAAAATATGTTTAAAAATGAAAAGGCAGGTAACAGGAAATATTTCAAATACATTTTTGTAACAAAATACTTATATACCGAAAATATGCAAAATGCTGGTAATTCAATAATATAAATAGCCCATTAAAATTGTGAAAAGATTTTAGCAGAGACTTACAAAAGAAGATATGTGAAAAGTAAGCACATGAAAAAGTACACAACATAACTAACCATATGAAAAATGCAAATTGAAACTACAATGAGATACTTCTATACATGCCTTGGAAAAATGACGTTAAAAGTGTTGGCAAAGATGCAGAGTGACAACTCTCATGAATTACTAGTGGGAATGTAAACTTTTATAACAATTTTCAAAAAGTACTAGGCAGTATACACTGAGTGGCCAGATTATTATGATCTCTGAATGCATAATAATCTGGTCACTCAGTGTATATATGAGGCCCAGTGCATGAATTCATGCATGGGTGGGGTCCGGCCAGCCTGGCCAGGAGGAGGGGACATGGGCGGTTGGCCGGCCTGCCTGCTGGTCAAACTCCTGATCGAGGGGACAATTTGCATATTAGTCTTTTATTATATAGGATATACACTGAGTGGCCTGATTATTATGTGTTCAGAGATCATAATAATCTGGCCACTCAGTGTAAAGTTTAACATATATTTATCATATGGCCCAATAAATTAACTCCATAATGTATCAGAGGGCAATGAAAATATATGACCAGACAGAGATTCAGGCCATCCATTTATAGCAACTTTACTCATAATGCTCCCAAATTGGACACAACTCAAAAGTCTATGAAAAGGCATGAGTTTAATATTCTAATTTTTGAAACTAATTTAATATTAGTTTACCCAAAAACATACTTATGCTGAGTGAAAGAAGCCAGACACAAAATGTTGCATCTTGTTTTATTTCATATATGTAAAATTCTAGATTAGGAAAAGTGAATCAATGATGACTAAAAGTATATCACAGGTCCCTGGGTATGGGAGACGAGGGTATCGGTTTGTGAATTTAATAAACAAGGTGCTATGGATAATCAATATCTTGATGGAGATGGTGGTTAATGGATGAATGTATTTGTCAAAATTCATTCAACAGTACATGTTAAATGTTTGCATTTTATGTAATTTATCCAAGGGATTGAAGTTGAAATAAGACACAGTGATAGCATATTTTTTAAACTATCCAAGAAAATTACATATGCTATCATGCAGCTAGGAATGAATATAGTTTTTTTAAAAGAGCAGCATACTTGAGAGACACACAAGATATAAAACTGGATTGTGAATAAAATACTTCTCACCAAAAATATTTAATGATATTTATTTTATTTAGAGTAATGACTACTATTAATTAAAACTTGGTTTGTATTCATTTTTTAAAATATCAGCTTTTAAAACATTAGAGCACTCCTTCTTAGACTCCAGCTTAAACCAATTAAATTTAAAATATCTGGTAGTAAAGAAAGGAATTGATATATTTTTTAAATGTCATGGTTTTATTTTGAAACTATCTTAGATCTAGAGTTGCAAAGATAAGACAGAGTTTTGTATAAAGTCTTACATAAGTATGCTACATATATGGAAACCACAAATTAAAAATTATTCAATATTATTAATTAAATTAGACACTATTTGGATTGCACCAGTTTTTCCAATAATGCCCTTTTTTTGTTCCAGGATCCAATTGCCTTTAGTCCTCTTCTTTCCTTAGTCTCCTCTAATCTGTGATGTGTATCTCAGTCTTTTGTTTTTTAGTACCTAGTCACTTTTTTAGACTTCTGGTTAAAATGCACATCTATCTGTAGAAGATCCATCAATTTGGATTTGTCTATTTTCTCTTAATTATATTAAAATTATAAATTTGTGGAAGAAATATCACAGAAGCTATGCACTCCTCTCATTTTACCATTTCATGGGATGTGTGATATCAACATGACATATTGTTAGTGATGTTAACTTTGACTATTTATTTAAGGTAATGACAGCCAAATTCCTCTCCTGTAAAGTTACTCATTTTCCCTTTCGAAACTGTATTAGTTAGCAATAATTAGCTATATACTGTCCATATTAAAGGACAGGAAATTAAGATCTACCTCTAAAAGGGAAGAATATTTAAAAAATTGTGGACATAAACTAAAACGAATCTATACATATAAAGAGGTAATATGCTAATTTGTCCATTATGGTGTCCCAGTCCAGACCAGTCTGTGGGCGGGGACTTCCGCCCCCAGCGCTAATGTCAAGCTGCCTGCATGCATCCCCACCCAGCGCTGAGGTGAAGCTGCCTGCCTGCATCCCTGGCTAGGGCCGTGACACTGCCTGAGTGCGTCCTGTTCAGCGCTGATGGTGACACTGCGGGCGGGGGGAGGGGGGGAGGCTGGGCTTGACAGGGGACCTCAGGCCGTGCCCCACACCTGGTGGGGCTTATCGGGGTTTCTCAGCCTGCACCCCCTGCCCAGCCAGTCTTGATGGGGGACCTCAGGCTGCACTCCCTGCCCCAGCGCTGGACCGGGAGACCTCAGGCCATGTCCCCTGCCTGGCAGGGTTTGACAGGGGACCTCAGGCTGCACCCCCAACCCTGGCACCGGGCCAGGGAACCTGAGGCTGTGCCCCCTGCCCAGCGGGGCTTGACAGGGGACCTGAGACTGCACTCCCCAACTCGGCACGGGGCTGGGGGACCTGAGGCTACGCCCCCCACCCGGAGGGGCTTGATGGGGGTGGGGCAGGCTGGGTCTGGGTCTCACCCAATGGGGATGGGACCTGCCAGGTCTGGGTCTCCTGCATTTTTGAAGTACATGCAGGTGGTGGGCGGGGACTTGACTCTAGGTCCCGTGGCATACCCCAGACTCTGACAGGAGGGAGAGTTTATATACATTTTACTAATTTTCTTTCATCTCTGACACTTCTATTATAGAGAAAGGGCAAATAGCAATATTAAAATATTTCTTCTAATTAATTCCCTTTTAATGTGCATGAATTTCGTGCACTGGGCCACTAGTTATATAATAAATATCTTGGGGGAGGTTTTTTGAAACTGCAAATATCCTATTTATACTTAAAGTTTCACCCACTAACTTTAGAAACTAAGTTTAGCACTCATCAATAATTTTTTAAAATGTATTTCTATTGATTTCAGAAAGGAAGGGATAGGAAGAGAGAGATAGAAACATCAATGATGAGAATCATTGATCAGCTCCCTCCTGCATATCCTTACTGAGGATCAAGCCCACAATCCGGGTATGTGCCCTTAATCAGAATCAAACCTGGGACCCTTCAGTCCACAGGCCAATGCTCTATCCTCTGAGCCAAACCAGCTAGGGCTCATCAGCAATTTTCACAATAGTCTTCTAACAGTGCTTTGCTATTGCCCTACTCCTATTACATGCTTCATGTAGAATTCCTCTTTCCATTTATTTACTTATTCAATCACTTATTTATATCAGTATGGGTTCATGGATATTTATGTCACTATTTGGTTTTAATCTCTTTTTTTTTTTTTTTTTTGGGCTCCAACTGTTTCATCTTTAGCCATTGGGGACCCTTTCAGCTCTCTGTTGTGTCCTTTTGAAATTCCCCATCATTTTTATTTGTTTGTTTTTGTACTTTCTTACTTTGTCGCACTATGAGAGATTCCAGATTTATTTTACTTTTTCTTTTTTACCCCAAACTTTGACTCAGACATTTCTCCATGGGCCCAGTTTCCTTTAGAAACCAAGAGAGAGGTGAGCTTATTACTGGGATATCACCGTTTCCAGGTCCTCAAAGAAAATAGATGTATGTATATTAACCCGTGCATGTGCATATGGCTATAACTATTTCTGTATCTATTTCTGTGATAAGTATGTTTATAAGTATAATAAAATAAATATAAGCTCAGTTATAGCCGTGACTCCAATGGTAGGAAACCTGGCTCCCATATGCCTCTTTGTTCAATCCTAGTATGCATGCAAAGAAAGTTGTTTCCAGATTGTTGAACAATCTCCCTGTGAAGAAAACAAACTTACCAACTGGAGTACAACGTATATGGATAGTTGTTTTTATATTTAGCCTTACAAGACTAGACAGGGTACTCTTTCCGAGCTATTTAGCTTGGTTCCTTTCTTTCCTATGTCTTCAGTAAGATTCTACCATATGTTTGTAATACAAATTGATTCATCTGCTACACTCTACACTCCATCCTGGATTTCACCATCTTTGGGGATATAGTTTTAAATGGATAAACATTAAAAGACTATCTTTGTGACATACCTTTCTATGGGTTTTGATAAATTCAGTCATGTGTCTACCATGCCAGTGCCATATGGAATAGTTTCATCATCCTAAACATTCCCTTGTGCAGGACTTAACTCATCATCCAACACAGGGTCACACACATTTTTGTCCTAGATGTTATCCTCTCTGGTTGCTCCCAAGACTTACTAATTTTCCGCATTTTGAATGTAATATTCCTACATTTTACATTCTCCTGCATGAAGTTCCCTGGGCTTCTTGACTTTTGGGTTTGATGTTTTTATTAACTTTAGAAATTAACTTTGTAAACTTTTTAGCCCTTATATCTTAAGGGCTTATATCTTTCCCATTTCCTTTCTCTTTCCCAATGGGATCCCATTAAGCATATGAATCAGCTAATAATGTCCCACAAGTTTTGGACGCTCTGTTCACTGCCTGATTTGTCTGCTTGCTTGTTTGTTCTTCACACTTTGCATCGTTTGCATTTCAGTTCGTGTGGTTTCTAGTGACCTGTGGTTGAGTACACTTGTTTTTCCTTTGGCTGAGTCTAGACCACTGCTGAGCCCATGAAAGGTATGTTTTCTGTTCCTGCTTTTTGTTTCCAGCCCATTTGATTATTTCTTGCACTTTCCATCTCTGCTGATGTGACCTGATTCGGTGTGCCGTCTACCTTTGTCTCTAGAACATTTAACACAGTAGTCATAATCATGTTAGATTCCCATTCAGATAGTTGCAACACCTGTGTCATGTCTGAGTCTGGTTCTGATGATTGCTCTCTCTTTAGACTGTGTTTTCTCTTATTGTTTCTTATTCCAGTTATTTATTGAAATTTGAACAAATCGTATAGGTCAGTGGATACCGAGGGAAATATTTTTTAATGATTGTACGTGAGCGCATCTTTTCCTCCGTTAAGTCTTCACTATAAATGCATTATTCTAGTCAGGAGGTGGGGGAGAATTGCAGTTGGTTGTTATGGTGATACTCTGTCGTACACAAATATCAAATTCTTTAGTGTCATCTTGTTTTTCACATGGCTCCTCTCAGTATTTACTTCTTTTTGACTTGCATTTTCTCCATGCACTGTTCACCACAGAAAAATATATCTCCTACAGGTCTCTCAGATATGCTACTGTTATTCTTCAAGAAGTTAGTGTGTTGGGGGGAGTGGAATAAAAAAGGACATCCTCTGAAATTCTGATTGAACTTCAATATTAGATACTGTTCATCTGGGTCTTGAGAGTGTAACTTCCTTACCCAGCTGCAATGATGGGTCCAGTAAGCTTTCCTGCTCTGCTCCGGGGGTAGATTTTTTTTTTCTTGTTCCCATTTTCCAGCCACAATGAGCATCCACTAATGACTCAAAACAACTACTTTCATTGCTTTTTCCCTGTAGAAGAATGCTTTTCCTTTCTTTCTTTCTTTCTTAGGGGAGAAGGTGGGGGCGGGTTGGGGCTGGATGGGATTTTGACAAGGCTGCTAGTCCCCTCCCAGGCAGAACCACAAAGGAAGATTTTCAGAATTCTTCCCCATCTTCCCTGCCTGTGCCAGGTGGGGTTAGTGGCGGACCAGTCTGAAAAGACTGTGCAAGCTCCCTTGTGTCCTTGGCCTTCAGGACTCTGCACTGGCATGTTAGTCACACTCAGCCTTTAGCAATATGCTTAGGTTTTTTCAGCTGAATCTTCTTCATAGCTTATATTCATCCAGCAGCATCTTCCCCTGTTACACAAATGCTGGGGTTCTATTTTTTCCTACAGGCTCCTTTCTCTGCCCGTACTCCAGCTTGTTAGCCTTATGCCTTCCATTCTCTTATGAGTTAAGGAAATGTCATTTATTTTCAGTTTCCCCAGTTCTTTTCCTTGTTATTAGGGTAAAAGTAACACTCTTTCTAGCTCTCTATACCACTGAGCTGGACAGGGACATTGTTAATTTTTGAAACTACTGCAGCCTGGATGGAAAACCACATCATTAGAATGTACATCTCTGGCAGAACAGAGTAAAAATCTGTCGCATGACTTAGAAGGTCCCACATAAGCCTGCCCCCAGCCATATTTCTCTCACCCTTTCTTCTTGCTCCTCACTGCTCTATTGCTTTGAGTTTTCTAGTCGGAGAGAGCGCTTCCTTCTGGGAACACAGTGTTCATGCTCCCGCCTCAGAGCCTTTACTCTGATGTTCACATGCCTGCATTGCTGGTCCTCAGTATGACTGCTCCCACACCTCCTTAGGTACCCCAGCACCTCATTCAAGAAGGTTTCACCGGTTTCTCTATTTAAAAGAAAATGCCCTACTGAATAATTCTGCATTCCCTTTTTAATGCTCACTCTTTTTTTTTTTTCAGAATTTGATGTGAGAGAAAAAACTCTAAGGTTACTATACTAGGTTGTAAGACTGGAAGGATGAAATACTACTTTAAGAAATGGACTTTAAAATAAAAATTAAGAAAAACCCAGAAGGATCTGCATAATTTGCCATGGTTCTTTTATTTATTCCTATTATTATTGCCATTAGACCTATGTCAATCTTCATTTATTTATCAGTCATCTCCACTCATAACAATGAAAATTCTGTGAAACCAATGATTTCAGTTTATCTGCTTATTAACGGTTTTATTCTTCATTCTTAGAATAGCATCAAGTACATTGTTGAACATCAATATCCCTTTAAAATCTGAAGAGCACATTTCATTATTTTTGGGGTTTTTTTTTGGTGTGTGTTTTTGTAGTTGCATCCCACAAATCTTTTTTCTTTTACAATATACAAAATAAATCTATTACCAGATTGTAGATAAAAATAATTAGCCATTTACATGCAATAAACATTAATATTTCAAGAAAAATTATTTAAAATATAATAATATTATATGCAGTAAACATAAATATTTTTGGACATGTCTCCTGAGTGTCAGACATTGTGCCAGGTAAGCACGAATAATTAAAATTCAAGGCACAGTCTTCAATATGAAGGGCTTAATAGTTAATTATAGCATAAATTAAGTGCAATGGAATGTACAATCCTAGGCAGAGACATTTGGGGAGAATTTATGTAAGATTCCCTGAAAGGAATCCTGAGATGAGCCTTAAGCCAATAGTGGCCCTATGGCAGCTATTCTTCCGATAATGTTTTTACACAAGCAAATCAGATTAAGATGACTATTTTAGAAAGATCATGCATCCTGATCCAAAGGATTTAAGTATGGAGTAAATGTCACTTCCAAAGCACACTAGAAATGGTAATTTAAGTTTTTACTCTAGTTCACTAAACAGTGAGACTGATCTAACGTAAATTTGATCTCCCCAAAGCTAACTAAAATACCTAATAGCATCCTTCAAAATCCAGAAAAAGCATACTCCTACATTCTTCATTTTTGCACTCACACCCTTTGGCCCTGCTGTGCTGCTTCCTTAATCTCCTTCCCGCCTATGTCCTGAATGCCTCACCCTTCCCTACTGGGGCTCATGGGCCTCAGGACCCTGCCAAGCTAGGGCTCCAGGGGAAGAGTTCCTCTTCCAATCTCACCGCTTTGTTGGCTGAATTCTATGGTCCAAGATTATTTTGCTTTTCTTTCTTCTTCTTCTTCTTCTTTTTTTAAATTATTCCTTTCTCTGTTCTCTCTTTACATTCACTCTCTATAATTCACTTCCTTTCCCCATACCCTCATTCTGTTTGAAAATGAGTCCAGACAATAGTCTGAGAATTCCCAGAGGAAGGGAGAGCAAAAGTAAAAGTTAGTATATGTTTTTGAATTATTTGAAGACAAGGCACAAGATCATGGACTCAACATGACAAGCCATTAGGGGATTTTGCAGGTTTATGAGCAAGATTAGCACAGCAAGTGTAGTGTTTTAGGAGGATCAGTCTGGCATCGGAAGGCAACGTGTATTAGAAGAGGCAACACTGTTCAGAGAACTGCTAGGCAGCTATCCCAGACACCAGGTAGGTGGTGAGGGTCGTGATAGAATTTGGTGAGAGAGAGAATCTCAAGGTTTCTATGCTGTGAGGCTGGTAGGGTGAACACAATATCTTAAGAAATGGATTTTAGACTTAAAAGTACAGAAGTATATGAGTGATGTATTTTCCATGATTCTTTTATTTATATCCTCTATGATAGCACAGTCACTGTAATGATTTAATAATTTCTTTACATTATTTTGAATAAAGCACAATGTTAATTATCATTTTCATGGGATGATTATAAATTTTACAGTATTATTTTTAGTTATTTAAGTGATATGTAAGTATAGAAAGCTTACATCATTCAATAGTACCCTTGTAAACAAATATTAATTCTATTTAATATGCTACTCTGCAACACTCCTGAGATCTACAAGGCCTAATATAAATTTGTTAGAGAAAAAAATCCAACTTGTGGAGGTTAAATAGTAAGATACATCTTATGACAGGATATAGCTTATAGATACTAGTAATATATGTAATTAAAAGAACTAATGGTAGGTTAGATGGCCATTAGATAAAAATATAAATCTATAAATTGTGTATTTGTTAAATTTGCCAGGAAAGCATATGTGTTTGTTGTTCCCTGCCCACCCCACCCAAAAATACTTAGATCTCAAGGTTAGTCTGCTTATATTATCCAAACAAAGTTTTAGGTGTCACATTTAAATAATAAATTCCCAATATAAACTGTGATGCGGTCTTTACTATTAATTTAGAAACGTTTTATAAAAATTCCTAATATATGTTAGTGTTTAGAGTAATAAAATATTGCAATAATGTGTATGTAATCTGTATACTTACTTTGCAATAATTTGTATGTAATCTGTATACTGACTTTATCAAAAGAAATTAAAATTCAAATAAATAGACAAAATAAACTATATAGCCAACAGATGATTCCATGTATTTTTCATGTATGTCTTCTTGTGGATGTATAAATGTATTTTTCTTTATAATATTCAAATTAAGATGATAAATTCAATCAATGGGTTGTAAATATTGTTTCATAATAGATATGATAAAGTATTTCTATTTTAAAACTTAGAATTTCAGCCTACTAAATAACACTATCATTAAACCTATTATTTGGTAATACTATATATGTGTGGTTTTGAGTGTGCAAAAAACAAGACATACTAATACATACACATATGTATATTATGAAAGGATGAAGAGTGTAGCTCAGAAAAGGAAAATTGGTTCCGGTGTAGAGTCTGGTCTTAACACAAAGTGGCAAAATATTTTTCTTCTTTTGTGTTTCAATATCAGAATTTGTTGCAATCACTTGACCAAGTGTTCACTGTTGCCCATTTCTTACTCTCTGCTTTGCCTTGACTAAGCCTTTGTTAGGCTTCTCTCCCCGAACCCCACAGGTCCCTGGACTTGAGCATTCTCCCAAGTCTGAGCCAGCACTGAAATGCAGGACACCCTCCTTAGCAGCTCATCCCAAGGATGAGACAACCTCAGCCTGTCAGACCCGCAACCATGCTGTCTGCTCACCCCCATTTCCTAATTTCCCCTTAAAAGCACCTGCTAGCTCTGATTATCCTTCCCTCTAAAAGAAAGTACTTTTGGTTTCATTTTGAGGTGCTGAGTAGCCTGATATCAAAGTGTTCTCCATATTGCAATTACTCTTTTTGAAAAAAGTATTTTCTAATTCTAGATTTGTTTTTATTTGACACTCAAACGTACTCTTACTTTTCAAAATGTGTTCATTTTTATAGTCTCTCCTTATGACTTTGTACATTAATAACTATGAATAATTACAAACATTGTCCTTATGCTACTGTCTGCTGCTGCTTTTAAAATCTGATTTGTTAGGCAACATTGCAGTGAAGGCTACAGCCATTTCTTAGGCTCACATCTTTACCATTTCCAAGGTCAGACTCCACAGTAAGAAAAGAGTGTTAAGATTGGCAGGGTGAGTAGTACACCCAGATGATTACTGTTACTGCCCAAGAACAGTATTTTTTTAACCAGAATTTTCCTGTGTGCCAGGATATGATATGCAAGGACAATCCAACAATCCTGGGGAAGTGTCTCCATGATGGTTTTAGTTGTAATTTTCCCAATATTACAATGAGAACTCCCGTAGTTTTCCAGGTTCACAGTGAAGGGGCGGCCATTATTTCTTTTGAGACTTAATTGGCATTAATTTTATTCAACTGAAGAAGTTGTAATATGGGTTAGTAATTGTATGTATCTCAAATTGGATAAAAATATACTCTAGCCCCGCCAGTGTGGCTTAGTGGTTGAGCGTTGACCTATGGACCAAGAAGTCACTGGATCGATTCATGGTCAGGACACATGCCTGGATTGAGGGCTCGATCCCATGTAGGGGCCATGTGGGAGGCAGCAGATCGATGCTTCTCTCTCATCAATGTTTCCATCTCTATATCCCACTCCCTTCCTCTCTAAAATTAATATAAACATAATTTAAAATATATATAAGTATATATATACACACACATATACTGTAATATATGACACCACGACTGTCAGCAAAAATTGCTAAAAGATTACAGTACCTATTTTGTTATATCCATACTTATTAAGCACAAGAGAATTATACACATTCTAGAAACTAGTTTTTGTATACACACTGGAACGTCTATTTGAAAACTTGACTAACAGAGGTGCACCTTCCCTACTCGCATCATTGGAAAATGGAGGTCAAAAAGCTGTGGAGGGCCATAGGAACACCTTGACACACATAATCACAGATACATACGCATTGCCTTCGGTGAATTATGAAATAGCAATCCACTCTATCAGATATAAGTGGCTGAAGACATGCCCTGGGAAACCTCTGATATTTTTTTCTAGCACTCCCATTCACCTCCCCCTCCCCCAGGCATCCCTATCAAGATCTCGAAAGGTACAGGGGATTAATTATATTTCTCTCCTTCTGTTTTTTTCTTTGGCTAGTTAATGCCACATGGTTCCTTTTTAAGACTCTGCTGAAATTATGAATGGTAGACAGACAGGACTTCAGTTTAAATATCCACTAAATCATTTTTAGAATTAAAGTTCTTAAGTGTCCAAAACTTTTAATGAATACATACAAAAATATTACAATAATAAGCTAGAGCAGCGATATCCAACCTCTTTCATATCATGGCACACATAAATAAATTACTAAAATTCTGCAGCACACCAAAAATATACTATATATTTTTTACAATCTGACAAAAATAGATATAATTTTGATTCATTCACACCAGGCAGGTATTGTTGTGTTTGCTGTTGTCATTTTTTAATTTGACAATCTAAGGGAAAAGAGGCTACTGCCCGTAACTAGTCAGATATTGCATGTTATAAAAATTCTTGCGGCACACTGCTTGAAAATTGCTGTTCTGGAGAATAACATCAAGCAGATCAGTCATTTTTTAAATAATTTACAACTTTACTTTTCTGAAAACACAAGCAGACATTATTTTTTACTTAAAATTACTGTAATATATGGAAGATGCTTTCCAAATATAGCAATTTTCACAGAGCTATACATTTTGTGCTTTATGACCTATCTTTACTCTTGCGTAGGTGAAAACTTGTGCAACCAATTCTGCATCAGCGCTAACACCTTGGAGAGCATTCCTAACAGTGACAGAAACTAATATAAAATAGCGCACACAGGAAATTTGTACACAGTTTGGTAAAGATAACATCCTGGTCTTAGGTATCATTTTGTCCTTTGATGTTTTTAAGTAAGGGTGCAGCAATATTCTATAATTATGCATTTATTCTCTAGGGTATCATAATAGTTGATAAAAAAGCATGTAACCTTTTTAAGAACATCAGTAATTAATCTCAAGGTTGCAATAAAACTCACTGTAATCATTTTACTTTGGATTAGACAGATATGAATTTTCCTCAAAATTACTGAGCAAGTCACAGAAGGATGGCCTCATCGGTTATTTTATGTGAGAGATGACCCCTGCTGCTCTTTCTCTGTTGAGGAGGACTAGTACTCAGTCTAGGTCAGTGGTTCTCAACCTTTCTAATGCCGCGACCCTTTAATACAGTTCCTCATGTTGCAACCCACAGGTTGAGAACCGCTGCTGTAGAGCCTAAGACCATCGGCTATACAAACAACAGATATTTACATTACGTTTCATAACAGTAGTAAAATTACAGTTATGAAGTAGCAACGAAAATAATTTTATGGTTGGGGGTCACCACAACATGAGGAGCTGTATTAAAGGGTCGCGGCATTAGAAAGGTTGAGAACCACTGACCTAGGTCAGTGGTCGGCAAACCGCGGCTCGCGAGCCACATGCGGCTCTTTGGCCCCTTGAGTGTGGCTCTTCCACAAAATACCACGTGCGGGCGCACACATACAGTGCGATTGAAACTTCGTGGCCCATGCGCAGAAGTCGGTTTTCGGCCTGGGCGAGTCTATTTTGAAGAAGTGGCGTTAGAACACTCAAGGGGCCAAAGAGCCACATGTGGCTCGCGAGCCGCGGTTTGCCGACCACTGGTCTAGGTCAGTGGTAGGCAAACTCATTAGTCAACAGAGCCAAATATCAACAGTACAACGACTGAAATTTCTTTTGAGAGCCAAATTTTTTAAACTTAAACTTCTTCTAACGCCAGATCTTCAAAATAGACTCGCCCAGGCCGTGGTATTTTGTGGAAGAGCCACACTCAAGGGGCCAAAGAGCCGCATGTGGCTCACGAGCCGCAGTTTGCCGACCCTGGGTCTAGGTCATTCCCCAACTTTCAGGAAAAAAAAGAAAAAGAGAGATGTCAGTAAAGAATTGGTATCAGTTGGCATAGCAATGCTAAGTTGAGAGCATTGATCTTCTTGAAATAATCATAATTAAAAACATTTTTCCTTAAAAGAGAGTAAAGATATGATGTCATCATATGTTTTAAGCCATAATCATGTTTATTCATCAATTCAGCACCTATTTATATATTTATAACATGATTGACTTTTAGCTATCACAATAATGAACCCATTTTTGCCCTTCAAATATACTATGGAGCAAGAATATAAAATACTGCTAATATGGAGAGTAGATATTAAATAATTTATCAGAATTGCAAACTTTTACTTTTGTGAGAATTACAGTGTTCAGACTACTAAAATGACACAGAATCTACATTATAAGACAAAAAAAGTGCAAGTATCATGTATTATGTCATTCAGTGTAAATCAAACAATCCCAAAATACCAGAGGCTCTTTTGGTGAAAACTGGACTATGAAATCAGTTTCTCTCAACTACTTTGAACAAAATAAAGTAAAACTGTGTTCCTACCCCCTTTCATTTCCCTTGGTATTTATTAATAAACTTGGGTGTAAATGAATCCTTTAAACTAGGAAATATATCATACCGGTCGCATAGTTCCCAAAATCAGAGGTTTATGTACAATAGAGACAAGAAGAACCCCATATTAGTACATTCTGGAGATTGAAATTTTCCACTACATCAAGGGATCACAAATTCAGAAAATGGGAGTCAAAAATAATTTACATGCCTAATCTATAAGAAACAGACTAGAGCTTGCTAGACAAAGAGAAACACGTTGGAGATAGGGCCTTCAACAACGTTATACATCTCAAGTGGCAAACAAGTGGAAAGTGAGAGGAGCAACTCAGGCTGCGGTTACATGCACTTTATATAAACAATCACCACACTGCAATACCCTTCATCTCATGCAGAAATGAGTGTACTATACAAGCAACATCAACAGCAGGATGCACCAGAAAATCATAGCAAGCCAAGCAACAAGAAATATTTTCATCAAGAATTCGAGATTTTTTTTACCTTTAAAAATCAGTCTCAAACAACACAAAAACTATGAAAACAGCATTTTGAATCATAAACGGGATGCAAGAAAGATACTCTACTTGGCTTTCACAACAACGGCAATTCTTATTTTATAGTTGATTGTGAATATAATATTTGGAATATAAAAATAGCACTTGGTTTTATGTATTAGTTAATTACAAATCCTTCAGGCATAAACGTTTTTTAAGGGGGGGCAGACAATTTAGTATGGGTAAACACACAGCTCAGCTACTGTAGTGGAACTGCCCCGGTATGCTGAAGAGTAGGCTACAATCATAACCTCAGTGTTTTGTGGGCATTCCTCAGCATGTGTTGTAGAGGACATGAAGAATGTCATTTCATCTGACTAGCTTTTTAGAAAGAGGGTAACTAAGAGTCTCTCTCCCATGCACACACATACATACACATTTGTTTTACATATAGATATATGTTTTACACTTCCGTTTTTGTGTGTGTGTGTGTAGTTGTGACTTACATGGTAGGATAAGAAGTGACGATGAGAAGAGAGAGTCCAGGACCGTGGTACAATCTCATCACGGAGCCTCCCCACCTGCGCTGCTCTGGCAGGACTGGTACTCTCAGGGGTCCTCAAACTTTTTAAACAGGGGGCCAGTTCACTGTCCCTCAGACCGTTGGAGGGCCGGACTATAGTTTAAAAAAAGAAACTATGAACAAATTCCTATGCACACTGCACATATCCTATTTTGAAGTAAAAAAAACAAAACGGCAAAAACACCCGCATGTGGCCCGCGGGCCGTAGTTTGAGGACCCCTGCCTAAATACTGACTGCTTACAGCTTCTCTTTCAGTCCCTGAACTGTCTGCTCTTCTCACCAGTGCCATCCTTTTGCCATTCTTCCCCCCTCCAGGAAACCTGTCATGGTAGGAAGGATGCAAAAACAACTCCCCGGCCTACACGGGGTCCCATTAGCTGCACCCGTGCCCGTGCAGTATCATACATCCACCCGCAGAGCTGATTTGCGGCCCCGCAGGTGTGCCACATAACCCAGCAAAAAATGTGCTTGTCCTATTTACATTGGGATTACTGGGTCACTTTGGAGTTTCTTTTAAAAACATATTTAATCACTTCAGACTACTTTTTCCTACTCTAAACGATGTAACGCACCACTAAAATATTTTAAGTTGCAATATAGCTTAATAACTAACATAAATGAAAAATCACAGGATCCTCAAACTGGGTAAATGTTTTTTCAACTTGACACCAGAATCACCCGAATCCAATGTAAACCAAATGTTTCTTTAAGCAAGGGCTAAAATTAGAGCAATATAAAATAACTGAAGTAAGCACAGTCTTCTTCATTAGGCACACATATAATGCAGAAACCAATACTTACAGAAAAAACTGAAAATACAAAAATCCTCTATGGTTTTGTTTGTTTAATGTTTTGGACAAACTGTATCAATGAAAAGCATCAAATTGATGTATTTGTTTTGGTTATTAAACTTGTGATTCTATATTTCAACAATGGATCAGTAGAAAGTTCTTCTACTTCATTTAAATATTTGTATCCTCTATCAGGTGCAACAGATAGTGTTTGATGCACAGGTGGCCCCAACCCTGCATTACAAACTCCAGGGCACCATGGAATACATTATCGAAACAGGTCTTATTTTTGGGGGGTTTTTGTTTGTTTGTTTTTTTTACCATTCCCTCATTCTATACCCCAAGCAATGTGTACATACCTTACATCTATCCCATTCTCATAAAACACTGAATCTGAATCCGCTGCCACAAGAATTATGTGATATGTTTGTCTAAATTAAGTGTATCTGCTTTGTACATTATCAGTCTCAGTTATTATGAAACTCTGCTTTGAAGTCTACAGTGCACCGTGATTTTCACTTAGAATTGTAAGATACCCCGCGATAAATTGAGGTAGTAAATAGCAAGCCTATGTTCTTACCTGTGCAGATCCGTGGGAACTGGGTACTGGAGGCCGAGGTCTGGCTACCTCACTGGCTGCTGATCAAAGACCAACAGGCCGGAAGCTTCTCACTTTATGTTCTTCTGGGCCTGCGCCAGCCCCGCCCTCTTTCTGCTCATTTTCCTCAATTGCAGATTCCTGGCTCTTTACTTCAGATTTTAGTTGTTGCTTCTGTTGGCTTCACTTTGGGCGAACATTTTAAGATGGGTGCGGGCCTATAATAATATTTCAGTTCCTCACACAGCTTTTGACTTAGCTTTCCCACACTTCTCTTCAATAAAGATTTTTATCGCCAATCTCATCCTCAAGGTTTGTTAAGAAGAAGTTTACCAAACAAGATAGAGAAGGGAAAGTATTCAGAAATGTAGCAAAATTATTTAGAATATACCTCAAATCTCCCTTATTTCTTTTTCTTTTAAAAGTTCTCTCAGCCCCCCACACATACCTCTGCCAATCTTTGAAAACATTTCAATACTGCCTCCTATCACTCTAGTATCTTTTGCATTTGTTTACAGGTGGGATGGGAGGGCTGCTACACAAGATAATGAGTTTCTATGGGATAGAGAATTCATTTTGCTCCCTCTACAATAATGTTTACCTACATACTACTACATACATGTGGAACTAAATTGAAGGGGAATATCTGCTTTTTTTAGGGAGATGGCAAAATTTATGTTTTTACTGGATATACCTCCCACCTATAGAGCATACAATGCCAAAACACAGCTGAATAAATAAACGATTCCAATACAAAAACACACCCTCATGGACTCAAACATACATTCCTGGTATGCAATCACTGGTACAAAATCTACTCGTGTATTTCTGCTGATTTTGCCCACTGAACAACCTCTGCCTCACCAGGAGTTGAGACTTTTCACTTCTGCTACCATTCTGCAAAAAAACAAAAGACCTTATTCCAGAAACTGTTGCCACATGGCTGCCTTCCCAGTTCCTTACCGCTCAGCTTGGTATTGAACGATGCCACATGTATCTGTCACGGTCAGTTCCCTACTGGAAATACTTCTTTATATAAAGGGTGTCAGGAGTAAATTAAATCAGAGTAAATGCTCCTTATGTGTGTGATGTATTTATGTGTGCCTGTACTTGCAAGTGCCAAGGATAGTTTTTTAACATCCCCCCCCCCTTTTTTTTTTTTTGACTAACACTGAAAACCCATCTCTATTCCATGTATTCCTGGAGCACCATCAACCTCTGCAATTGCATTCATCACCTTTCAGGGCATGCATGTAATCCAGGCTGGGTTTTCCTCCTTTGGGTCTGTGAGCAGGTATACCTCAGAGATATTGCAGGTTCATTCCAGACCGCCATAATAAAGTTAGTCTCGCAATAAAGCGAGTCATACATTTTTAGCTGGTAGAGGTTCCTGCCTTGATTCATAAAAAATACAACACCTGTAAAACACAATAAATGAAGCAAAAACAAGGGAGGTGCTCCTGTATTCTTTCCAGCTGAGAAGCGTTTCTTTGTTTCTCTTCTTCCCCCAGGTGAATTGACTTAGAATTGTTACCATCACTTGCATCTAGAGACAAATTACTAGTACTGTACTAGTTGGCTGGTAATCTCAGAGTTCATACTATTTACAGCCTACTTTAATCTTGAAAAGTTCAGAAAGTGAAACTTCCAAACATGGAATGGTTAGATCATCTCACAAAATGGTGGAGTCTTTCTAAAATATTACAGGTATTTTTATGAGACTATAAACTAATTTTCTAAGTAAAAAATGTTTTAAAGCCAAAGAGACTGTCCGTTCCAGCTTTTTGTAAAGGCTTGTGCTCAAAAGCAGCAGTTAGCAGTGAAATATACATCTTACTTTTAGTACTAGATTATAAAAAAGTATTTGTCCGATTTTAATCCTTTTTGATCTTAGAGATAAAACTTTGCACAGTAAAATTTTACCTCCTGGCTCTTAACGACTTCTTCAATCCTATCATTCTTGACATACAGATAAGAAAAGACCTCCGGATTGATAAGTTTGAAGGCTAAGAAGAGAAAATGAAAAATAGATTGTACAGGCTGAGAACAAATTATGAGTAGTTGGCACCTTTACACAGTGTATTACCAACTAGCATAAAGACAGTTGAACCTGCCTGAGCATAAGAAGACCTTGAGAGATCTTATCCGCATAAAAGAAGATGTACGTTGAAATGGATATTTCCCAGCCCTCGGGATGAGCAGGTGATATGCTTTAGTTCCATCTGCGCTGCATATACCAGGAGGGGCATCATTGTCTATGGCTGACATCTGTTCTGATTGGCTGATGCTCATAAAATAGCAGTTGTTAGGTTGTTACATGTCTTAAAGATCATTCCAGAGCTCGAGCTTGGGACGATCTTGGTGTTGATCTGGAGTGGGCACTTACGGTCTTTCCCTGCCTGCTTTTCTCTCACAATCTGGGCATACTGCAATGTATACTGATTCTTCTAAACTTCCATCAACTGATTTTGGAAAAATTACTTTTAAGTCTTTTTTTTTTTTTTTTCCAATTCCAAACTATCTTTGAGACCCACATCCCCAAAATAAACTGCCTGGAGGAAAGACAGTAAATGATTATTGTTTTATATCTAGTACTGAGACCAGAAATATACTAAAATGTTCAATAAATATGCATTGGAATAATTGGCAGCGCCCAAGGGGGCAGGGTGGCTGGACCACGCATGCGCTCTGCTGCCCACGTGACACGGCCGCCTGCGCCGCTGCCTGCTGGTGCCCGCTGCATCTGGTTTATTTTATTAAACATTATATCAGAATGATCTATTCATACTATGGCTTATAAAAGTAATCAGTTCATTTTTACTGCTATATAGTATTCAGTGTTCTGATTCATCTGCAATGTATTTATCCATTCTCTTGTTGATGGACATTTGTGTTGCTTCCACTTTAGAGCTATTATAAACAATGCTGTTATTTACATTATTGAACATACATTTTGGTGAAAGCACACTTTATTTGAGCATATACCTTAAAATAGAATTTTTGTAGACGTACATTTAATTTTAATACTTATTGCCAACACATTCTTTCAAAGAGATTGTGCCAAACCAGGTAGGAAAGCATAGTTTATTTTGTATTTTAACAACACTTGCTGTTGCTATCTTTCCCAATATGTACAGGGATTTACTGTGTTTTTTATTTGCATTTCCCTAAACACTGCTATGATTTGTCTTGTGTTCTCAAAATCCATATGCTGAAATTATAAGCCCTCGTACTCAGAATACTACCTTATTTGGAGTCATTGCAGGGTCATTGCAAATGTAATTAGTTAAAATAAGGTCATACTAGAGTAAGGGTGACTCCTAATCCAAAATAACTCGTGTTCTTAATTTAAGAGGGATGAGGGTATAATTTGGATACAGACACAAGGGAGAACGCCATGTGAACATTGGAGTTTTGCTGCCACAAACCAAGGAATGTCAAAGATGACCAACAAACTAGTTGAAACTACAAGAGAAACATGGAACACATGCTCCCTCATAGCCCTTGGAAGAAGTAAACATTGCTGATAACTTGATTTAGCCTCTGAAATGTCAGAATAAATTTCTGTGGTTTTAAGCCCGCCAGTTCGTGGTCCTTTTTTATAGCAACTCTAGTAAAGAAATATAATGACTAATGTTAGTTTGTATTTCCTTGTTTACTAACGTTAGCATTTGGATATTCTACTTTATGACATGCCTTCTGACTTCTTTACTGATTGAGTACTAAGGATATGTGAGCTATTTGGCTAAAAATTGACTTTCAGTTACATATTTAAATATCTTCTTTGCAGTAAATTTTATTACTCCCTTAACGATATTTCTAATTTTGATATATTATTTATAAGTGTTTTGCCTTATGTTTGCTTCTCTTTATATTTCTATTTGTATTTTTATTATTTTCAATCAATTTTTGTTGATTTCAGAGAGGACGGGAGAAGGAGAGAGAAATAGAAATATCAATTATGAGAGTAAATCATTGATTGGCTGCCTTCTGCATGCCCTGCACTGGGGATCAAACCAGCAACCCAGGCATGTGTACTGATTGGTAATTGAACCATGACCTCCTGGGTCATAGGTCAATGCTCAACCACTGAGACACACTGGCTGGGCAATTATAGACTATTTAAATCTTTATAAAAGAGACTCCAAGGGTTAAGTTTTTTCCATTCTAAATGGTTATTTGAAAACACTTTTAGCTCCAGAACTTTTATTTTTTTAAATGTATTTTTATTGATTTCAGAGAGGAAGTGAGAGAGAGAGAGAGAGAGAGAGAGAGAGAGAAGAAACATCAATGATGAGAGAGAATAATTGATTGGCTACCTCCTACACACCCCATACTGGAGATCAAGGCTGCAACCCAGGCATGTGCCCTGACCAGGAATTGAACCAAGACTCAGGTTCATAGGTCTATCCTCAACCACGGAGCCAAGCTGGCAAGGCTCCAGTTGTATTTTTATATCTTACATATCTAGTTCTACAATGTTGCTAGAATTGATTTTTTGTATGTATGGTGTTTAGTAGGGTGCAAAATATACTTTTCAAATAAAAATATTTATAATTGTCCATGGTCTTCCTTTATGAAGCTTGGTCTCCTTTGAAAATTTCTTTATAAGAAGCTAACTAATTTTTGTTAAAAAGTAAATTCTTGTGAAAAATGTGTTCATGTTTGGCATGTATAAAAAAAATGAATTAAAGAAGTAATTTGATATGTAATTGATCTTGGTAATTGCCTTGAATTCTGGACACGCTTATTCATAAAGATCTATATAGAGAACATGTTACAGTTTCCATATTTGCTTTGCCAGGTAAGGAAGAGCCTGTGTCCAAAAATTCCATAATTTGCAATGGCCTTTTCTATTTAAATCTTGGTTAGTGTTACCTTTTCTATTTAAATCTTGGTTAGTGTGAGTACTCCTTTTGAAAATGAATATGTCCCTTACATTTTTTAGTTTATGACCACAAAATTGTTTGACTTGGAATAGATATCTGCCTTAGGGGAGAGAGAAATTAGAGTGTTAGAGAAGAGATATAAATAGAAGTAGGCTTGCAATTAATAGTGTTGCATTGAGAATGAATTTCTAAATTCCTCTATTTTATCAACAGCAAGGCCAGAAAAGCTAGACCACACAGTTGTATGTAAGAAATAACCAAAACAAAACAAAACAAAAAAGAAAGCCAGGAGGCTTGCTCATGTGACTCAAGGAAAAATTACAGGAACAATGTGAGAGAGAGGTGATGTGTTGAATGTTATAAGTTCACAACCTGATTTCTCTTCATTTGCCTTTAGCTTAAAAGGAGAACTTGTATAGACAAGGGAGTGGAGTTAAAGCAGAGAGTAGACCTTGTATATTCCACCCCAGTTGGGTCTCTGGAAGGAGATTGCATGGCTTTTCCATACAATCTTTGGCAGCAGTCATGGTCAGGAGAGGGAAACCTGGAGGATCATCCTATCTCCCTAAGTGCTCGTATGATGTAAAATGTTATCAGAAACAGCCAAGCAATTTTCTGAGAAGTATGACAGAGAAGATTGTGAAAGTTGGATTTTGCCTTTTTTGTCAATTTAGCTAGTCATTTTCTAGTCAAGCCATGTTTGGGTGACTTGCATTTTCCCCCACCTATGATCATTAATTAAAATTTCTTGGAATTCTCCCATAAGAATAGAATTGCATTACTAATAGAAGTCGGTTCATACTCATTGCCGGTTCGACACGATGTCCTTATATATGTTGTATATATTTAGTATAGTATTTTCATGCATGCAGCAAGTACAAGTGCATCCACCAGACATTTTAATCTACATCTAAACGTATGTTCTTGTCTATCTTTCCCATTACCTTGTTTTCTCTTACTTAATATATTCTTATCGTTCTAAAGTCAGTGTTCATCATTCAACTTTCCTCTTTATACTGTTTTATACATTTGAATATTTCCCAAGAAGTATATAGTTATTAATTGTTGCATAAAATGCAACTGATTTTTTTCAATTTTAGTTATGTTCACTTTATTAAAAGCATCGTATCGGAGCTGTGGGGGGTTTTTCATTAAATATTATTCTGTTGAGCTTCATCCATATTGGGATTGTTACCATAGTTAATTTTTTTTACCATTTTATGATAATCCATTGTGTGAATACACCATAGTTCATTTGTGTTCTCATTATGAACACTGGGAGTGTTTCCCATTTTTTTTCTATTGTGAACAAAATTGCTATGAACATTGTTGCACATGGCTTCTATTGTACACAGACAAGAGTTTCTTCTGTATAAATTTAGGAGTAGAACTATTTCCTTATAATATATGCAGTGTTCAGCCTTAGGAGATAATGCTAAACTATCTTGAATATATTTGCATCTGAATAAGAGATTCTGTTTGGCCATATATACTCTAACATTTCATATTGTCACATAGTTTTTATCAATTGAATAATGTATGAGGGCATTTCATTATGATATTGATTTAAATTTCCCTGATTTCTAATAATTTTGCTTCTTATATTTCTTCTTCAGCAAAATTCCTATTCATATACTTTGCCTTTTTTTGTTTAAGTAGTTTTCTTTTTCTTACCAATTTGTACCTATTTTTAAAATATGCTTGATGCTATTCCTTTTGGTTGTGAAAATTGTAAATATATTCCACAATTTGTAATTTGTCCTTTTACTCTTTTTTCTGCTAATAAACTAATAAAGAATGCAAACTCAAGCTTTATCAATCATTTCTATTTTATTTCAAGGATTAATGTTAACATGGTGAGACTTTGAAAAGCATCTTGATTATACTGTGCTTTACCCATCTTGCATCAATATTTCTGTACACTCTGATTTTACTTTTACTTTCTAGTAGAAACATTAAGACAGCGTCATAGGCACGATCAAATGTCCCTAGTGGCATCCAATGGGGCAAGTTCCAGCCTCTCCAATAATGGTTTATTATAATCAGAAGGTCTCTAACCAACAATATATATTGATCCATATGTCCTAATATTCAGATAAGCCTATTGCTACTATGTGGAAACTGAATAGAGGGCATAACAAACTAAAATAAAATGAATCACAAAACTGTGCAGAATATTATCAGAACACTTAACAGGCCATATTGTAATAACCTCTTTACCTGTTTGTCTGCCTCATCAAAATAAACTCCTTAAAAGTAGAGGTTGTATCATTTCAAGAGAATCTTCAAATCCTAGTGAGTGCCTGGCACTCTGTAGAGACCTTTTCACTAAATAAATTAATTCATGCTATTATCATATGTGATGTTATATATATTTTTAAATGTAAGAAATTGGTTTGAAAGTTATAAAAACAGTAATTTTGAAGGAGTAGCAAAATACGGTGCTTCCTCAAAGTGAAATTGAAAGCAACGCTTCTAGTGGGAGAGTATATATTTCTATGCAATGTAAATACAGTGTTCTCACAAATATTTGAGGGTGTGATATGCTATTATTCCTGAAGAGTAGCCTTGAGAATCATTTCTCTCTTCTTTAACAGAACTCTCCTTAATTAACCTGGTTATTGTTCCTATTCCATTTCAGAATTGCATTCTCTATCTCTCAAATATAGGAGCTATCACTATGCCCTGAATAGTTCCCAGCTTGGCCACTCTGCTTTGGCAACACTTTCTCCTACAAGAAGTAAGGATTTAGGTCGAGATAATTCAGTCCAACAGCACAAGAGTGGATGGTCACATACATGTACACACTGACGAGGGAGTAGAGAAGAAAGGGATGGATTGGTGAAAAGGCACCAAGGAGCCTCAGATAAAATGATTGGATGGTAGAGCCAAAAAATGATGAAAGTAAATACCACCACCAACTTCACAAGAACAATATAATAATGAGAATGGAAGCTACATAACACAGGCTATACCAGGTCCTTTGGATCATTTGTTTCTCAGCAAGGGCTAACCCTCTAGCTTAAAAATGTTTTATATAGTACTAGAGGCCTGATGCACGAAATTTGTACAAGTATAGGCCTTCCTTCCCCCCGATGCTGGCACCAGCTTCCCTCTTCTAATGGGGACCTGGGCTTCCTTCTGGCCATGAGCATGCACCTGGGACCCGGGCTTCTCTCGAAGCCCCAGCTTTGTCCAGAAGGTCATCTGGAAGGACGTCGGGTCTAATTGGCACATTACGCTTTAACTATTATATTTTATATAGTGTTACTATCTTACCCTATTAATACTTATGTCCTCCTTAAGGAAACCTAATAATGGGTGTTTTAGTGAGGGTGTCTATCTTAGCCATATCGTTAGTAGTAAAAGATGATCCAAAGGTATATCTTATATTACATATAGGGATGACTACAGCAATTAAGTTATTATGGAAATCTCAGGTATCATGAGGAAAGACAAAATATTGTAACCATACACCAGATGACCAGGGTTTACACTCATTGAACCTGCTCACTCCTTCTTTATTTATTAAGTACATCACTAAATTCTCTAGGATTATAAACTCTACATTTATAATATAGGTCAAGAAACTTTGAAGAAAAAGACAAATGGGAAGCAAAAAGCACAAAATAAAAATAATAATTCAGGTGATAGAGAGCTATTCAAACATGAAGGTAAAAATGCCTTCTCAAAGAAACCTAGTGCCAAGATAAAACTGAAGAGACACCTGCAGAGTCCAGTGCCAAGTTATAAATGAATAATATTGAGAAAAGTAGAATAGCCTGGAAGTAACAAAATACTTTGAAAACGCAATTTCTTAAGGACATCTATTGTTTTATAATTTCTTTTATTTGTATTGAGATTACTGGAATCATATTGGTTACAAAATATAAGTTTTAAGGGTACAAGTCTATAATACATCATCTCTATTGTATTCACCACCCAAGTGCAGTCTCTTTCCACAACTATTTATAATAGTGTGCTGGTGATAGCATGGGAAAATACTGCCCATGGTTACATGAGGAAAGAGCCAGAGGCAGGGCCTACTGGGCATAAGGAAGACTGAGAAGGCTAAGTCATGGCCAGGTTCTAATGAAACTGCTAAGGTTTGGAAGTAAATACATATTGCTCTTAAGGGAGGAGACATAGTCTGTGGGGGGTGGGATGTAGAATGGAAAAAGTCTATAGAGTTCAAACCCTGTTTAGAGCCCAGCTGTTTCCAGAAGATATAGCTGGGGGCCTAGAACAAGCCTGGAAATGAGACCTTCTGGCTTGACAAGAACACAATTCATGACAACAGCCAGAGGCTCCCTCTTTTCCCAAGCCTCTGAAGCCATGATAAGGAAAAGCATAGCCAAAGAGAAAATGGCTTGTTGTAAAAATGTAGGAGACTATTCCCCATAGTGGAGGGTACTCGATAAATGATAGAGTTGTGTGGAATTTTCAAATCCACATATATACACCAATATGTACCTCACACATATCTCATGTTTATACATCAGTTAAATAGAACTGGCAATACCACTTTCTGTAAGATGTAAATGTGGGCCTCTTATGTGAAATGTAAGCATGGTTCTAAGCCTAATTTTCTCAGGTATTGCTTAGCCTCACCACTGGAGAGAATTAGGAATGTGCTTATCCTACACATAAAATAATTGCCTCTTTTCATTCAAGTCACCTACCCTCTAGTTTTGATATGAAGTAAACAATTTAAAAAATTCAAGTTAAGGGTAGTGTTTCCATTGGATAAAGGGATCACTCTGGCCAGTGGATGTGGTGGCCCTGCAGTCCTGTGAATACTAGCTGGGTGCCTGGGGTGCACTGATGTCATACACTGGTCATAGAACACCACTGAAACCATGGCGATGACTAGCATCATAACTGCCCTGGTCGTGTCCTAAGCACTGGTCAGAACAGTGAGTTGGTGAGAGGAGAGGTCTCTCAAGTGTCTTATTATTGATAGTAATTTGTTTATATTGATTGTATTTGTTAATTTGATTCTTTGTCATCATCAACTGACACACTGAGAGCAGGGTTTGGGTGAGAAAGGTATCTGATTTGAGTGATTCTTTAAATAGTTGAACCATGAAGCATAAAAAAAAGCAGAAACATCTGGAAGGCGAGTATTTCATCAAAACTGCTAGAATGTCAAGAGGTATGTGTTACACACATTCTCAGGGCATAGGGTAACCAGGTAATGTTTTCTAAAGAGAGAGAGAGAGGATTCCTAGTTTTGATGATGGAGGGAGAGAGTGAGCGAGTGAGGAAGGAAGAGGGAGGATGGGAAGAGAGAGGAAGAGGAGCGAGGGGTAGGTGGGAGAGAGAAGAAGAGAGAGAATAAAGAGAAGGGGAGAAAGAAGAGAGAGGAGGGGAAGAGAGAGAGGGTGGTGGGAGGGAGGGAGGGAGGAAGACAGACAATGAGAGAAGGAGAGGGATGTGTGCATGTTGAGGGCCCAGGGAGTGTGAGAGTAAACTCAGATGCCTGGGTCATTGTCACTGTGATTTAGGACGTGTGCTACCTGTACCGTGTCCCTCTGGGTTACTCTGTTAGAGACATAGTGGTTGATTAGTATAATATTTCTTAGAAAATGTATTTACCTGTATTTGATTTCTACCTAAAGGCATTGGTAAAGTAAATGTTGTTACTAGTTTTCTAATAGTATATTTTCCTGTTAATCAAGAAGAAAGTCTGGCTTTTAGAGGTGAGGAATAAATTGGGAGAAAGGGGGGACTTTGAACACTTAAACTCATTGTGTAGGGATGAGAGTTTAATGTCAGATAGAAATTATTTACGCAGGGGAAATTTTTTTTGTTTGTTTTAGATTATGAAGATGTAAATGTGAGCCTCTTATGTGAAATGTAAGAAAAAATGGGATACACACATGCAACACGGACGCGCGCGCACACACATACACACACACACACACACACAACAATCATTAACAATGATGGTTAAATTAAGGAAAAAGTTTGGCTCATTCTGAAAAATGGAAAACTGGAATATTTTGGTTACTATGGAGATTACAAGTAAACAAGTAACCAGTATATGGAAGAAGTGTTGGTCAGGGGTGGGAGGGAGACGGATTGGAGCCAGTCCCAAAGTTCCAATGGTAGCTCACATTCCTCAAGAGAACTGGTATTTCCAACTTGTTTGGGATTTCTGCATCCTCCAGGGGACCTTTGGAAAAGGCTGACTTCATTTCACTTTCAAAAAATAATTGAACATATTTAGAGATGTTATTGAGCATAAACTATGAGACAAGCAAATGTACATTCACACCTTTTCACATATACACACACATATAGAATATAAATAAACCAGGGAAATATATATATTAATGTAACATAATTGCCCACTAATTATGTACCAGGCCCACTTTTTTGCCTCTCAAAAACACTTTATATCTCTACTTGGAGTAGATTAGGCTTTAGTGACTAAGACACAAATGAATCTATCTCTTGCTTGTATGTCAAATCAGCATATAGGTGCAGGCTACTAGGGCAAGTCTCCTCCATGGGATAATTCACGGACCTGAGCTGATGTAAACATTATTATTAACATGCAGCTTTCAAGTAGACTGCCTACTGCTTGAGCCCCAAACCAGCATGAAACCCCCAATATGGGTATGTGTCCTAACCGGGAATCAAATACAACCAACTGAGCCACACCAGCCAGGGCTAACTGTGGTGACTCTGTGCATTTCTCTGATGATTAGTGATGTTGAGCATTTTTTTATATGTCTATTGGCCATCTGTATGTCCTCTTTAGAAAGGTATATATTCAGGAATTTTGCTTTTTTTTTTTAATTGGGTGGTTCTTTTCCTGGTGTTGAGTTTTATAACTTCTTTATATATTTTGGAAACTAAACCTTTTATGATGTATCATTGACAGATACATTCTCCAATACAGTGGGTTCTCTTCATTTTGCTGATGGATTCTTTTGCTATACAGAACCTTTGTGTTGGGTTAATGGGCAGATAAATAAACAAATAACAAACATGGACCACACCGCTAATATTTTTAATTTTTCAGCAAAGCTGAATTTACTAGAAGATGCTTTGCAGCATAGAAATAAGGCAGTGGTTCTAACTGAGGGCCAGAAAGCATGGGCGCCGCCTTCTTCCTCTGATGATTTATCCTGCATCCCATCTAAGGACAAGCTAAATGGTGCTGTAAGGGGGGACTATTGAATAGGATGCAAAGGGAGGGTGGGATCTAGATAGAACTCCGAGTTGAGCTAAGTGGTTCTACCCCTTAGTGGGCACAAGGCTGCACAGTACAAACCTCAAATGCTTCTGCATCTTCTTTAATGTAATCATCAGGGGGAGGAATATATTCCAAGGGAAAAACACTGAATAAGAGTGGAACAAGTCCAAGGAGATCACTGGAGAACAGTGTTCTGTTTGAGGGTTTAATGGGAGAGGAGCTAAGTGAAGAGAGTTTTAATCAGAGAAACATAGAAGAATATGTCCCTATGAGCCAGACAAGGGCATGGCATGTTACCGGGAACATGTGAAAGCACCAACAACTTAAAACACACCAAAAATGGTAGGATCCCCCAAAACTGAACTTTGGATGGAGTAGGGATATCCAATTGAAGACCCCATCACATCCATACATTTTCATAGCCCATGCTTTCACATTCAGACCCCTTTGCACTCACTGCCCCATCATTCATTTCATTGAAATCATCCACATGCATCTGAATTCTCCACGCTCTCTACCATACAAAGAGTTGTAATTTATCTGACTCCTAACACATTAGATTGGTATCCCTGTTTTTAAATTTTAGGTAAACAGAAGTGCACAATATATACTTTGTGTCTGATTCCTTTCCCTCTTCGTTATAATTGTGATATTCATCCATGCAGCATTTGACTTTAGTTTTTTCATTCTTGGTATCTGTATAGCATAGCATGAATATAATTTATTCATTAATTATACTTTCCTGAGCATTTTGGTCGCTTTGTGTCTGAATTACATGAAAAGGTGATGTTCTGGGCATTCGATTGCAAGTATTTTTCAGTATGGACACATTTCTACTTGGTGAATGCTGAAGAGCGGGACCACTGGGCCTAAGGTGCCATATTCTATCTTCACCCCTTCAGAACTCAATCCTTCATACTTCCAACTTCTAAGGCAATCACATGTTACTGGCCTCCTAATTTACACACTCTTTTTTATACTCTTAGCCATCTTTTTTAAAGCAAAGGTATTCTTTCTCTTATATACCTTCATTTTCACATCTTCACATTCTTTAATTATGACCCCACATTTTGCAGTTCCACTAGTTTCAAAGAGAACATTCTCAGTAATAAAATTCCATATCTAAGCCACATGATATAAAAACACACAAATCCTCCATTATAGGAAATGCAATATACACACATAAATATGTACTGAACTAACACACAAAGAGCACATATACCCTCCTCAGTCACACAAAGCCCAACCCATATTCAGATTTGCAAATGCCAAATCAATCACACATTAATCCTTAACCCAGTGTTAACACATTATAAACTTAAACACCACACACGTTACCTTCACCATAGCATCTTGCTACAAATACTAATAATACCGTACACATTCATGAGACATGGTGATAATAATGAGAATTGGGCTTGGCTGACATTGAAACTGGGACAATGATGTTATAATATAAAATAATTTCTTCAAAAATAAAAATTCATCTTTTTGTATCTCTGTCTGTATAGCAACATCACTATAGGTAGCAATATACTGTAAATATATGGGTACATGCAGAATGCTTCATGAAACTCACATCACATACTTCCAAATTATACACTTTTTCTTGAGGAAATTGGGTTCATACCCAACGTTTAGTTCCTGCACACTGTCTTTCAGACATGATATTAAGTTGTTTATAATCCATATAGATCTCCAGAAATATCACATGCAAAATACCCAATCCCATTGGCATCCACCAAACATACCATATAATAACTATTTACTAATAGTTTGGAGTAAATGGATTTTAAGTGATCGTCACTTTAATTTCTGTGAGAGCAAGTGTCATTTGAAGTGAGCATGCCTGACATGTAATAACCACTCAACATGTAGTTGCTGAATTGACACAGACCTCAGAAAATGCCTCATGTCAATGTTCTTCTTTATTCCATTGCCCAGGACCATGCAACACCCAAGAGGACACGCCTCAGCGTCAGTCACCTGTGGAGGCCGCAGCCTGTGGTCAGGCAGCAGGAGAAAGGCCTGACTTCTCTAAAGGTTTCATCTGTGTCTTCTCCCCATTGAAGCGTCCCCGTCTTGACAAGGATGGTAAGGAATACACAAAGATGGGATCTGAGCTTGGTCATGAGATGTAGCTCATTTCTTCAGGCTATTCTCTACTTAGTTCACTTTCCTCTCAAAAACAGGAAAGGGCTTCAGGGCAGAAGGACTAGTACTAATTCCTCTGCAGAGGGACAAATAGGGCGTGTGCCTTCCAGAACTGGGCAAAGTCCTTCAGCATAAATCCCCAACATACAGCTCTGGGACAGCTGTGGCTGAGGTAAAGGACCATGCCAAGAGGTATAAGAAAGTTTAATTAGAACCTAAGAATCAAATGAGTACAAACAAAGATTCTCACAAACTCACACTTCTATCCTCTTTCATACCTAGTTAGGCTCCATGCTCCTCCTTTTGCCTAGTTCTCTCATATACACAGGCCTTCACTACACATCTATATATCCCACTCTCTAGCAGCATTACCTAGGTACACTCTTGTCTTCATTCCTTCAAACAATCATTTTCAGACTCACCCATTTACCCATTAATTCCCTAAATAATCCACACAGGTAACCTAACATGCCCTGAAGGAAATGAAGTTTCATCTGTTTGTGTCTCTAACCATATGGCTCTTCAGTGACCAGGCCTTCAGTCCTTTATAGAGCTGAACATTCCGAGAGTGCACACACATGTCCTCTAACATGCTCCCTCTCAAAATCTCAAGTAAGAACAGGTACCACTCCTCCACATGTTCACATGTGCTGTCATACTACATAGCAAAGATGCACACCCTCAGTCACCATTCCCTTTTACAGACATGGAAAATACTCCCAGATAAGTCCCAGAATATGCATACCACTCGGCAAAAACTTGCACACAAACTACATTCTCATTTGCACATTGTTATACCGTGTAATCACATCAAACAAAGTAACCTTCACACAGGATTCTGAAATAAAATATATACATGAACTTTCACTCCACATGCTCACGTAGGTCATGGCCATCTTAACTTCACACACATCTTCCAGTTTTCTTATGTTTGAACATTTCTTTCTGAGCATTCCAACAATCATATGAAAATGTTGCCTGTCCTGGAACCTTTAACATGCCTGCATCCCAGTCAGCTAGGAAGCAGAAGAGCCCGAAGGAGCACAAAGGAGGATTATACGGTGATGCCTGGAAGTGGAACCTGTCATTTCCCTTCATTTCCTATTGTAGAAATGTAATCTCATGGTCAGTACTACCTGCAAGGGAAGCTAATAAATACAACATAGTTGTATGTCCAGGTTGAAAGGAGACAGCAGTCTCTGTCCATTTTTAAAAACTCTTTGTGCAAACCCAGTCTCCCATGACATATATTGACACAATAAATATTTCTGTGCATTTATTATTTTCATAGGAATCATATTACACTATCAATGAAGATGAAGGCCATGTGTGCTCACTGAACATGGCACATAGTAGACTCTCCTTGTTTGTTAAATGGACAGATAAATACACAAATAACAAGCATCGACTACATCTCTATTATTTTTATTTAATTTCTTAGCAAAGCTTAACATACATATGAGAAGATGCTTCACAGCACAGAACAAGGCAGTGGCCCTAACTCAAGGTCAGAAAGCATGTAAGGCCTCTTCTTCAGACAGTTTATCCTGAATCTCTTCTAAAGATAAGCTAAATGGTGCTGCTAAGGAGGGACTATCGAATAGGATGCAAAGGGAGTTTGGGATCTAGATAGAATCCAGGGTTGAGCTGAATAGTTCTGCCTATTAGTCAACACAAGGATGCCAAGGGCAAAAACAGGAATGCTTCTGCATCGTCTTCAATAGGATCAACAGTGGAAGCAATACATTTCAAGGAAAAACAAGTAATAGGACTGGAGCAAGCCCAAGGAGATCAGTGGAAAACAGCATTCTATTTGAGGAAATAGTGGGAAAGGGCCTATCAGAGAAACCTGGAAGAATATTTTTATATGAGCTGGAAAAGGGCATGTTGTGTTACCAGAAACATGTGAAGCACTAATAACTTAACACAGGTCCAAAGTGGTGGATCCTCCAGAACTGAACTTGAGGTAGAATGTAGAGATAACCAAGCAAAGATCCCATCACATCTATATATTTTCATAGACAATATTTCCCATTCCCATTCATTCCATATCAAACTCCTATGAACTCACTATCCCCATCATCAATCCTAATAAAAGAGAAACATGCAAATTGACCGTACCTCCGCTACACCCACAAGCCACACCCACCAGCAAATCAGGAGAGAGTATGCAAATTAATGCACCAAGATGGCAGTGGCCACTGAGCTGGAGCAAGCAGTAGGCTTGGGTTGCCCCAGCAATGGAGGAAGCTAAGCTTCCCGCCCACCCTGGCCAGCCCTGTCTTCCACTCAAGGCTACAAAGTTTCAATTATAGAAGATAAATAAATCCCAGATACTTGCTTCCAGCTGGCCCTGGCCTCCGCTCAAGGAGGCGCTGAAAAAAAAAAGGGCGGGGGCTGGGAGCTTGGGTCACTGGGGAGTGATCAGGCCAGGATGGGATGCAAATTGTGGGTGATCAGGCTAGTGGATGGAGGGGCCGTTGGGGGTAAACAGATCAGCAGGGGGGCCAGTTGGAGGTGATAAGGACAGCAGGGGGGGCAGTTTGGAGTGAGCAGGCCAGCAGGGGGGCAGTTGGGGGCAAGCAGGTCAGTGGGGAGGGGAGGTAGGGGCGAGCAGGCCAGTAGGGGTGGCAGTTGGGGGTGAACAGGCTGGCATGGGGGGAAGTTGCGGGTGAGCACGCTGGCAGGGGGGCATTTGGGGGTGAGCAGGCCAGCGGCGGGGGGCAGTTAGGGGCGAGCAGGCCGGCAGGCAGAGTGCTTAGGGGCAATTAGGCAGGCAGGTGAGTGGCTAGAGCCAGCAGTCCCGAATTGTGAGAGGGATGTCCGACTGCCAGTTTAGGCCTGATCACTGTAAACCAGCAGTTGGACATCCTTTGAGAGGTCCCAGATTGGAGAGGGTGCAGGCCGGGCTGAGGAACACCACCCCCCCCTTGTGCATGAATTTCATGCACCGGGCCACTAGTCTTACCTAATAGTAGACAAATATGTAAATTGACCATACCTTTGCTACACCCATAGCCAATCAGAGTGACTATAAAAATTAACCCAAAAAAAAGATGGCGGTTAATTTGCATACATAGGTGCCCAGCACCTGTGTCCCAGGAACATCCTGGCACCCAGGTCGCTGTCAGGTAATGCCAAAAGCGGACCCCCTGTGATCAATCGCAGGGAGCTGGGGCTCTGCTCCTGCACAAGGCCGAAAGCGGACCCCCTTCAATTAATTGCAGGAGTGGAGCCCCAGCAATTGATCGCAGGGAGCTGGGGCTCTGCTCCTGCACAAGGCCAAAAGCGGACCCCCTGCGATCAATTGCAGGAGTAGAGCCCCAGCAATCGATCGCAGGGAGATGGGGCTCTGCTCCTGCACCAGGCCGAAAGCCTCCGGTAGAGGTTTTCGAACTGGTGCAGGAGTGGACCCCCTGCGATCGATCGCAGGGAGCTGGGGCTTCACTCCTGCTCCAGGCCGAAAGTGTCCGCCAGAGGCTTTCAGCCTGGTACTGGAGCGGACCCCTGTGATCAATCACAGGAAGCTGGGGTTCCGCTCCTGCACAAGGCCCAAAGCCTCCACTGGACCCCCTGCAATCGATCGCAGGGAGCTGGGGCTCTGCTCCTGCCCTAGAGGCTTTTGGACTGATCAGGCCTGGGCAGGGGAGGAGCCGGGGATAAGAGGGAACTGGAGGGCCCCTGCCCAGGCCTAAAGGTTCGGCCAAAGGATTTAGGCCTGGGCAGGGCCCAGCCCTCGATTGGTGTGAACTATAGAGGAAACACCTTTTCTGACTGCACATTGGCTAAGCTTCCTGTATGCCACTGGTAATATTCTTAGTAATTTGGGTAATAAGAATCCAAAAAGGTGATCTAGGGTTTTTCCACCACACTTCTGGAGAAAAAAATGAAAGTCCGCTGCTGGAAGGCTAAGAAAGGTCATATCCTGCCCTAGCTGGTTTGACTTAGTGGATAATGCCTCAGCCTGCAGACAGCAGGGTCTGGGTTCAATTCTGATCAAGGGCATGTACCTAGGTTGCAGGCTCCTCCCTGGCTGGGGCCCAGATCAGGGCTCATGCAGGAGGCAACCAACCAAAGAGTTCCTCTCACTTTGATGTTGCTCTCTGTCTTTCCCTTTCTCTTCCACATTCTCTAAAAGTCAATGGAAACATATCCTCAGGTGAGGATAAAAATAAAAAGAAAGAAATTCATATCTTATGAAAGACACATCTTGAAAATGCCTAAAGAAAGTTGTCATTTTTTCTTGGTGAAGGGACTGGAGTCCGTGTTGATGAAAACACCTTGGTGGCTGTGGTGACTGGCAGTGGCTGCAGCAGTGGCGTGATGGGGCTAGTGCCTTACCCTGATCAGCTCGGTTGCCTCCCACAAAGGGGAGCCATCAGT
Source organism: Cnephaeus nilssonii (assembly GCF_951640355.1). Lineage (NCBI taxonomy): Eukaryota > Metazoa > Chordata > Mammalia > Chiroptera > Vespertilionidae > Cnephaeus > Cnephaeus nilssonii. The sequence goes on from NC_137073.1 coordinate 43,404,345, forward strand.
AGGACATCCCCGGCAGGGCTTGATGGGGTGCTGAGGCTGCGCCCCCCACACAGTGCCAGGCTGGGTGACCTGAGGCTGCATCCCCCACCCGGTGCCTGGCCAGGGGACCTGAGGCTGCACCCCCCACCCTGCGGGTCTTGACGGGGGTTGGGCCGGCTGGGTTTGGGTCTGGCGCAATTTCAAGGCGCAAGCAGGTGCACAGGGACTTGACTCTGGATCCTGGGGCATGCCCCAGACTCTGACAGGAGGGAGATTTTCATATACATTTTACTCATTTTCTTTCATCTCTGACACTTATAGAGAAAGGGCAAATAGCAATATTATAATATTTCCTCTAATTAATTCCCTTTTAATGTGCACACATTTCATGCACTGGGCCACTAGTATTACAGAATATTCTCTGCCATTATTTTCAAAGCACAGGTATTCTCTCCTTATACACCTTCATTTGCACATCCCAAATTCTATAATTATTCTCTCACATTTTGGAAATACACTAACTGCTCTAGTCTCAAAGAGAATATTCTTAGTAATAACATTCCTTATCTAAACAACATAATATATAAAGCACATAATTATTATAATAATACAATATACACACATAAATATGTGCTGAACTCACACAGACACAAAAAGCACACATACTCTCCTCAGTCACACAAAGCTCATTCCGCATTTACATTTACAACAACAAATTAATAACACAATATACCTCAACCCGGTTTTAACCAACACATTATAAACTTAAACACCAAGTACATTACATTTACCATGTATTTTGTTTAAAATTTGAATAATACTATAGCACACACAATCATGGGACACGATGATAATATTAAACAGTGAATTAAGGAGCAGTGAGCTTGGCTAAGATTGAAATGGACAGTGATATAATAGTGAATAATTTCTTCAAAAATAAAAATTTATTCTTTTGCAGCTCTGTCAGTATATCTATATCAGTATAGATAGCAATGTAAATATATGGATATTCATTAAGAACTTCATGAAAGTCACACTATATATATCCTAAATGCACAATTTTTCATGAAGAAATTGAGTAGGTATCCCCCTTTTAATCCTTGCATACTGTCTTTCAGGCATGATTCAAAGTTGTTGGTAATCTATATAGATAGATCTACAGAAATATCACATGCAAGATACTGATATCCACCAAACACACCATTTCACAACAGTTTACATATCTTTTGGAATAAATAAAATTTTAAATAGGAAAGTCACCTTAATTTCTGTGAGAACAAGTGTCAAGTGAAATGATCATGCCTGATATGTAATGTCCACTCAACATGTAGTTTTTCAATTGACAAAGACCCCAGAAAATGCCTCATTTAAGTGTTCTTTTTTATTCCATTTCCCAGGAACATGCAACACCAAAGATGATGCACTTCAACCCAAGTCAACTGAGGAAACCCCATCCTATAGTCAGGCAGCAAGAGAAAAGTCTACCTTCTCTGAACCTTTCGTCTGTGTTTTCTCACCATCTAAGCATCCACGTATTGATGAGGATGGTAAGGAATAAACAAAGGTGGGATCTGAACTTAATCAAGAGATGTAGCTCAATGGCTCAGCCTACTCTCTACTTAGTTCATTTTCCCCTCAGAAACAGAAAAGGGGCTTCAGGGAAGAAGGACTAGGACTAAGGCTCCTGCAGAGGGACAAGTAGGCAGTGTGCCTTCAAGGACAGGGCAAGGTCGCTCAGCACACATTTCCAAAATATCAGGCGGGGGACAGCTGCAACTGAGGCAATAAACAGTGCTGACGTGTGTGTGTGTGTGTGTGTGTGTGTGTGTGTGTGTGTGTGTGTGTGTGTGTGTGATATTTTACTCAGACCTTACCCTCAGAGAAGCACAAACTGAGATCCTCACACACTCACTCACACATCTGTCTTCCGTCATACCAGGTAGGGCTCTGCATGTCCTGAATATCCCTTGTTCTCTCATGTACACAGGCTTTCAGTCTTCATCGGTCTTTCCCATTCTCTAGCAGCATTACGGAGTATACGCTTACCTTCATTTCATCACATAATCATTATCAGATTCACCCATGCACACGCAAATTCCATAAATAACCCACATCCCCTCACACAGATAACCTTTTTAGGTCCAAGTCTAATAAAGTTATATGCCCGGAAGAAAATTTACTTTCATCTGTTGCCTTTCTAATCTATATGGCACTTCAGATACCAGGCCTTCAGATCTTCACTTAACTCAACATTCTGTTTCCCATTCACATTCATCCTATATAAGACCCCTTTGCTGTCACTGTCCCATCATTCATTTCCAATCTTCCACATGCATCTAAATTTTCCATGCTGGATTTTTGTCTATACCATGCAAACAGGTCTAATTTCTCTGACTCCTAAGACCCCAGATTAGTATCCTTGTTTTTACATTTTATGGAAATAGAAGGGCACAATATATATTTGTGTCTAGCTCCTATCACTAATCACTATATTGTGGGATTTATCCATGTTGTGTATGATGTTAATTTTGTTCCATTTTGGTGCATGTATATCATGGCAAGAATATTATATTTTCATTGACTAAAATTATCTCATCATTAGGGTTGCTTTCAGTCTGAACTGCTTGAAAAAGTGATGTTGTGGGTATTCTATTGCATGTATTTTTCACTATGGACACATTTCTATTTGGTGAAAGCTTAAGAGTTAGACTGCTAGGCCTTAGTTCCCATATTTTATCTTAATCCCTTCAGAACTCAATCTTTCATACTTTTAATTTCTAATGCAATCACTTGTTACCACACACCTTATGTTACACATCCTTCTCTGAACTCTATGCCATTTTTTCAAAGCACAGGTATTATTTCTTTTATATGCCTTCATGTTCACATCCCCTTTCATTATTCCCTCACATTTTGCAAATACACTAACTGCTCTTAGTCTCAAAGAGTATATTCTCAGTAACAACATTCCTTATCTAAACAACATAATATATAAAGCGCATAAATATATCACTATTGATAATAAAATCTACATTATCAATAGTGATATATTGATATATTCATGTGTGCTGAACTAACACATAAAGCACACACAACTTTAACGTTTTCAGTCACAAAAAGTTCACCCACTTCACATTAGCAAATACCAAATCAACCTTACATTAAACCTTAACCCGGTTATAACCAACACATTATGCATTTAAACAGCAAGCACATTACATTCAAATAACACCTTGGTACCTAACCCCACTGATATTCACAAAACACACCATTTAGCAAGTTTACTTATAGTTTGGAGTTAATGGAATTTGAAATGGAAAGCTCGTATTAATTTCTATGAGAAGAGGTGTCATGTGTAGTAATGATGCCTCACATGTCATGTCCACTCAACATGTAATTTTTGAATTGACACAGATCTCGGCAAATGCCTCATCTCAATGTTCTATTTCATTCCATTGCCCAGGACGCTGCATCAGCCATGACAACGTGCCTCAGCCTGAGCCACCCGTGGAGGCCGTAGCCTGTAGTCAGGCAGCAGGAGAAAAGTCTGCCTTCTCAGAACATCTTATCGGCGTCTCCACCCCATCCAAGCGTCCCCGTCATGATGAGGATGGTAAGGAATAAACAAAGGTGGGATCTGAACTTAATCAAGAGATGTAGCTCAATGGCTTAGCCTACTCTCTACTTAGTTCATTTTCCCCTCAGAAACAGAAAAGGGGCTTCAGGGAAGAAGGACTAGGACTAAGGCTCCTGCAGAGGGACAAGTAGGCAGTGTGCCTTCAAGGACAGGGCAAGGTCGCTCAGCACACATTTCCAAAATATCAGGCCGGGGATAGCTGCAACTGAGGCAATAGACAGTGCTGACATTTGGGGTGTGTGTGTGTGTGTGTGTGTGTGTGTGTGTGTGTGTGATATTTTACTCACACCTTACCCTCAGAGAAGCACAAACTGAGATCCTCACAAACTCACTCACACATCTGTCCTCCTTCATACCAGGTAGGGCTCTGCATGTCCTGCATATCCCTTGTTCTCTCATGTACACAGGCTTTCATCATCGGTCTTTCCCATTCTCCAGCAGCTTCACAGAGTATACGCTTACCTTCATTTCATCACATAATCATTATCAGATTCACCCATGCACACGCGAATTCCATAAATAATCCACATCCCTTCGCACAGATAACCTTTTCAGGTCAAAGTCTCATAAAGTTATATACCCTGAAGAAAATTTACTTTCATCTGTTGCCTTTCTAATCTATAATTGGCACTTCAGATACCAGGCCTTCAGATCTTCACTGAACTCAACATTTTGAGATCTTATACACACCTCCCCTAACACTCTCAGTCTCACGGTCTTAGAGGAAGAACAAGTACCAGTCCTGCACCATTCACATGTGCTGTCATACCGCATTGCAAACATGCACACACTCATTCCCCATCCTCCTTACCAACATGGAAACACTCACCATAAATATTCTAATACATACATACAATTCTAAAAATACTTGCATACAAAACTACATCTGCATTCCCACATTGTTATACGAAGTAAACACCTCAAAGTATCCCACACACTGAATTCTGAAATATAATCTGTGCATGGCCTTTCAGCCAAATTATCCTGTGGACATTTTAACCCCTATAGCCTTCACACACCTCGTCTACCTTTCTTATGGTGGAAATTTTCTTTCCCACTATGCCATCAACCACATCGAAAAGTTTCCTGTACTGGAGGCTTTGAGAAGCCTGCATTCCAGGCAGTTAGGAAACAGAAGAGCACACAGGGGCACTTACAGGGTTTGTATGGCGAAGCCTGAAATGGCACATGTCATTTCATTCACTTTCCATTGTAGAAATGTAATCTCGTGGTCAGAACTACCTGCAAGGAAAGCTCACAAAGATAAGATAGTTGTATGTCCAGGTTGAAAGAAGACAGCAATCTCTGTTCCATTTTCAAAGAAGCCACTTTGAACAAACCCAGTTGCTCAGGACATATATCAGCACAATAACTACTTCTGTGCACTTAATATTTTCATAGGAACCACATTACACTATCCATCCAGGCTTGTATGTGCTCAATGACATATGGTACATAGTAGACTCCTTGATGAATGGACAGATGAATACACAAATAACAATCATCGACTGCATAGCTATTATTTTTATTTAATTTCTCAGCAAAGCTGAATTCACGAGAAGGTGCTTTGCAGTGCGGACACAAGGCCGTGGCCCTAACTCAACGCCAGAAAGCACGGAAGGCCTCTTCTTCACAAAGCATCTCTTCTAAAGTCAAGGGAAACGATGCTGGTAAGAAGGGACTATTGAGAAGGATGCAAAGGGAGGTGGGATCTAGACAGAACCCGGAGTTGAGCTGAGCGTTTTTTGCCCATTAATCAACAATAGGCTGCCCAGTACAAACAGATACTCCAATGATTCTGCATCTTCTCAGTGGGATCAGCAGGGAAGCAATACTTTCCCAGGAAAAACATTGAAAACAGCTGGAGTGAGCCCAAGGAGATCAGTGAAGAACAGTGTTCTATTTGAGAAAATAAAGGAAGAGGGCCTAAGGGGATGAGAGTTTTATCAGAGAAACATGGAAGAATATGTTCCTGTGAGCTGGCCAAGGGCATGTCATATTACCAGAATCCTGTGAAGCACTAACTTATCAAAGGCCCAATGTGGTAGGATCCTCAAGAACTGAACTTGAGGTAGAGGGCAGAGATACCCAGGCAAAGACACCATCACATCCATATATTTTCATAGCCAGTGTTTCCCATTCACATTCATCCCATATAAGACCCCTTTGCTGTCACTGTCCCATCATTCATTTCCCTACAATCTTCCACATGCATCTAAATTTTCCATGCTGGATTTTTGTCCATACCATGCAAACAGTTCTAATTTCTCTGACCCCTAAGACCCTAGATTAGTATCCTTGCTTTTACATTTTATGGAAATAGAAGGGCACAATATATAATTTGTGTCTAGCTCCTATCACTAATCACTATATTTGTGGGATTTATCCATGTTGCGCATGACGTTAATTTTGTTCCTTTTTGGTACATGTATATCATGGCAAGAATATTATATTTTCATTGACTATAATTATCTCATCATTAGGGTTGCTTTCAGTCTGAACTGCTTGAAAAAGTGATGTTGTGGGTACTCTATTGCATGTATTTTTCACTATGGACACATTTCTATTTGGTGAAAGCTTAAGAGTTAGACTGCTAGGCCTTAGTTCCCATATTTTATCTTAATCCCTTCAGAACTCAATCTTTCATACTTTCAATTTCTAATGCAATCACTTGTTACCACACACCTAATGTTACACATCCTTCTCTGAACTCTATGCCATTTTTTCAAAGCACAGGTATTATTTCTTTTATATGCCTTCATGTTCACATCCCCTTTCATTATTCCCTCACATTTCGCAAATACACTAACTGCTCTTAGTCTCAAAGAGTATATTCTCAGTAACAACATTCCTTATCTAAACAACATAATATATAAAGCTCATAAATATATCATTATTGGTAATGCAATCTACATTATCAATAGTGATATATTGATATATTCATGTGTGCTGAACTAACAAATAAAGCACACACAACTTTAACCTTTTCAGTCACACAAAGTTCATCCCATTTCACATTAGCAAATACCAAATCAACCTTACATTAAACCTTAACCCGGTTATAACCAACACATTATGCATTTAAACAGCAAGCACATTACATTCAAATAACACCTTGGTACCTAATCCCACTGATATTCACAAAACACACCATTTAGCAAGTTTACTTATAGTTTGGAGTTAATGGAATTTGAAATGGAAAGCTCGTATTAATTTCTATGAGAAGAGGTGTCATGTGTAGTAATGATGCCTCACATGTCATGTCCACTCAACATGTAATTTTTGAATTGACACAGACCTCGGCAAATGCCTCATCTCAATGTTCTATTTCATTCCATTGCCCAGGACGCTGCATCAGCCAAGACAATGAGCCTCAGCCTGAGTCGCCCGTGGAGGCCGCAGCCTGTAGTCAGGCAGCAGGAGAAAAGTCTGCAATCTCAGAACATCTTATCGGCGTCTCCACCCCAACCAAGCGTCCCCGTCTTGATGACGATGGTAAGGAATACACAGGTGGGATCTGAGTTTGGTCAAGAGATGTAGCTCAGTTCCTCAGTCTACTCTCCATTAGTTCACTTTCCCCTCAAAAACAGGAAAGGGGCTTTAGGGCAGAAGGACCAGTACTAAGGCTTCTGCAGAGGGACAAGTAGGGAGTGTGCCTTCCGGAACTGGGCTAAGTCCTTCAGAACAAATCCCCAGGCAGCACTGGGACAGCTGTGGCTGAGGTAGAGCACAGGGCTGACATGTGCATGGGAGTTTACTCAGAACCTTCCCCTCAGATGAGCACAAACACAGATCTTCACACTCTCTCACACATCTGTCCTCCTTCATAGCAGGTAAGGCCCCATTTCTGCTGCTTTTCCCTTATTCTCTCATATACACAGGCCTTCCCTCCTCATCTGTCTTTCCCGTTCTCTAGCAGCATTACCAGGTGCACTCTTACCTTCATTCCTTCACACCATCACTTTCATACTCACCCATTTACACACTAATTCCATAAATAATCTACATCCACTATATTTGTGGAATTTATCCATGTTGTGTATGACGTTAATTTTGTTCCTTTTTGGTACATGTCTATCATTGCATGAATATTATATTTTCATTGACTATAATTATCTGATCATTAGGGTTGCTTTCAGTCTGAACTGCTTGACAAAGTGATGTTGTGGGTATTCTATTGCATGTATTTTTCACTATGGACACATTTCTATTTGGTGAAAGCTTAAGAGTTAGACCTCTAGGCCTTAGTTCCCATATTTTATCTTAATCCCTTCAGAACTCAATCTCTTTAGGCCAAACTCACATAGATAACCTCTTCAGGTCAAACTCACATACCCTAAAGGATAGGAACTTTCATCTCTTGTGCCCCTAACTAACCATATCACTTCATCCACCAGGCCTGAGACTTTCATAGCGCTGAACACTCTGAGAGCACATACACACCTCCCCTAACACTCTCAATCTCACTGTCTCACAGTAAAAGCATGTACCACTCCTGCACTGTTCACATGCGCTGTCACACCACATAACAAGCATGCACTCACCCATTTGCCATCCTCTTTTAGCAACATGGAACACTTCCCAGATATGTCCAATAAACATACAACTCTACATGAACATGCTAATCATCCTCATTCTTACAGTTATACCATGTAAATACCTCAAATATAGCACACCACACATAGAATTCTGAAGTATCACATATATATCTATTTTTACTCCACATGGTCACATACTGCATTTGTACCTTCACTCCTACAGTCCTTACATATATTTTTCTAATCTTTTTATGTTTCAAATTTTCTTTCCTAGGAATTAAGGAGATGCCCATATCCCAGGACTCGCAGCAAACGGAGGACTCCTCTGACTATTTACATACCTACATTCCATCCCATGCGCTTAATAATAACGAGCCCTTTCTGTCCCCAGCACATGGGACAGAGGTTAGGCTCATGAAAATTTACTATATGCGTGTACAATTGAAAAGGGGTGTGGCCGTCTTATTCCATACAAAGGAAGGGTTGGTGCCTCCCTCAAAAAAGATCAAAATGGAAGAAATGACCTATCTTGGAAAGGTCCATAAAGATGTCCCTTTCTCTCACATGTCTCAGAAGAAACACCTAATTGCCCGTGAGCCCATATTAGACAGCAGAGCCCAGGAGAAAAGCGGGGAGGCTGACCGTCCAGCACAGCCTCCAGCTCTGGGCGGGCATCCCAGCGCTAAGACACCTGAGTGGCTGGTGGCCCTGGACAGTGGGTTCAGGTGCATGGCCTGCTGCCGGGTCTTCCCCAGCTTAGAAGTCCTCCAGGAGCATGTGGAGTGCGGGGTCAGGGAGGGCTTCAGCTGCCATGTTTTCCATAGGGCCATGGCTCGTCTAAAGCACAAAGAGCGTATGAGGAAGAAGGAGGAGAAAAAAAGAAGGCAACATTTAGATTCCAGAAGGAAAAACATTTTGGCATGAAGACAAACTTGTACAACTAAGTAGACTGTTTTTCAGCTCCTAAAAGAGAGGACGTGAAGGTTAGACTCCACTAAGGAGGCTTCATTCCCTTTGAGCAGACATAGTATCCAACCTTTTTACTCATATCTACCACCACCATCTCCACACCCCTACCACCTGTCTCAGCAGACAGCCCCTTGTAATACCATCCACCACTTTCCTGAGGGACAAGAAGGCAGACCACACCATCCCAGATACTGCCTCTCCTCCATCCAAGTTTATTATATACCATCCTTGATGCATGCTTGATGCAAAAGACTGTAAACACTATACAATTTTGATAGTACAGATTGTAATTCCCATCCCCTGTGCCCACCTCCACTTTTCCATGAAATTGGTCTTTGTTAAAAAAAAAATTACATATTTTTCTATATCCCTTTCTTTAAATGAAGATATACCTTTTTCCAATATCTCCCTCTGATGTATTCACCCTCACAATTATTTGGCTGAAAGACAGACATTATGGAGGTATTAAAGGTACTGCATGGATGAAAGCAAAAGCAACTATAATCCACCTCTAACCGTCTATGAACTTGTGGAAACACAGGTGCATATACACTTCTTATACACACATATCCATGGGGAAGGATGGAGCACACAATGAACAATTACAAGATACTCTAATATTTATATTAACATGTGTATATATACAGGTTTCTAAAATGTCATAGTGCATATTTAAGGTTAATAACTTTAGAAGGGTGAGAGCTACCAACTTGAAAAACACTATTTCCATTTTTATTTACATGCATGTCATTTATACTTACTTGACTTTGTACATTTTTAACTGTCAATGTTAATTTTTTCTCTCTGCCATCTTTAGAGGGTAAGAAAAAATGAAAATTCAAAAAGTATTATTTCTAATTCCAAAAACTGTAAGGGAGAATGGAAATTAAAATAGATCCACTGTTAAATGATCTTTAGAATTTTTAGCTTTTTCCCTTTTGAAATTATTAAAGCTTAAACCTGTACTATGATATTTTGGATACCTTTATGTATTCATATTAGATTGTCTTGTAACTTTTCATTTTGTGCTGCATCCTTCCCCATAAAAACACATGTATAAGAACTAGATATGCACCCGTGTGCCCACAAGTACATAGAAGCTAAGAGATAGATTAAGTTGCTGTTGTTTTCATCTGAGTACTTTTTACTTCTTCCTTTGAAAAGAGGCTCTGTTTTCTGCCAAATATGTGGGCAAGTCAGACTAGTCAAGTAAAGTCATTACTTCTCTGCCTTCCTGTCATCATCCGACCCAGTTACCCCAAGTAAACATCTATCCCTGACCAATCTGTACTGATAACTTGGAAGGTAAAACAGGAGAGAGAGAGAGGTTGGGATGGTGGTGGTGGTGGTGGTGGTGAGTTATCCTTTGTTTGCAACTCAAAGTTTTTCCACTCTTCAATTCCTCTCTTTTGAAAGATCGGGCTGTTTAAACTGTGACTTTAAGTCATTAAGCCTCAGCACTAACTCTTCAATAAGTTCTCGTTTTTTTTTTTTTTTCCTCAATTAGCCTAAGCCATTGCCTGTTGTTTGTAACATGTTCTTTAATTAATTAGCTTTAACATAATAATTTCTTCCATTTGAATAGCTGAAATGACATAACCTAGAAAGGAGGAACACATCATATTCCTCTGACTTCATATTGAAACACTAAGGGATATACTGGTAGCCAGTACATATAGTATGTCCTTGATTAATTAGGAAAGTGCATTTAGCATAGTAGCCAACATTTTTATGCACATCTACCACCACAATCTCTACAACCATCCCAGCAATATGAGCAGACGGCCTCTTTTAATACCACCTAGCACTTTCCTGAGGAAAAAGGCAGACCACACATCCAAGATTCTGTCCTACCCTCTATCCAACTTTATTATACCCCCTACATATGCCATCCATGAATACACGCTTAATGCAAAAGACTATAAGCACCTTAGAAATTTAATAATACAGATTGTAATATCCCTCCCCTCTACTCAGCCCTCATATTTCTATGAAAGTGTTTTGTTAGGATAAGCATGTACTAGAACCTAGAATGTATTTGCAAAGTAACACATACTGATCTGTTCCATAGAGAATTTTGTTAAATGAGTAAAGCAAATAAAATTTCTTACATGCTACCAATTCCATTTTTGGCATTCACTATTTGTCCTTATTTTCTATATGATGGCTAATAAGTCTATTATCTGTATATGTTACACTAAGTTATTTTCCCCATTTTCTAAAAAAAAAAAAGCATGTATATATCCTATTGAGATTCAAAATCCTCTCTATGCTTGTCATCCTTTTCTGCCTCATTCCAGTACACCTAATACTAAGTATACTATAAAATATGTCTTAAAAAGTCTAGTACTTTCTACAGTGTCTACCCAAGAATGATTCCAGTATCTAAAATTATGTTTTGTATAATAAGGATAGCTTTTAATTTTCTACAAGTTAAAAATTGAGGACACTGAAAAAAACTTTTTCCCTTGTTATTGAGTTGTGCCTTTCTTTTAAATTCATAGTAATTTTATATTGTATAATTTTTATTTATTCATAGCATAGTAATGTTTTGAAAGTTTTCTCTTGAAGATAGAGTGACTTAGAAAGAGTTTACTATTTTTATTAATTTTTAAAAATTATATTTTTATTGATTTCAGAAAGGAAGGGAGAGGAAGAGATGGATGAAGATAGAGTGACTTGGAAAGAGTTTGCTATTTTTTATTATTTTTAAAAGAAATATTTTTATTGATTTCAGAGAGGAAGGGAGAGGAAGAGGTAGAAACGTCAAAGATCAGAGAGAATCCTAGATCAGCTGCCTGCTGCACCTCCTTCCCTCCCTGGGGATGTAGCCTGCAACCGGGTCATGTGCCATGACCAAGAATGGAACAGTGACCTCCTGTTCATAGGTCAACACTCAAAGACTAAACCACACATGCCAGGCAGAAATTAGTTATTTTTTTGTAATTTTTAATATTTTTATTGAATTTTTGGGTTGACATTGGTTAATAAAACAATACAGGTTTCAAGTGTTCTATAACTCAATAAAACATCATCTGCATATTGATCACCCAAACTAAAGTCACTTTTTGTCACCATTTATTCCTTCCTTACTACTTTTAATCTCCCCCTTATTCCATCCACCTCCTTATTTTATCTGGCCCCCAACCACCCAGCTGTCAATCTGATCTATGTAGCTGCTTCTGTCATGGGAGTGGTTAGGGGGTGATCAGGCTGGCAGGCAGAAGCAGTTAGGGGAAATCAGGAAGACAGGCAGGCAAGCAGTTGGGAGCCAGCAGTCCTGCATTGTCAGAGGGATGTCCGGTGGGATCGGGCCTAAATGGGAAGTTGGACATCCCTCGAGGGGTCCTAGATTGGAGAGGGTGCAAGCTGGGCTGAGGGACACCCCCCCGCCCCCGTGCACGAATTTCGTGCACCGGGCCTCTAGTTAAAAATAAAAAATATATGTACCTATACATAACAAAATGAGATGGCTGTTAGGTAAGATTTTATTATTTTGAAATGTATCGGGGTGGCATTGGTTAAAAAGATCATAGAGGTTTCAAGTGTACATTTCTATAATACATGATCATTGTATGCCCACCACCCAAACTGAAATAATCTTCTGTCACCATATACTTGACCCCCTTTACTTTTTCTACCCCCTCTCCTACATCCTTTCCCTCTGGTAAGCACCATACTGTTGTCTTTATCTGTGAGTTTTTGTTTTTCTTATTTGCTTATTTGTTGCTTTAAGTTTTATATCCCACATATGTGTAAAATCATGTGGCTCTTAACTTTTTCTGTCTGACTTATTTTGCTTAAGCATGATATTCTCAAGGCCCACCCATGATGTCACTAATGGCAGTTTTTAATAAAAGTGTAAATTATGAATGACCTTAAAAACAAACCAAAAGGAGACTATGTTTCTGTGAAACAGGCAGGAGCACCTTACTGAAATGACATAAGCTAGTAGAGGAAAAGACAAAGAGAACCACTTTTGAAGTACCACAGTAGACCAGAATAATTGTTTTTAAGCAGCCTTAAACTAAGTTTCCATGTAATGGGTAAATTGTAATTATGAAAACTAACGAAATATCAAAAGTATAAGGAATGTGTTCTAAACTGAGCTTTGTGAGAATTAAAAATACTATATGTAAAAGAAAAAATGAATGGAAAAAAATGATAATGTCCAATATATCACATATATAAATCTATAAACTTAAATAAGATCGAAAAGAACACATAAATATAACAGATAAGGATAATAGTATTCTTAATATTATTATTTTTTAGTGCTGTCTTTGAATAAGGAACACTTGAAGGCTAATATATGTAATTCAATTTGACAAAAACTTCTGTGTCTCGATCAATGTAAAGAATTTATATAAAAGAACTGTGAAATTAAAATGAAATAAAAAACTCTAAATTTATATGATAATGCTGAATAAAATGTTAAACATTTGACATTAATTTTACTACTTAATGGGCAAAAGAGAATACTATGAAATATGTATTCAGATTAGGTGAATTAATGATAATATATAATAAAAATTCTGGCTATCTGTGCTCAAAGATAAAGGTGGTTTGTGCAATCAAATTAGAACTCTTTTTATTAAAAAAATGATTTAATAGGCTTTTTATTTTAGAGTAGTTTCAGGTTTACAGCAAAATTAAATGGAAGGTACAGAGATTTCTCATATATCCCGTCTCCACGCTTGCATAGTCTCCACCATGATCAACGTCAGAGTAGTACATTTCTTACAAATGATGACTGTACACTGATGCATCTTAGTCATCCAGAGTCCACAGTCTGACCTTGGGTTCACTCTTGATATTGTGTATGTCATGGGTTTGGATATATGACATGTATCCAACATGATAATGTTGTATGCAGTAGTTTTACTGTTCTAAAAACCCTCTGTGCTCTGCTTATTCATCCTTTCCCTCTTCTATCCCCTGGAAATCATTGATATTTTTACTGTTGCCATAATTTGCCTTTTCCATAATGTCATATATTTGAAATTAAACAGGGTGTAGCCTTTTCAGATGGACTTCTTTAACTTAATAATAGGCATTTGTTTTCTCCATGTCTTTTCATAACTTAATAGCTCATTTCTTTTTAGTGCTGAATAGTATTTCTCTTTATTTAATAAATGTTTATTGTTCAGATTATTACAATTGTTCCTCTTTTTCCCCCCCATAGCTCCCCTCCACCAGGTTCCTACCCCACCCTCTGCCCTTACCCCCCCCCCCCCATCCACTGTCCTCATCCATAGGTGTACGCTTTTTGTTAGGTCTCTTCCCGCCCCCCCCCCACTCCCCCTTTCCCCCGAGAATTGTCAGTCCACTCCCTTTCCATACCCCTGATTCTATTATATTCACCAGTTAATACTGTTCATCAGATTTTTTATTTCCTTGATTTTTAGATTCACTTGTTTATAGATACGTATCTTTATCTTTTTCTTCTTCTTCCTCTTCTTAATACCTTTCAGCATTTCATATAATTCTGGTTTGACGGTGATGAACTCCTTTAGCTTTTCCTTATCTGTGAAGCTCTTTATCGAATGAAAGCTTTGCTGGGTAAAGTAATCTTGGTTGTAGTTTCTTGCTATTCATCACTTTGAATATTTCTTGCCATTCCCGTCTGGCCTGCATAGTTTCTGTTGAGAAATCAGCTGACAATTGTATGGGTGTGCCCTTGTAGGTAACTGTTTTTCTCTTGCTGCTTTTAATATTCTCTCTTTGTATTTTTCTTTTGGAATTTTCATTATGATGTGTCTTGGTGTGGTCCTCTTTGGATTCCTTTTGTTTGGGGTTCTGTGTGCTTACTGGACTTGTAAGTCTATTTCTTTCACCAGGTGTGGGAAGTTTTCTGTCACTATTTCTTCAAATAGGTTTTCAGTATCTTGCTCTCTCTCTTCTTCTGGGACCCCCATAATTCTGATGTTGGTACGCTTGAAGTTGTCCCAGAGGCTTCTTACACTATCTTCAACTTTTTGGATTCTTTTTGCTTTTTGCTTTTCTGGAGGAGTGTTTTTTGCTTCTTGGTATTCCAAATCTTTGACTTGATTCTTACGATCCTCTAGTCTGCTTTTAGGTCTCTGTATAATATTTTTTATTTCAGTCAGTGTATGTTTAATTTCTAGTTGATCCTTTTTCATATCCTCGAGGGTCTTGTTAAATTTATCGGCCTTTTCTAGGAAATTCTTGAAAAACCTTATAACCGTGGATTTGAACTCTATATCCAGTCTTTTGCTTTCCTCCATTTCCTTCAATTGTGGCCTGCCTCTTTATCTCCGCATTTTAGCTGCTTTCCTGAGTTGCTGGAGCTGCTTTGTGTGCTAGGTGTCCTAGCAGGGCCCAGTAGTTCAGACTCCCCAGTTACCTGTGGTGGACTCTATTGGTGAACCTCTTTGTGGGCTGTGTGTGCAGTCTTGTTGTAGTTAAGCCTTGATTGTTGTTGGTATCACTGGGGGGAGTTGACCTCCAGGCCAATTGGCTGTGAGGATCAGCAGTGTCTCAGCTGGGAGGGCTTCTGTACTCAGCTTTGATGGGGCGGAGTCTCAGGGTGGAGCAGATAGCCTTGGTTTCCCGTCAGCCCCGCCCTAAGAGGGCCCTGTGTCTCAGTGCCCCGCAGCAATGGCTGGGCGCACCTCTGAGAGAAGGCTGCTCTCGGGTTTCACCCGCTGCCAGATAGTCCAGTTTCTCCCTGAATGAGTCTGGTACCCAAAGTCTCACCCGGAGCTGGATTTCAGTACAGTGGGGAGGTTTTGCTTCCCTCCCAAAGGAGAAAGCTAGCCACTGGGAGGGCTTCTATGCTCAGCTTAGGTGGGGCAGAGTCTCAGGGCTGAGCAAACAGCCTTGGTTTCCTCTCAGCCCCGCCCTAAGAGGGCCCTGTTCTCATTGTCCCGCAGCAATGGCTGCGCGCATCTCTGAGAGAAGGCTGCTTTCGAGTTTCGCCTGCTGCCAGACAGTCCAGTTTCTCCCCAAATGAGTCTGGTACCCAAAGTCTCACCTGGAGCTGGATTCCAGTGCAGTCAGGAGGTTTTGTTTTCCTCCCAAACGAGAAAGCTAGCTGCGCATTTGCTCCCCTCCCTCTCCAAACACCGCCAGTAGTCCAGCCGCGTATTCAGCTGCCCTCCTTTCTGCGCACACAGGTCTCCACACCTCCACAGCTCCTGAGTCTCAGTGTCCTTTTCTCTTTCCTTCTAGTTGTAGAATTTCCACTCAGCCAGCTTTCCGGTGGTTCTGGATGATGTCCAGTCTGTCTTCCAGTTGCAGTTTTAAAATTGTTGTGCGAGGCAGCAGTGTAGGTCTTTACCTTATGCCGCCATCTTAATTTCTCTTCTGAATAATATTTCAATGTCTCAATGTACTAGGGTTTATTTGGCCATTCACTGACTGAAGGACATCTTCTTGCTTCCAAGTTTTGGCAATTATAAATAAAGCTGCTATAAACATCCATGTGCAGGGTTTGTGTGTGAACGCAAGTTTTCAACTCCTTTGGTAAATACCACGGAGTATGATTATTGGTAAGAGTATGTTTAGTTTTATGAGAAACCATCAAGTTGTCTCCAAAGTGAGAATTATTTTTTTAACAACATGAGTGAGAATATTTCTAACATTTCCATGGTTCATTAAGAACAATGCTGGCAATTAATAAAAATACAATTATTAAAATGTCTCACTTGCATTTCACTATGCAATCCTTTTTATAAAAAAGACTTATGGAGATCAAAAAATTAAACTGCAACATTTTCCCAAAGAATAACCCATTTTAGAACGTGGTGGAATATTTTATATTACTCATGCAGAGAAGTCTATAACTTAGAACTTATTTTCTTGTTTAAAATATATAGATCTATATAACTCAAAGCTTTTTCAATGAATATTATAAAGAGCTTACATCTATATGAACAATATGAAGTGAACAACTGAATTTCACAAACTGAGAACAAATATTATATTGACATACTGAGAAGTTACAATTTGACTCATAACTTGGTTTATGAACTACATTCTGTAACTTATTGGAAGAGTTTAACACAAATTATGAATTGATCCCTTTCATTTGTCTCATTATTGCTATCCTATCTAATAAAGAGGGAATATGCTAATAGACCATCACTCCATCACAAAGATGGCTACACCCACAGCTGAGGCCAAGTTCCCATAAGGAGCCTTAACAAGCAATCAGCAGGGACCTGAGGCTATGCCCTCCCCCATCCCCATGGGGCTTGACAGGGGACCTCAAGGTGCACTTCCCATCCTGGTCCTGGTGCTGGGCTAGGGGACCTCAGGGTGCTCACCCTGCCCCAGAACCAGGCCAGGGGACATCAGGCCGCACCCCCCACCTGGCAGGGCTTGACAGGGGACCTCAAGGTGTGCTTCTCATCCCGGTACTGGGCTAGGGGACCTCAGGCTCCCCCCACCCCAGCGCCAGGCCAGGGGACCTCAGACCACACCCCCCACCCAACAGGGCTTGACAGGGGACCTCAGGCCGCACCCCCCGCCCCAGCTCCAGGCCAGGGGACCTGAGGCTGTGCCCCCTGCCTGGCTGGGCTTGACAGGGGACCTCACACCATGCCCCCCACCCAGCATGACAGGGGACCTCAAGGTGCACCCCCAGTGCTGGGTCGGAGGAATTCAGGCCCCGCCCCTGCCCAGTGAGGCTTGATGGGGGACCTGAGGCTGCGCCCCCCTCCCAGTGCTGGGCCGGGGACCTGAGGCTGAGACCCCTGCCTGGCGGGGCTTGACGGGGGACTTCAGGCCATGCCCTCCACCGAGCGGGGCTTGACAGGGGATCTCAGGCCATGTCCCCCACCTGGCAGGGCTTGACGGAGGACCTCAAGGCACGCCCCCCCACCCCGGTCTGGGCTGGGGGACCTCAGGCTACACACCATGTCCTGGCACCAGGCCAGGGGATCTGAGGCTACACCCCCTGCCCAGCAGGGTTTGATAAGGGTGGGACTGGCCGGGTCTGGATCTGACCCAATGGGGTGGGGGGCCAGGGCTGGCCGGGTCTAGGTCTCATGCGATTTTGAGGTGCATTTGGGTGGACAGGGACTTGACTCTGGGTCCCATGGTGAGCCCCAGACTCTGACAGGAGGAAGGTTTTCATATACATTTTACTAATTTTCTTTCATCTCTGACACTTCTATTATAGAGAAAGGGCAAATAGCAGTATTAAATTATTTTCACTAATTAATCCCCTTTTAATGTGCATGAATTTCGTGCACCAGGTCACTAGTATATGATATATTTCCTAGCAGAGCAAACTGAGACAAGTGTGATTAAAGCAGATACTCCCCCAACCCCCTGGCCTGCCAGACAAACTTATTTTCATCCTAAAAGACAACTCAAATGTTACCTCCTCAGTGAAGATTTCTGGGATCTTTTTTTCCTTGCATCCTCCATCTGTGCTTCAAGAACAATAAGTACAGAGATCTGCACTTGCTGCATTATTCGGGTTGTTTGCCGGCTTGTTGTTCTGTGCTCCTTGAGAGCACCTCTGCACCTAGCAATCTCTATGAAATGCTTGTGCAATGAGCAGGGAGAAAAGTGAATAGTACATTTTGCTGTGTTATGACCTGACAAATAAATAGTGAAGATCCAAGATTTTCAAAACCACATAATTGGTTTTCTGATTGCAAAGACTCTTAACTTTCTGAATGAATAGTAACTGAAAGTGACTTCTTAAGAACTATCCATCAGATTTTCCTATATATCATTCAAATTTTTCACTATTGATTTAATGTATCATCTATTATAAAACATTCTTTTTTTTTCTTTTTTTTTAAAAATATTTCTTTATTGATTTTTAAGAGAGGAAAGGAGAGGGAGAGAGAGATAGAAACATCAATGATGAGAGAGAACCATCGAGCGGCTGCCTCCTGCACAGACCCCACTGGGGATCGAGCCCACAACCCGGGCATGTGCCCTTGGCCGGAATCGAACCTGAGACCCTTCAGTCCACAGGCTGACACTCTATCCACTGAGCCAAACAAGCCAGGACTATAAAACATTCTTTATTTGTTCCACTGCTTTATGGCATACCATGTATTTTTTCACAGTATTATCTCCTTCATGAAATGCTTTTAAAAAACTATCTTTCTCATTTCTTTACCAACTAAATTTTGATATCCTAGAATGACTTGGCTTCTCTTTCTCTTTATTTTATTGATTTCAGAGAGAAGTAGAGAGAGATAGAAACATCAATGATGAGAGAGAATCTTCCATCGGCTGCCTCCTGCACATCCCAAACTAGGGACCAAGCCCTCACCCAGGCATGTGCCCTGATCAGAAATCAAACCGTGACATTCTAGTTCATGGGTAGATGCTCTACCACTGAGCAACACCAGCCTGATGAACTTGGCTTCTCTCTGAGAAAGAGTACCACTTGCCCACAGGCTGTGCCCAATGCTTTAGCCAGAACTCAACAATCGTTCCTTGTTATTCATTTATGTAAATGGACTATATATTTAGCATCCAGAAAAATCAAACAAAACTGTTTGAAAAGAAAGCATATGTACAGAAACCCAACTCTCTTAAAAATATGTATACACACACACACACACACACAGGTGCTTCCTGACTTACAATAGGATTACTAACCAAGTTGGAAAAAGTTATATTAAAAATATATTGAATACTATAAGCTATAGTATCAGTCGTTTACCCTTCTGATTGCATGCATCACCACAGAGTATCATACTACAGACTGCCAGCCCAGGAAAAGGTCAAAATTCAAAATGGTTTTCATGAAATTGCTTTCACACCATAGTAAAGTTTAAAAATTATCTCTTAAAATTGTAAGTCATGCCCTAGCTGGTTTGGCTCAGTGAATAGAGTGTCAGCCTGTGGACTTAAGGGTCTCAGGTTCGATTCTGGTCAAGGGTACATGCTCAAGTTGTGGGTTCGATCCCCAGTAGGGGGCGTGCAAGAGGCAGCCAATAAATGATTCTCTCTCATCATTGATGTTTCTATCTCTCTTTCCCTCTTCCTTCCTCTCTGAAATCAATTATATATATATATGTTTAAAAATTGTAAGTCATGAACTGTCTGTATATATACACACACACACATATATATATATATATATATATATATATATATATATATATATATGAAAATAAAGGGTTAAAATTGTTTTCTTCTTATTTGTTTTGGTTACTTAAGAAATGTAGAAATGTTTTATTCTAATGAAGGTGTATATGAGATAAGGTTTACAGAGAGAGAGTTGTTTGTTTCTGGTGGGAGTTATGTCCTAATAGCTCCTTGACTAAATTGCTGGTAAGAAACAGCTTGCGTATTAAATCTTCACTGAAATATTGAGGTCAAAATCTCCCCAGACTTCCTCTGGATAAACTTCACTAAGTCCTGTGACTATATTTAGACTTAGCAGCTATTGGGAATTGGAGCATGAAAAGCATTATACTCTTTAAGATGCCTGTTGTATATCACATTTTGCAGTTTAAAAATGACATTTTGCCAGGTCCAAACATAGAGGTGACCCTTAAATTTCAAGACCGAATTGTGGAGGATGAAGTCTAGTAATTGCTTTTGATATTTTTTTACAAAGATTTTACTATTGCCAAGTGACTTATTCTAAGTGGCACAAAACTAAGGTGAGGGGTGGGTATGATATCAGGAAAAATATAGCATAGAGTACAATTCTCCAAAACCAAAATATAAAGATTATAATCTCTGAAGTCTTTTTAAAAAGTTGACATAGGGTAAGTCATGGAAAAATAAAAGATCCTTTTATTTCATCAGTAGGCATAGAAGCAGAAGATCAGACTGTAAGGATTCATAGGAAGAATGCAATTAGCAAATAGACAATTAACAATTTACAGGTAAGAACACTGCGGACCAGGAAAAGTAAGAATATCCCCAAGGGCATAGGAGCAGAAATAAAAGAACAGTATTTTAAGGCCTTGAAATTAGTGTCATATGTAAAAACAGCTGCAATACCTGGCTTAGGTCTTGGCACAGTGTAGGCCTCCAAAACACTTTCATTCTTTTATTCCTTCCCTTCACCTGTTCACTGCTGTGAAGGGTATTGTAACACAGTGACTAAGAAGGGTGGGATTTCACAGGCCGGACTTCCTGGGAATGTAATTACTGTTCTGTCACCCAGGAGAAGGGAAACCTGTCTATGCCTTGGATTCCTCATGTGTAAATAAGTATTGAAACATGACTTCCATCATAGTGTTACTGGGAAAATTAAGTCAATAAACACAAAAATGCTTAGACAAATACCTGACACATAGAACATGCTAATGAAGTTTACCTATTAATATTATTATAATAATAATTATTATGATATACCACCTTGATATTTACCTATTTGTACAGTGCCCAGTACCCTTTTTTGCGGCCTTGTTTCTCATACTGAAATAAATGTTAAGGATATTTATCAGTTCCCTCTTAGCAAAACATACCAAAGATATGATCTAAGTTGTCAAGTTGCAATAAAAACCTGAAGATGTCGTGATAAATTAATTAATCTAATATTTACAGTTGCTAATGGTTTAATATATTTCACCTGCAAGATACAGTTTTCATTTTAAGATTTATTTTAATTATTTATAGTTAGAGAAATGTATACAGAAATACAGGATACTATATAGGATCAATAAATCTACATTTTGA
The DNA here is from genome assembly GCF_951640355.1 of Cnephaeus nilssonii. Lineage (NCBI taxonomy): Eukaryota > Metazoa > Chordata > Mammalia > Chiroptera > Vespertilionidae > Cnephaeus > Cnephaeus nilssonii. Next base: position 43,426,104 of record NC_137073.1, read on the forward strand.
CATACATTAGGATTTTGCTTTTCCATTAATTAACAATTTAAACTGAAGATTCTGATACAGGACTTCTACCCAAATATAGCAATATTTGACCAATCTCTAGATTATAGAAATGATATTCACTATGATTAAACTAACAGGTTTATAAAATAAAACATATTCTTAATTGGGGGTACAAAATTGCCCCAAAAGTCCTTTTGTATACTTTGTTTGTTTTCATAAGTGTACGTGTGTGTGTGTGTGTGTGTGTGTGTGTGTGTGTATGTGTGTAGTCAAACACTATTTTCATGTGTAGTCAAACACATGCACGAGGAAAAGTAACAGAGCTAATTCATTCTGGGGAGTTCACTTTAAAACATATTTATTTTTCTAGGTATAACAATATGAAAGTTTATAATGTTTATATTTTAATGGCTCTTTTATTGAAATTCTTTTTCAGAAATATTCTCATTGTCTCTGAAGGCAGTAGGGAAACAACTGTGTTATAAATCCATGGACACAGACAATAGTGTGGTGAAGGCATGGACAGGGTGGGAACAGGGTGAAGGGGGGCAATGTGGGGGGGAAGGAGGAGGTCTGTAATACTCTCAACACTAAAGATAAAATAAAATAATGAAAATCTAGGCTGCATTTCTAATCATTTCAGAGAGTCCACTTTTTCCTTATATTCTGTTAAAAATATTTTCTTCATCTACAAAGAGTAAAAGCAAACTAAATGGAGGTCCTAACTGGTTTTTACCCTTTATGTACTTACCACCTATAACCTATGTTGTTTCTGCCTGCAAAATACTAAGTGACAGCAAGAATAAGACTCCCTCTGAAATGTTATTACGCTTTAAAAATCATACCAAATAACTTCAGTGACAAATCCCAAGTCATATTAAAGGGACAGACCTGAAAGTTTCTATTAAACCTTTCTGTATGCATTAACATGTCTAAAAAAGTCCGCATTCTTTTGGATGGAAAGCAGGGAGAGAGATGACTGGCTAAGGAATTTAGGAAGCAACTAGTAGCAGTGTCTACTTAATCACAATCTAGAATAAAAGAGACTTTAGATAATGGACGTTGACTGTTCCCATCTCACTGGCGAAATGATTGCTTTCTTAAGCCAGGAGCTGCAAATTTGTAATCATAAAATTTCCATATTTTAAAATAGTTTTCACCACGCTTGGAACTTAATTATATCCTCATTTCCCATGATCTGACTCTCGATTCCAATAATTACAGGCTGTTGTTGTTCCTTGTGATTAAGCCCCTAGCTAGTCAGGCAAACACTGATATTCTAGGCTTTATGAGAGTTACATTTCCCACTGTATATTCTAAAGGGACATATGCTTTTCTTCAGAACTCTTGAGTCCTTGGTTAAGGTGGGTGGACCTCTGGGAAAATGCTCTGTTCTCAGTTTATGGATAAACATGTTTTGAGTCAGAACAAATATGATGGTACACTCACCAAGGAGACACTATAGTTATGGGACAGTCACTGCTCTTCCCCAGGAGACCCAAGATATCCACATTAACTGAATGATTACTTGTCAATTATTTGTTTTTAAAGTGCTACACTGTGAAACAATGATGTCTTGTGGAAAGCTAGTGGCAAAAATGTCAGTAATAACAATAATAGTAATAATAACCAGGAGTTGAATATTTACTAAGGGTTTTACTGGAATTATTTCATTTCAATCTCCTGACTGTCTTATGAGGAGAGTCTTATTATTGTTGTTATATTCTCATTTTTCCTTCTGATGAGGACATTGAAACCAAAAAGACATAAACTAATTTGCCAAAGTCAAATAGCTAAATGAGAGAGGTCAGAGGTGAAAACCAGGCAGTCTGACTGACGAACGGCTTTACTGAGCCACCACGCTCTATGGATTTATTATGTTTGCTAAGAAGGAAAACGCACTTAAGATAATGACTTGCTCATCTTATTCAGCACCTGTCACAGAACTCTGAATCTGGACACTTGATAAAGATTAGTTGGATTGAGTCAAAAAGCATTCAAGATCGTTAGGTCTATGAACTCTAAACTGAGAAAGCTGACTAAACCAACAACACTTTAAAGAAAAAATAGGTTCCATTAAGATTTTTATGCCCTTCAAAGGAACCAAATAGTTATGGTACTAAATCCTGATGTCTAATAAGCACTTTTCAGCAAGGTACAGTGTTTAGCTATTCCTCTTATAGAAAGTAGTAACTATATTTGCATTAAATGAGCTTGTAAAAAGGATTTTGAGTGGCTTTCAATGCTTCTAAATCTCATTAATGGGTCTGCATACATTTTATCTTGTCTCTCCATAATTTAATAGACCATTTTAGATAATCTGGGTATAAATTGTCCACCCCATTATCAAAAGAAAAGAATATAAACATTTATCTACCAGGAGATAATAGGGTGTTATTTTCTTAAACAAGATTGACAGTTCTACCAGATAATTATTTCATAAAGAAAGAACAACAAAAACTATTCCAAAATTAAATTATTTCTAATAGAGTCCTCCTAATATTAAGTATTCATATTAATTTAATTTTGATGGTGCTCTTATCTGGTGTGGACTTTGCATACACTTTATCTGTTAGGATTGTAAGTTCAATAGGCCTCTTTGGGAGCTTAACTGAGGTAGATGTATGGCTATAACAACCTCAGTGTTTTTTGTCCCGATTGAAAGTACTCCTGTCCATGTGTTATATGACATAGAATTTTATAACTTTTATCATAAATTCATGTGTGCATTTAAGCAGACGCTAGCATATTACTTAAGGGGAAAACTAACCCTATTCTTTTTACCTCTGCATAGGCATGGTCTTCTATTCAGCACCAGCCTTGCTGGCCTCCAGCTTTCATGAACAACTCCAGTCAGTCATCACATCTTATTCAAGACTCAGTAAAAAGAAACTGCCTTTAAAGTGAATGTCTTAAAAACATTTTACCTTTTACTTTTTACTTTTTCATATCAGCACAAGGGCAAGACGGGCATTCTCTCCAGCATTATTTACATTAATTTCACTTTGATGTTATGGTACTAGCTCAGACTGGAGGTCAGAATAAGAGCCTTTACCAGTGTGGCTCAGATGGTTTGACATTATCCCAAGTACTGAAAGGTTGCCTGTTCGATTCCAGGTCAGGACACATGCCCAGGTTGTGGGCTTGGTCCCCAGGAGGGGCATGCAGGAGGTAGCCAATCGACGTTACACTTTCACATCAATATTTCTCCCTCTCCTTTCCTCTCTCTAAAAATCGTAAAACTGATAATAAAAATAAATGGTCTCATTATATTAGTAGTTAAATATGTTACATGGATTTTGGGGGGGAGGTGGAAATCTATCTCTCTTTTAAGGGTCCCTCCTTTATTGCCCCCCTCTCCAAGCTTACGGAAAAACCCAAAGCCTGGGCATGTCTGGGAGCGGAGCCAGCATCTAGGGAAACCTCTATGCTTGCCCTTTGGCCTTGGCAATGCCAACAGGGAGGGTGCATGGGGAGGCAGTCAGCTAACTCTACCTGCACAAGACATGGCACGAGATGGGATACAAGGGGAGGAGGTGCCGGGTGCCAGCTCTTCTCTGGGACTTGCTGGGGGCAGGCGGTGACAAGCAGGGGTGCTGCCTAGCTTGAGGCCTGGGATAGTGCATGCCCTTCCCTCGCTGGTGACCATCACTCCTCTCCTGCTGCTAACTACAGGCGCCATCCTCCACATCTCGTAGTTGATTTCCTTACTTGCAACACATTTTGTTTATGTAGACCGCTAGGATAAATTCCCTCAGTTGCAACAACAAATAAGAATATTTTTGAGCCTGGCCGCAGTGGCTCAGTGGCTGAGCATCAGAGGAGGTCACAGTTTGATTCCCACTCAGGGCACATGCCCGGGTTGTGGGCTTGATCCCCAGTGGGGGCCTTGCAGGAGGCAGCCGGTCAATGATTCTCTCTCATCATTGATGTTTCTACCTCTCTCCCTTCCTCACTGAAATCAATAAAAATATTTTTACAAATAAAATAAGTTTTGAGCAATCACTTTGTTTATATCTTATAGACACTGTGGACTTTATGCCTGTACAGGTTTCTCCCTTTTTGACTGCCTGTGAGAATGTGGAAACCTGATTTTGGGCGAATACAGGTCATTATGGCACGATTTTGAAGCATTACTCCGGACTTCATTTTAAACAGCCATATGATTTTTAAAATTTCTAGCTTTAATTTTTGCAATATTGTATGTCATGCACTCGTTTAAAGTGACATTTGTCCTGAATATGTACAAAGGATATAAGTAAAGTCAAGTGCCATCATGACCTTATTTACAATCTGCCTAATGATCTGACCCCCAGTTTCATCAGTCTAAGCTCTCTAACCTCAACCCCTGCAATAGCTGTGCATTCTTTCTGAGGACTCTAGATACATTTTCCATGATGCTTTCTGAAATGACTACCAAAAGGTAAAAAGATTCATGATCACAGGCCACCTGTAAACTGTTGAGCTTCACTCTCATTTAGTAGATGTTAATTCTGAGGGAGAAGGCTAGAGAAGGAGAGTCGGTCATTAGCAGGCTGAAAAGAGATTTCTGAGACAACTTGGTGAGCTAAGTACATTATGCTCAGACTGAAAACTACATATCCTGCAGACAAATTCAGAGAGAAGCACAGCACAGTGTACAGATGATGGGATGTAGAATAGTGCACCTGAATCCTATATAATTTTGTTAACCAGTATCATGCCAAAAAATTCAATACAAGAGAGAAAAGAAGAAGAAGAAAAAGAGCCTCGGCTGGGTGGCTCAGCTGGTTGAAGTGTTGTAAAACAAAAGGCTGCAGGTTCGATCCGGATACATACCTAGGTTGCAGGTTCAATCCCCGGTCAGGACGCATCCAGGAGGCAACTAAATGATGTATCACATCAATGTTTTATTCTCTCTTTCTCTCTCTCCCCTTCTTCCCTCCCTCCCTCCTTTCTCTAACCATATCCTCGAGTGAGGAATAAGGAAACAAAGAAAAGAAAGAGAAGCAAAAGTCTTCAGAACATGGGTGCCATTACTCATCAGTACTCACACACAAGCCTGATGAAATTATGACAGTATTCAGATCACCTTTGGTTTTGCAATCACATACTTTCTCATGATAGAACTATCAGTATTGTCATTTTTAAAACCAATAACCATTCACAGAAACCAAATATTCAAAATTTATCTGCCATGTTAAGATTTGTGATCATTGGAGTGGGGAGTGAGTCACAAGAAGAGAGACCTACAAGGGCCAGCAAGGTGATGAAATAAATAACTTAGTAGACTTTGTCTGGGGTTCAATGGAGAGCGTGTAGGCACAATTTATCTTAGGATGACCGGTGCCATCTGGCAATAAGCCCTAGCATGTCTGATCATATACACTCTAGAAATATGCCTATTTTAAAAAGATATCAAATAACTTCAAAAGCATTTTAAAAATTCAAGTGCTATGCAGGTCAAAGAAAACAGCCTACCAGTTTGTGATTTTTAGTTTAAAATGTATATAAATATCTCAAAAGACAGCTTGTGTTTTTAAAATAAAACCTGGAACATTTTGAAAATAGCACTTGGATTAAAATTATACAACAAATTATGTAGACCTTAAAATGTTTGTATTTGTATAGCCATACATACATTCAGTAATTCATTAGGTAATATAAATCTATGCAATTTTGGAGGAAAATCTGAAAATCAGCTACTCCAGAGAATATTGAAAAATTACGTGAAATTATGATGATGTAAGTGTAAATGTCAAAAAAGGCAATTAACTTCATTTGGCCCATTCTGAAGAGCAGCTTATGAACCTTAGATAATGATTAAAGTAAATATTGATCTTGATTGAAGCCTGGATGTCTCACTCAATGAAAGCAAAAATAGAATTGGTTAGGGGCAGGTCACATTGTTTGTATTGTCATTTTGGGACATAGGTTACTATATACCATATGACTAGGAAATCTATCCCCAACCCACTAGACCAGTGGTTCTCAACCTTTCTAATGCCGCGACCCTTTAATACAGTTCCTCATGTTGTGGTGACCCCCAACCATAAAATTATTTTCGTTGCTACTTCATAACTGTAATTTGGCTACTGTTAATGAATTGTAATGTAAATATCTGTGTTTTCCGAACCGCTAGCAGGGTCGCCTAAGACCATCGGAAAACACAGATATTTACACAATGGTCCCACAGGTTGAGAACCGCTAGCAGGGTGGCCAAGACCATCGGAAAACACATGAGGAGCTGTATTAAAGGGTCACGGCATTAGAAAGGTTGAGAACCACTGCACTAGATGATTTCTAGATCCAGATTTTTAGATTCCACTTTACCACACTGACCCCGTCTCAAATCAAATCATATGTTGATTGTGTTACAGGATTCCAGGGCAAGAGGAATAGGGAAACTGAGACAGGAAAGCTTAAAAAAGGCCCAAAAGTGTGGTCAATTTGCAGCTAACTTGTAACGAACAAGCCATTATCTTCCTCAGCCAAGAACACTTGAGAGCAAATGGTAAAAACAAACAAACAAACAAACAAAACAAAAAACCTCCCTAAGGAAAGAATAAATAAATTAATAATAATAAAGAAGTCCCCCTCTCACATCATTTGCATTTCTTAATAAATAACATCAAAATGTAAGATGTAAGTACAAAATATCTTGTTTAATGTCACATGGTATATATAGCAAGTTTAGGACATGAAAGGGGGCCGGGAGGGGGGGAGCGGGGAGAGAAAAAGGGCAGTTTTACTCCCTAAGCAGAGAAGCCAGCAGTCTCAAGGCTTGGCAAGATCAAGTTGCCAGAGGCTTCTCATGAATTCTGGGAGGGCCACAGGAAGTAGAAAGGGACCTTGAGAATTAATCTGCACCAAAATATTCAGCAAAGAAATTTTGAAACTTACAGAGAGGAGGAAAATAATGCCTCGGACCCCACCCAACCTGCTCTTCAGATTAGCTGAGCGTCTGTCTGCACCACATAGCAGATGTACTAGTATATAGGTTTGCTTGCTTTGCTTTTTCAATAAAGGTGCACACTTTAATTGCTTTAATAAATTGGCTTTTCACATTGCAGTCAAGGCCTCTCATATAAATTTATTTATATGAGAAGACAAGGATTGAGGTTGGGAACAGCCCTCTCCCACTGACTCAGGGGGCTGGCTGTCCGGGAACACCTCTGGTGTCAGGGAGAGGTGCCTCTAACAATTGCACCCTTTTTTTTTTCTCATGCCCTAAACTTGCTATATACCATGTGACATTAAGCAATATATTTTGTACTTACATCTTACATTTTGATGTTATATATTATGAAATGCAAATGATGTGAGAGTGGGCCTTCTTTATTATTATTACTTACTTAATTAATTTATTTTAATTGCACATAGTTGTTAGGATGCTTTTTGAAAATATATTTAAAATATAGCATGACAAAATATACTTAAAATTGATTTACCATGGAATGCAGATGACAGATGATGTAGGACATGAACACGACAGAATAAAATAGTAAAGAAACAAATAGCAGTTCACCTGGCACAAAAAATTCTAAAGAGGAAAGATACAATACTAAATTTCGATGTTATTACTTCTTTGAATCAAAGAATGTTTAAGTTAAAGCAACTGACTTGTAATTCTTAGGACCCAATTCCTCTATGAAATCTCTATAAACTGATCCTTCTGCCCATCTTAGTTTCCTGGTTTCTCATTGAATGCCTTATGAATTGTTACCTTGTATTTTTAGCTATTTTCTATCTCCTAAAATCACGAGAAAGACTGTGAACCACTTGAAGTAGAATTGGGGCCACAGATACTTTGTTTTGTCTGACAGCATCTAACATATGCTCTCCAATTAGAAACTGAAAAAATAAATCCGTGTGTGTGTGTGTGTGTGTGTGTGTGTGTGTGTGTGTAAGGGGACGAGGAGGGCATAACCTTCGGTGAAAAACATTGCTGAGATGAAGAGCTCCACCAGCTCTTCCTGAAAGGCACGGAGAGCTGGAGCCAACGTTTCTCCGTCTCCTGAGGTCTGGGGTTGGACCTAAGATTCTGCCTTTGCAACAGGCTCTCAGTTAATGGCACTGCTGGCGGTCTTCAGAGTAGCAAGGAATTCATCTTGATAGATTAGTTTTAATAACCCGCAATGATATTTCTCCAGGTAACTAAACTAAATTACACCTGTTCCAGAAATACCTTCAGATATTTCATCGGGGAGTAGTGCCTGATTCTCAGCAGCCCTGCTCCTTCCGTACACGGCTCACCCACTGGGCCCAGGGTGAACCAGAACAAATAGGGTTACACTAAGATCAGGACTCCAGACTGGCTCTAGTATTGCTACTCCTGCTCAGCCTCTTAGGAGAGCCCTTCTCCTGCCTCAGATTACTGATAAAATGTGCTCCATAAACCTTATCAAGTGCATCAAGAATAAAAAAATCCCTTATAGACCTGGGACCTTCTCTCACTAAAAACAAAAATAAAAAACAGCTCTCTAAATTAATTGGGTATAAGAGTTCTTTACAATTATTAGAACCAATCAAATCTCAACCCAACAAATAATTCAAAGAAAACCATGCAGCTACTATTGGTTATTCCTATTATCCTTTACTTTGCTCAGCCTGACCCAGACCATTGCAACCTTGGGAAACTATAATCCAGTTGCTGGATCTGTGCCAACAGCTGAGCTAAGCCCAGATGGATCAGTTTCATCTGTTTTCAGTGTTCCTGCCAAGCTATTGGTCTAATATCTGACCATCTGGGTTACATGAAGATACTGTTCAGATTGAGACTCATCCTTGGAGTTTGCCAGTTTAAGTTTGGAGTGTGAGCTTCCTCCGGTGAGCCTCTGATAGTGCCGGAACTGATATACATATGTGCAGACTGAATAACTCCATTCATTTTAAATGGAACAAAAGGAGAGAAACTGCTTTCTCCTGCACATTGTACTCATATATAATTCAGAGTTTGTTGAGATTTGTGTGTTGCAACTTTGCAGGATTAGTTCTCTCTTCATAAACTAAAATGCAGACAATTTTCTTCTGACTCAAAGTCAGAACTACTGTCAGGTACTAATCATGCACTTCTGAACTTCCAGCTTCTAAAATGATTGACATTTTCCACTACTGAATTTTCAATATTTATGTTAAAACTTTATGTGTACTACATATCCTAGGGATATTGTCAGTAAAACAGCATTCCCTGGTCATTCTAAATAAAACCAAAACAACAAATTTACAAATATGAGTACAATGTATTTGCTTCCACAAACAATATATGTTCATTGATTTTTAACATTAATTTTGTTATAAGCATCATTTTCAACTTTTTCTTTTTATATCTATTTCTTGTTTATTTGTTGTTATTTTCTAATAAACAGCTCATACTATTCATTTTCACTGCTTTTCTGATTCAAGAAATTTCAATTTTCTCCACCACTATGCTCCAGTATATTTATATGTATTGCTGCATATAAATTTTTGTTTTAAAAAAGTGTGTGCCTTTTAAAATTTGAAAGACATAGTTACCCAGCATAACTTTGTGCCAATTTCTATTTTCACCAAAAGTGTTTGAGCATTTCTCTATATTCTCTCAACATTTTACTCAGTCAATCCAATACCTGCAAAATTATCTTGTATTATTATAAATACATAATTATAAAAACATACATTTTAGATATGTGCCTTTTATAACACAACTAGAGGCCCAGTGCATGATTAAATCATGCACGTGTAGGGTCCCCTAGGCCTAACCTGCCACCCAGGCCATATCCACTGCCCCACAAAGCCTAGCACGTTCTGCGGACACTGCTAGCAGCCTGCTCCCCGCTTTTGATGGCAGGGGTCCGCTGGTGCTGGAGCGGACACACAGCTCCCCGCTTTCGATCGCGGGGGAGCTGGCTGTCTGTCCACTGGTGCACCAGGCCTTTCAAAAGCCTCCGGCGTGGCGGAGGCTTTCGAAAGGCCTGGTGCTGGAGCGGACAGACAGCCAGCTCCCCCGCTTTCGCTCCCTGATTTTGATGGTCCACAGCAAAAGTCATTTATTAATAGACCTAAGTATCTTTTTTCTCTGTAAAAAAATTAGGAAGCCAAAAGTACATAAATTTAAACTGATGTCAAGCAATCAATATCTCACTATATTATCTTATTTGGAAATGATCTAGATATTTAATAAATATCCATCATTTAGTTTAACTTAGTATAAACTTTTATCTTAGTTATATTTATTTAAATTACTTTTGTGTTTAACAAATATGCTTAAATAGATGTCAAACTGTTAACCATCATCTTAAATTATTTTTCTTGTTGACAAATTTTGTAATATAGAGTTAGCATGAGCTTATTTGATGAGTAAACCCAGTAGAAAAAAAATATATGTTTGTATTACAGCTAACACTAACAATTCTGAAGACATGCCTATTTTTATTAAACCAACATACTTAAATTAGCTTTTCATTATCAAAGATTATCCAAGATTATGTGAATTTGAGAAACATTTGGGTTAGTTTCTATGTTTCTGAGAGTTTTAGAAATAATTTACACGAGCACTTAGTTTTCTTTTAGCCCATTAAACAGAACTCAAAAATATTGCATGTACCCAAAATATACACATAAATAGAAATGTTTCCCCAAAGTCGCCACTACAATTCCAAATAATCCAAAAGTTCACCCATTTTCCAAGGCAGAAGATCCTGGTCCAAGATTTGTATACATATGGGGAGCAGAGGTTTTTGAGTAGATGGAGAAGGAGTTTTAGACCAGGCAGAACTCTCTCCTCTGCCTTTAGATTCCCTAAGATGTTTAATTATGAGGGGTCTTGTTTCTTAACTGTTTCAAAACACAAGTAATCACATCTGCCCAAAATAGGGTGACTGTGACCTCTTCGCCATGCACGTGTGTGCAGGTGAGGACACAGCAGTATGACTAGGTGAAAGGCCTCTTCTGCCCTATGCATGCACCCGGGCAATGACTCAGCAACAGCACTATACATACTGTACAAGCACATCCTTATGTAACCTCTTTATGTTAATGTAGCAGGAGCATCACTAATAGGCATCAGGCCTCTTTTGTTTGAGCTTGTATATAAGTTGCCACTGAACAGTTGTTAGCTGCTTTACACATAATAAAGCATGTCCCACTTGCCTGCTGTTACCCGCATGTTTTTCCAATTCCCTGCACTCCTAAGGGTTAAGTCCCTGGCTGAGGGGCTTGCACCCAACAGTGACTTACCAAGATGCTTCAACAAACAAAATACATATCCTATATAATAAACAGTTCATATGCTCATTAGACTGGACGGTGGAACGACCTTCCAGAACAACCTTCCTGAATGACCAGTGGGCAGGGGTTGGGGTGGCAGCCAAGGCAGCCGGGGCTGCGAGGCAGCAGCCAAGGCGGCTGGGGCTGCAAAGGCCTACGCGTGCACGAATTTTGTGCATCGGGCCTCTAGTCTGTACAATAAAGCCAGAGAGCATAAAATACAAAGCAAGTGGAGCTGAGGTCCAAGAGACTTACCTATGAACTCTATGGTCCAGTGAGAAAGAAGTGACCTCAACAGGCTGTGTCCATCACCAACATCCGGATGCTCACCATGCTCGGGTTCATTGCAGGGTCTCCTTTGGATCCCACTTCTGATACCAGAAACTGTCAAAAATTCAGAAATAATAAAATTTAAATTCCCAAATTAATAAATATCAAAATAAAAATAATAAATAGTATTTAGGAAGAGTTTGTTGTACATATAAGAACAGCGTATGAACTGGGAGCCTTCAAAAATATAAAGTAATATGAGGCTCACCAGGAGCATGGCATTACAGGATGCTTATAAAGTGAAGATGAAGTTGCTTATCTTTATAACTAGAGGCCCGGTGCACAAAATTCATGCACGGGGGAGGAGGGGTCCCCTCAGCCGAGCCTGCACCCTCTCCAATCCGGGACCTCTTGGGGGATGTCTTACTGCCAGTTTAGTCAGACATCTCTCTCACAATCCTGGACTGCTGATTCCTAATCACTCACCTGCCTTCCTGACTGGTTGCCCCTAACTGCCCCCTGCTGCTAGCCAAGTTGCCCACAACTGCCCCCTCTTCTGGCCTGGTTGCTCCTAACTGCCCCCCCCTGCTGGCCTGGTCGCCCCTAACTGCCCCCCCACCAGCCTAGTCGCCCCTCACTGCCGCAACTACCAACCTAATTGCCCCCAACTGCCCCCCTGCCAGCCTGGTTGCTCCCAACTGCCCCCCTGCCAGCCTGGTTGCTCCCAACTGCATCACCCCCCCCCCACCAGCCTAGTCACCCCTAACTCCCCCACCCCCCCGCCGGCCTGGTCGCCTCTTACTGCCCTCCCTGCAGGCCTGGCCACCAACTGCCCCCCCCCTCTGCCATCCTGGTTGCCCCCAACTGACCCCCCCGCTGGCCTGGTCACCCCATGCAACCTGCTTGTTCAGTCATTTGGTCATCTTTCACTAACCCCCCTGACGGCCTGGTCATAGGCAGCAATCTTGTGAGGGCATGGTGGTCAATTTGCATATTACCTCTTTATTATATAGGATGATTGGTTATTACAATGGGGGTTTCTGCATAGCAAGGGGTTGGTTTTAAAAAGTGATTATCTCATATCATTTTTAGGAAGATGACCTTAAGTACCTTTTATGATTTTCAGAGGCATTTACAAGAAATAACCTGTCAAGTTTTGCTTAATTTCATAAAAGAAGGTAGATTTAGTTTTGCTTACATGGCTTAAATGGTTTTGTCTGCTCAGGGCATTCTCAAGTCCAGTCTCCCTTTTATATTTAATTTTAACATCCGTAATCTATAGTAAATTTTAAAAAGATTTAAGATTAAAATTGATTCAATTTTCTTGTTTTTATCTTTATTATTATTAATATTCCTAAAATTTTCTGTAGACATTTCTTTTAAATAGGTCTGGTAATATGTTTTCAAGAAAACAAAATGAAAATCATGATTTAACGGTAAAGACATGAATAAAGTTAATGCCGAACAACAAATATCTTACTCTAATTACTGATTATTTCTAAGTAATTATGGAAAATATGTAACCATCGTAATTCCTACTTGCAGAAAGCCACATTTTACATGTCCCTTTAACATTAATCAATTTAACTTCTTGCATTCAAATGTATGTTTAATCTCAGATCAAGGCAAAGTTTGTAGCATACTTTGCATGTTGCACTTTTCAGTATTTCAATAGAGATAACAATTCCAATCTGATATATGGAAACTCTGCTGCAAATATATTGTAATCATATCATGATAAAATCACTAGCTTGCTTTGAGATATATCTGTGAATTACTTTATGAGTCTTGCCATAGTCTCATTAAGTAAGTCTATACATTGGCATATTTGTGTATGTACTTTTGTGTTTGGTTCTGAGAAAACAAGCTGGTGAAATAATTTCATACTTTAAATTGTGTTTCACAGATTTTGTATTGTTCCATTTTAAATTTGTCCATATTCTATCTTTGCTTTCTAGTTGACAGCTAGTTCCCTGATCACCAATAAAAAAGACAAAAAAGATGTCAAAAATGATTGCTTGACAATTTTCCCCCATCATTTCAAAGTAATTCTAATAAACCAAATTCTTGCTTATTTTTGTTTTATTAATAAACATAATTTATTTATAGTAACCACTATTCTTCAAATAAGCATAATTAATTTTAGGCAGATGGGAGTTTATAAATGTAAACTAGACATCTCTCTCTGAATATAAATGTAAACTAGAGGCCCGGTGCACGAAATTCATGAACGGGGGTGTGTGTCCCTCAGCCCAGCCTGCACCCTCTCCAATGTGGGAACCCTCAAGGGATGTTCGACCGCCCGTTTAGGCCCGAACCCTCTCACAATCCAGGACTGCTGGCTCCCAACTGCTCACTGACTGCCTTCCTGATTGCCCCTAACTGCTTCTGCCTGCCAGCCTGATCACCCCCTAACCACTCCCATGCCAGCCTGATTGATGCCTAACTGCTCCCCTGTCAGCCTGATTGCCCCTAACTGCCATCCCCTGCAGGCCTGGTCACCCCTAACTGCCCTCCCCTGCAGGCCTGGTCACCCCTAATTGCCCTCCCCTGCAGGCCTTGACCCCCCGCAACTGCTCTCCCCTGCAGGCCTGGGTCCCCCCGCAACTGCCCTTCCCTGCAGGCCCGCTCGCCCCCAACTTCCCTCCTCTGCCAGCCTGGTCACCCCTAACTGCCCTCCCCTGCAGGCTTGATTGCCCCCAACTGCCCTCCCTTGCAGGCCTGGTCCCTTCCAACTGCCCTCCCCTGCTTGCCTGATCACCCACAACTGCCCTTCCTTGCAGACCTGGTCCCTCCCAACTGCCCTCCCCTGCTGGCCACCTTGTGGTGGCCATCTTGTGTCCACATGGGGGAAGCCATCTTTGACCACATGGGGGCAGCCATCATGTGTGTTGGATAATGGTCAATTTGCATATTACTCTTTTATTAGATAGGATAGAGTCCTGTTGCACGGGTGGGGGGCAGGTGGTTTGCCCTGAAGGGTGTCCTGGATCAGGGTGCGGGTCCCCTTGAGGCATGGGGCATCCTGAGTGAGGGGCCTGTGGTGGTTTGCAGGCCAGCCACGCCTCCCCCCCCCCCCCCCCCCCCCGGTGACCCAAGTGGAGGCCCTGGTATCTGGGGTTTATTTATCTTCTATAATTGAAACTTCATAGCCTTGAGCAGAGCCAAGCCTCCTGCTCACTCCGTGGCCACAGCCATTTTTGTTGGGATTTATTTATCTTCTATAATTGAAACTTTGTAGCCTTGAGTGTAGGCCTGGGCCAGCCAGGGCAGCAGGGAAGCTTGGCTTCCTCCATTGCCGGGGAAACCCAAGCCTCCTGCTTTCTGCAGCTCCATGGCCGCAGCCATCTTTGTTGGGTTAATTTGCATACTTGCTCCTGACTGGCTGGTGGGCATGGCTTGGGATGTAGCAGAGGTATGGTCAATTTGCATATTACTCTTATATTAGATAGGATAATTGTTATATGTTATTAAAAATACTCTGTAAACAATATCAAGTTGAGTAAGCTTACTTGAGGAAAAACTGAAATAATACAAAAAACTGATCATTTGTCCTTTTTTATTGCACAATAGCCATTCAAATGGGTGAATGAGCCCTGGCTAGCTTCGCTAAGTGGTTAGCGCCTTGGCCCTCACACGGAAGTTTCGAGGGTTCAATTCCCAATTAAGGGCACCTACCTGGGATGCAGGTTCATTCCCACGGGTGGGTGTGGGAGGCCACCAGTCGATGTGTCTCTCTCACATCAATGTTTCTCTCCTCTCTCTCTTCCTTCCCACCTCCTTTCCACTCTCTGAAAAATCAATAAAAAAAAAATCCTCAGGTGAGGATTAAAATAATTAATAAAAATTAAAGAAACAAAAAAGTGTGAATAAAAACATTGCCTATAAATAAATATATATGCTACCTCCCAATAACTATTTGTGAAGCCACTGAAAAATCATCTCTTCCCTATAGTATTTTGTTGTCCAGTCTTTGTATTTACTCCAATAAGTCTTACTAGTGATTATACAAATGAAAGGGAAAGAAAGAATAAAAACTGATTCTAAGGCTTTTGTGCTAAAACCTATACAAAATAAATCCAGAGACACTGAAGAACTTATATGCATATATGCATATATTCACAGCCCATGGACAGACAATAGTGCAGGGAAGGCCTGGGGAGGAAGAGGGAACAGGGTGGAGGGGTTAATCTGGTGAAAAAAAAGGGAACATCTGTAAAACTTTCAACAATCAAGATAAATTTAAAAAATAAAATAAAATATAGAAAATGATAAGCTGTATGAAAGAAAATATGAGTTAAATTTCTGAATAAAGATGTTCAATCAACTCTGTCGTATGCCTACATAAATCTATGCACAACATAGATATAGAGCTACAATTTCAGGTAAGAGGTTGGGACTCTTCACTATAAAGTAAGAGCTGAGGTAATATATGATCTGTTCACCTAGCGAATGTGTGTAGAAAAAGAGAAGCTCTAATTCAAGGACTCAGCTTAGTGTTTGCATATAATTAAGGAATGACACTTGGAGCCTGCAAGAGAAATAAAAGGTGTGTAGAGATAAAGCTGTAAACAATAATGAAACTCTTATATGAATATAAAACATTAAACTATTCTGTCCTTAAAATTCAAAAATAATGCAATTGACTCACTATCGATGAAACATATACTTTCAGGCATTTTTTAAATTCTAGGAGTCATGGGGAATATATAATCATTTTCACTCATGATCCAGAAGCAAGGTCTATTTATTTTTTTATGACCCACATTAGAAGTGAAGGTGAGGTCCAGAGTAAGAAATAAACTATCTGGCTTTATTATCCCCAAATCAATTTGGTTCTACAATTGCTAACTAAATGTTCAATTTAAAGGACTGTGCAGGACAAAGAAGCAACTGACCCAGTAACTAGTCTCAAAGATATTACAAGCTCAATGCAATAAGGAGACACAATGTCATGTCGGTCCTATAATGAGGCAATGCACTATATTACAAGAGCTGAAATTAGGGGCGTGGAACTTAATTTGGGATTTGAGAAGACAGATGCTTGTGTCTTACTCTGTAGGAAGAAGATTTATTTAAAGTGAGGAAGTACAACTGGGCATAATGGACGTGTAGCCAAAGAATGCAGGAGTCTTTTATTGACTTCCTGTTCCTACTGTTGGTGAGGGGCGAAAACTCACCCTAGGGCAGTGGTCGGCAAACTATTAGTCAACAGAGCCAAATATCAACAGTACAACGATTGAAATTTCTTTTGAGAGCCAATTTTTTTAAACTTAAACTATATAGGTAGGTCCATTGTTATTAACTTAATTAGGGTACTCCTAAGCTGGCCTATGCTAAAAACTCAAGGAGCCAAAGAGCCGCATGTGGCTCGCAAGCTGCAGTTTGCTGACCACTGCCCTATGGCGATGGGGATGACCAAACACACAACATCCAACTTGGACAGATGAGATCAGCAGGGGAGAAGGACACAGCCAAATGGGGGTTACATTTTGGAACAGAGTAAATAAGCAAAGGATGTGGGAGGCAGGCTTTGCAGCATTGGAAGGTTGGGGTCACCCTGGTTCCTATGGGAGGATATGATTGGTTGGTTTGAATAATTTTGTGAGTTGGCAGAAAATTGAACCCTACTAGTTGGGAATAAGGAGAGGTTGTGACAAGTCTCTTTGATAAGGAGGTGATTTGACTAAGGGCCTTTATCTCTGGGAGCATAAAGGAGAGTTGAGCTTGTAGGTAGGCCATTTGAGTCCCCCCTGTTTCACCAGATGTCAAGGCAATGCCTGATACTGGCATTACACCACTCTGTGGAGACAAACGTGGCCACAATACAGAGATGGGAACATGCATGACCTGTGCAGGAAAGACCCAGGCAGTGCCACCTGACACCTATTTTAGGAAAATCCAAAGAACAATGAAGCAAGAGTGGGTTAAGGCAACAGAATTCCTGACAGCCTGACAGAAAAGTATGAATCTTTTGTCAGTGATTGAACACCTTGTTCATTTTCACTATGGATTAAAATTTCTTCATTTTTAAGCAAATTTGTACAAGTATTCAAGTCAATAGTTGGCTTCCTAATTAGAGTCCATATTAATTTTTGAGTTTTAAAATTTATAAAATGATACTAAATGGGGTCTATGTTAGTATACTTTAACCTAGCACCTCTTCTTTATATAACTTTTAAAATACTTACCTAAATTAGATTACCTTTTCATTCAGTTTATCTGAATGCATGAGTTTATACTATATAATAAAAGGCTAATATGCAAATCAACCAAACTGCAGAAGGATGGGTCATTATCATGCTCACTGACCACCAGGGGGCAGATGATCGCCACTCAGCCAGAAGCCCTGAGCCAGGCTCATGGCTGGCGAGCGCAGCAGTGGTGGCAGGAGCTTTTCCTGCCTCTGCAGCAGTGCTAAGGATGTCTGACTATCAGCTTAGGCCCACTCCCTGCATTGGGAGAGGGCCTAAGCCATCAGTCACCCATACCCCGAGGGCTCCCGGATTGTGAAAGGGCGCAGGCCTGGCTGAGGGGAACCCCTCCCCCCCAAGTGCACGAATTTTGTGCACTGGGTCTCTATTTGTGTTATAATATCTATATAACTAAAATTAAAAACACCTATATAACTAAAATTAAAGATGATACTATAAACTAGTCTATCAGATATTGTGATTGAAAGAAAAAGAAGTGCCTACATTAGATTTATTTAAAATTGTTATTCTAACCAAAAATCAAATTAAATTAGCTAAATCTTGTCTAAAATTGTGAGGCAAGAAGCAATTTCATTTGCAAAAAGACTATATTGGGTTGCACTTCAGTTTTAGGGATAATCTTTAATAAGAAAAAAATTATATATATATATATATAGTGTTACTATAATTAATGTTTTTTTGATGGCTCTGAAGATGAACAAAATCGTCAGGGCCCATCTATAGCCAGGCATGCATCCTCCTGATTGATTCGAGGTGAGATGATACTGTGGCATTCTGTCAGATGTCCTAGCAAAAATCCTGAGCATTTCAGGCACCTATCCTTCTATCCAGACCCATTCGGAGAGCCAACAGGAAAGAGCAACACGAAATCAGGTGTGGAGGCAAAATGTTTAAGGAGTCCCATGAACGGGAGGCAGGTCACTGGGCTTACTGCCTTGTCATTTACCTACAGCAGCAAGTCAGGTCCTGTCAGCATAAGAAGAGGGGTCCCATCCCGCAGAGGCAGAGTTACCAACTCCCAGCCACTCTCAATAACAGCTGGAGTAAAAGACTGAGCAGCTGCCACTCAGTCTGTCAGGCATCACCACCTGTTATTTACCTAATGCCAAAGGAACTCTTTAATCTTCAGCTTTACGAGGCCTCCATGGCTGCTTTGCAGTGACTATAGGGCTAAATTTATTCTGTCAGTAGGAGACCTGAGACACCTGGAAAGCATCTTTGGAAAAGTATGAAGGACTCCAAAGGAGCTAGTGTTTTTGTTGCAAAGACAGAACTCAAATAAATTCCAGAATATACCTTTTCTGTTAGTATATGACATCAATTGTAATGTTCATGTAATCATTTTACAGCTCTGTTACTGCATTTCTCATTTAAAATAGTGCTCTGTGTTCAGTGTGTACTGAAACGTTGTCTTTGTGCTAACCTGCAAGTCTTAATACCCACGCTATAGAATCATGGGGTAAAAAAAAGAAAACTGAAGGTTGTTGTTTTTCAGATTCTCCGTACATTTAATAAAATATGGCCCATGTGTTGTGAATGATATTTTCAAATCTGCTACATTCAAGGGACCCATAACAAAGCAGTGAAGCCAGTTCTCTGACATAATTAATAACACCATCTTTTGTGCTTGGTAAAAGGTCCACTTTTGTCTCTGAATTAATAAGAAACATAAGGTTTGTTGTGTTTATTTGTTTATAAAAGGCGTGTGTCTGCAAAAATATCACTTTGCATATTCATATTATCACTTTCAGCCACATCTTTAGCCAATTCAGTTAATTCTACCCACATAGTTATCTGAGACTCTTATTTTTTGTTTGATTCGAATTTACTGGTCACAAAGAATATCGGCAACATTTAGAAACTATAACACTATCCATTTATAAGAGACACCATTTCTTTGTTTATGCAGTAAAGACTGTTTAAAAAAAGAAAAATTTGTATTTATAAGGATAAAGGAAATTAACATATGGGAGAGTTTATGCACTCTGCCTCCTGCGTATTCATTTTATCACCTCCTGGCCTCATCTTTGGGCAATGTCTGTTAATTTTACCCACATTCTCAGACTGAGAATCTGGTGCAGGGAATTCTAGAGAACAGAGGGATTTGGGAGCAAAACAAATACCAAAGAAGACAGTTTATTTTCATTCCTGCACAATGCTCTTCTCTAACTTCCTTGTGAAACTTCATATTGTCTTCAGTAAAGACAATATGAAGGACTTCTTTTCCATAAACAGTGTGTATTAGATATTTTTGAGGTATGCCCTCAGAATATAATAACTATTAGCCTGAATAAAACATGAAAAACATTTTTTTCATGGCATGATTGAGTTGAGGGCAGCTAAGAGAAATCATTGAGTGCTGAAGCCATGAGGAAGTAGGAGTTCCAAGGAAGCCCTGGAGCCGGCATTTCTCTCAGGGAGCCTAGAATTTGACTTTGTAGGGTTAAAACTTCATCAGGAGCCAGGAGATGAACTGTGGTGCACCCCAAAATTTGTCAGGCCAAGGAAATTACCATGCAGCACGAATATACAGTGGTGACTATTTCAACAACTGAAAGAAAAGCCTAATTCACAGTTAATGGACATATTTACTTGTCTCTCACTTAGCTCTAGGAGAACACAACCAAGAAAAACAAAAGGCCTTGTCTGAAAAAACCTAACCACAAATTTACTCACACCTGTTAGGGGCTAGAATTCACTCTACATGCATTAAAAACAAGCCAAAGCAGAACCACAAAAGCAAAAACAGAAGGATGGACCAATTTCAATGGGTCGATGTTGGTAGTTTTCTTTGGTCGTTGGCAGGGATGAAAATCATATTTGGAGCAATAAACCCTAAATTCTGAAATAATTGCCACAGTGTAAGTTCCCCAGAACAGATAAGTTCTGTTTATGAGCTCAGAAACTGTCAAAAATTAATAAAAACATGAAGAATTACAGCTGACTGACACAATACTAGCAAAAATAATGTCAAATTTTATATAGGAAACTTCATATATTGAAATGATCAAATATAAAATATTGACAAATAGGCTTTTCAATGTGTTAAATTAAATAAAATATTCAGAATGCTTCATGAATGAATTAGCATCAAAAATAAGCAATCTAATTTGAGAAAGAACCCAGTAAAACTTGTAAAAATAAAATATATATATAAAGAGCCAGGGTCGTAACATCCAAAATGACCGAAGGCTCGGCCGAACGCCAGGCTGCATGCACAGCAGGTGAGTGGCTGAACTGCTGACCTCTCAGAGAGAGAGAGAGGCGGGGCTGATCAGCAGTGGCGAGGCGCAGAGAGAGAAGCAGGGTGATCAGACCCTGCTTCTCTCTCCAGGCCTCATCAGCACCCAAGCCTCTCTCTCTCTCCCAGAGGTCAGCAGTTCAACCGGCTCACCAGCAGCCTGGGGCGGCTGCTGATCAGCCCCATCTCTATGATCAGGCCCAGAGATAGGCCCGGAAATGCTGACTGGCATAGAAACCAACCAATCAGAACCTAATCTGGGTGAACTGCAAAGGCAGAACCTAAGGTGGGGGCTGAGGAGGGGTTTTAAGGGCAACAGCTGTTTGGTATAAGGTGTAAGAAAGTGGTTCAATTTTTTAATGACTTGTTTGGCAGTATAGTGCATATGTCTGGCTATCAGTCCAGATAGGGATTATGTATTTTTGTCTGCCAAGAGCATCTCCTCCTGCTGAAAAAGGGTTCCCCCCACCCCCAATTAAGCAATCCTATCCTATATAATCTATCTATACTACTAAAAGGGTAATATGCTAATTAGACTGGGTCAACTGGCCATTTCCTGGACATCCGACTTCCTTCCGGACAAAATCATGGTGGTGGGGGCCGAGGCAGAGGCAGTTAGGGGCGATCAGGCCAGCAGGGGAGGGCAGTTGGGGGTGAGATCAGGCCCGCAGGGTAGGGCTGTTAGGGGTGAGATCAGGCCTGCAGGGGAGGGCAGTTGGGGGTGAGATCAGGCCCGCAGGGTAGGGCAGGGCAGTTAGGGGCGATCAGGTAGGCAGAGGCAGTTAGGGGTGATCAAGCAGGCAGGCAGAGAGGTTAGGGGCGACCAGACAGGCGGGGGTGGGGGGGAAGGTAGGGGCTATCAGGCTGGCAGGCAGAGGTGTTAGGGGCGATCAGGCAGGCAGGCAGGCAGGCAGGCGAGTGGTTAGGAGCCAGTCATCCCAGATTGCGAGAGTGATGTTTGACTGCCGGTTTAGGCCCGATCCCTGTGGGATCGGGCCTAAACCAGCAGTCGGACATCCCCCAAGGGGTCCCAGATTGGAGAGGGTACAGACTGGGCTGAGGAACTCCCCCTCCGTGCATGAATTTCATGCACCTGGCCTCTAGTATGTAATAATTAAATCAGAAATCCTATGAAACTAGCCAAGGAAAGACAACTTAGAATACTCATGAATTGGTTGACAAATCTGAAGAAATTATCCAGATAGAGGCACACAAAAAAATGGAACTTATTAAGAGAGGGTAATAGATCTGAGGGACAGCATGAAACTTTCCAATATATGTCTAATCAGATTTTTCAGAAGGGCAAATAAAAGAACTGTAAAAGAGGCAATATTTAGGATAATAATGCCTGAAATATGCTTAGAATTGCTGAAAGATATCCAGCCTTAGTTTGGTAATCCAGATAAATATCAATGAGACAATAAAAAGAAATAAAAACTTAGACAACGTGAAACTAAACTGCCAATACTAACTGTAGAGAGAAAATGTTAAGTGCTATCAGATAGAAAAGACAGATAATTCACCAAGTGACAAATTAGTCGATCAATGATTCTCTCTTATCATCAATGTTTCTTTCTCTCTCTCTCTCTCTCTCTCTCTCTCTCTCTCTCTCTCTCACCTTCTCCCTTCCTCTCTGAAATCAATAAAAATATATTTAAAAAAACACACCTGACATCACATCCAAAAGCATATCTTTGAATTGCAATTAAATAGATGCAGAGACACTTGATTATTGAAAGTTTCTACAAATAAGGAAAATTATGATGATAAAAATATAAATGGAACCACAGAGCAGTAATGAAATAAAAATTATAGAAATACTTCAAGAAAAATATTTTTAAATCTGAATAGAATATTTTTGAGATAACAATGTTCCCCTAAGGCTAGTGAACAAATCCAGATATAAAAAAACAGCAACAATAACAAAATAAACAAAAGTACCTAGTGATTTTGATTTTACATCACAAGGGGTTTTTAGAAAAAAAATCACAAATGACTGATTTGTTCCTATAAAAAATTGCCTCTTCTAATGATCAACTTTAGTAATCGGCCAACAATAAATGTGTGAGTACAATAAATCATTTGAGATCTTTAAAGATAATGTAAAATAAGAATACTGTGCCACACAAAATATTAGCATATTTAATAAAATTTATGAAAAGTTCTTGGCAGAGAGAGGATCTGGATCATAGTACACTCTCAGTAAGTTCTACTCCTATTTTTCTTTACTAAATATTCTTGCTACGAAATGCAGTTGCTCCAACACCTGTGATTTTTTTCCCATAAGAGAAAACAAAGGGATTTACAGAGAAAAAGTCTTCAATTTCTCCCTAATTGACTTCATAGAGAACAATCGTCTTAAATCTTGTACAGTAAGTCCTCACTTAACATCCTTCATAGGTTCTTGGAACTGCAAATTTAAAAAAAAGGAAAGGACCTATAATGAAATCAATGTTATCATAGGCTAAGTGATATAAAAAATAGTTCACTTCCTATGCATATTTCTGGTCATAAAAACATCATCAAACATTTTAATGAAGACTCACAACAATTCTAATATTAATATTGAAATAAATGTGAGCCAAGTGCACACATTTAAGAAAAATGAATAAAACCAAGTAAAATCATTCTTTTCCAATCCACTTATTGCAGTTCAGAGTCCTGGGTGGCTGGACCCTCTCCAGCCAGCTCATGGCGCAAGGAGGGACCCAATCCTGAAGAGCACACCTTCCACCACATGGCACACTCACACGCACCATACCCTCCCTCAGTCTGGGACAATTTACACACACCAATAACCAACCTGCAGTTCTCCGGGATACGGGAGGAAACCGGAGTTCCCAGAGAAAATCCATGCAGACATGGGGAGAGCCTCTAAGCTCCACACAGACAACGGCCCTTCTCGGAATCAATTTTCCCCCTCATTAATGTTATAATGAAATGATGTTGAACAAGATGATGTTATTAGAGAATCTGGTGTATATGACTCTACTGTATTTCAGACATCACTTTAAATGACATCTCTTAGGAGAGAGTTTTTTTGTGGGGTTTTTTTTACATCCTACTATAAAGGATTTGTCCAGTCACTCTATATCATATTACCCTATTTTTAAAAATTCCTGTATATAACTTAATTCTATCTGATTTTTATAATTCATTTACATGGTTACAATGTTTCTCTGTCTTCTAAAATATAAGCTGCAAGAAAGAAAAATGTCTATCTTCTATATCAATATATCAATGCTGAATGAACACAAAAATAATCAGTTCTCATTACCTGTAAGAATGAATGAGAAAATGGTGGTTTGTTCCATGGATGCTCTATTCTAGAGTAGAATAAATGTTGCTTAGCATTTCATCATTGCCTTTATCTGCTTTTTTTGGAAATAAAAACTCTGGCATTGGTGGTTAGGCTAAAATTCATTTGCCATAAATCATCACTGATGGGGCTGTTATTGAGATCTCATATTTACTGAAAAAGCCTTTTTAACAGGAAAAAACAAATATCTCTGGCCATTCAGTGCAATTAGTTGGCATCTTTCCATGCTTTTCTCTAGTTTCCAATAGCTTAATATACATTTAATCATCTCCAATCATCTGCTCAGTACCACTTGGAAGAGAAACAAGAAAACCAAAGACAAGCTATACTCGAAGTTATTTGGCATCTGAATGTACAAATACTGAGACCTACAGCTCTAATTTTAGTTAGAAATATTTTGAATTAGAAAGCCTTAAAGTTTTTAAAAATCAATAGGCAATAGTAAAATCAGTAACAGTTATTACTTATATAATGTTTATTCTCCACTGGAAACTCTTCAAAGGTATTTATAAACATTTGTTCATTTTAATATCAATAACTACCCTATGAAGTTGGTACTATTTTTACTTTATTTTAGAGATAAAGAAGGTGAAGCACAGAGAAGAAATATAATTCACCCAATGTCAAGCAAGTAATTAGTGTCTGAGACAATCTGAATCCAGGATCTGTGGTTTTAGCCGAATGAAAAGAGAGAGGATGTAACCCCTTCTCCCAGTATTAGTCATCCCTTTGGCTTAAATGTTAATGTCGTTAATGTTCAAATAAAAATAGACACATTACCATAATGAACATGTTATTGCAAATTAATTGATGTAAAAAGTATTACAACCATTCTGAATTAATGTAATAGTAACATTTTATTAAAGGATATGTAGAGGGGAAACATATGAAATACAACTAAACAGAAGAGTAAATCTAGCAGGATCCTTGACATGTTGTATAATATTAACACAGAAATTCTGGTAATTCAGGCAGATTAGGAAAAAAAGAAATTTTACTCATTGATATTGTTTATGTGGGCATAGCAGACTATATTTAGATGGCCGTCTTCAATTCTTTCTGCAAATTTGAATAGCATACTCAGGAAAAAGATATTGGGAGAAGAATTGAAATAAAATAAACATCCATATATTCAGGTTTATGATAGTGTTAAAACCCTAAAAAGTAATCTGACAATGCATATGAATAGAAAACTCATACAAGAATATACATATATATTCTTCTTCATATATACATATATATAGTAAATATTCACTTTCTAGTAATCTTAAACGTGCAAATTAAAACAATGTGATATACCTTAAAACACACTTGTGAAAAGTTCAAAATAGCAATGGCAAATGCTTGGCCTTTCAGCATTCATTACATTAGGTTGAACATGCATGCTTTTTCCCTATTTCCACTTATATTTTCTAAAGTTATTAAAAAAATAAAAATGTACAAAACTATTATAATCAACAAAAAAGAGAGGGACCATTAGTGAGAAAAAATTAAAACATATTTTGGCAAGATAAAGAGCTCTTGGAGGAGTGTTACTGATGTAGCTTGCTGGAGGAATCAGCAATTCCATGTCGTACAGGATTGTTTCACATGGAGGAGAGGTTTCGGAGTGATGTCACTAACCACTGTGAAGTGTACAGGTTAGAAAGAGGGGGAGAGGCCAGGAGCTGGTCAGAACAACTATTCACAGAAAAGATGCTCCCTCTTCTCAGGCCTAAAACCCAGAGCTAACCACTGTTAGAGTAAAATTCATTGAGTATTAACTTCTTCTAGATCATCATATGAGTAAATCGATTTAATTCTCAAAACAAACAAATGACTTAGGTGGTAATTTTATCCCCAGATGAGGAAACACAAGGAGGTTCACAAACTTGCCCAAGTTCCCCAGATCAAGAATGACAATAGGGATCTGAACCCATATAGTCACACCTATGGGTCCCTGTTCTAAACCAGAAGGCTAGATCTGCTGCTTTTCATTCTTAAGCAGAAGAAAAATCAGACGTTTATTTTCTAGAGAAATTAAAAAGATGAGATGCCAGGCATAATGTACACAAGTGACTGGGAGTGGGGAGGGGAAAACAATGTTTAAATTACTCCCAATGGAACAGCCATCTGCCCCCTCGCTGGTGAGAGGATGGACTTGGACAAGCGGGGAGAGAAAGAGAGGCGGGTCAACAAGGCATTGAGAAGTACACAACTCTTATGAATTTAGGATGACATCGCCCTTTCTTTGTAAAGAAGCCAATCACAGGTTTGAATGACTGAGGATCTTCAGGTTTTAGAGCAATGGTGGTGCTCATACATACAGGAAGCTTCTGCCTTAATGGAAAAGATCAAAACTTGACATCACAGCCAAAACCATAACTTTGAATTGCAATTAGATGGATGCCAAGACACTTGATTATTACAAGTTTCTACAAATCAGGAAAATTATGATGATAAAAACATAGATGGAACCACAGAGCAGTAATGAAAATAAAAATTATACAACACTACATAAAAATATTTTTAAATCTGAACAGAATATTTTTGAGATAGCAAGCAGTGTTCCCCTAAAGCTAGAACCAAATCCAAAAGGAAAAAAAATCAGCAACAATAACAAAATAACCAAAACTACCCAGTGATTTTGATTTTACATCACAAGGGGTTTTTAGGAAAAAAATTACAAATGACTCTGATTTGTTCCTATAAAAAATTGCCTCTTCCAATGATCAATTTCAGTAATTGGCCAACTATAAATGTGTGAGGGCAATAAATCAATTGAGATCTTTAAAGATAATGTAAAATAGGAATATCGTGCCACAAAAAATATTATCATATTTAAGAAAACTTAGGAAATATGCTTGGTTTCATAGTACACTCTCAGTAGTACACTCCCTACCCCCAATTTTCTTCATTAAATACTAGAGACCTGGCGCACAAAATTCGTGCGGGGGGGGGGGGGGGGGGGAGAAGGGTGTCCCTCAGCCCAGCCTGTAACCTCTCCAATCTGGGACCCCTCAGGGGATGTCTGACTCACAATTTGGGACTGCTGGCTCATAACCACTGGCCTGCCTGATTGCCCCTAACCGCTTCTGCCTGCCAGCTTGATTGCCTGCTAACCGCTCCCCTGCCGGCCTGATTGATGCCTAACTGCTCCCCTGCCAACCTGATCACCCCCAACTGCCCTCCCCTGCCACTGGATTGCCCCCAACTACCCTCCCCTGCTAGCCCAATCACCCCCAACTGCCCTCCCCTGCTGGCCCAATCACCCCCAACTGCCCTCCCCTGCTGGCCCAATCGCCCCCAACTGCCCTCCCCTGCTGGCCTGATCTCGCCCCCAACTGCCCTCCCCTGCCAGCCTGATGGCCCCCAACTTCCCTTCCCTGCCAGCCATCTTGTGGTGACCATCTTGTGACAACCATCTTGTGATGGCCATTTTGTGGTGGCTATCTTGTGATGATGTGAGGGCAGACATCTTGTGGTGGCCATCTTGTGACATCATGCAACACCACCTAGGCTTTTATTATATAGGATTCTTGCTATGAAATACAGTTGCTATGAAATACCTGTTATATTTTCACTAGAGGCCCGGTGAACGAAAGTTCATGCACTCATAGTGGGGGGGAGGGGCGGTCACTAAGCCCAGCCTGTGCCCTCTTGCAGTCCGGGACCCCTCAGGGATGTCCACCTGTTGGCTTAGACCCGCTCTCCGAGGGATTGGGCCTAAGCTGGCAGTCAGACATCCCTCTGGCAGCCCAGGAGCCCTCGGGGGATGTCCAACTGCTAAAGAGGAGGTGGGAGAGGCTTCCGCCACCACCGCTACACTCACAGCCATCAGCCCGGCTTGTGGCTGAGCGGCGCTCCCCCTGTGGGAGCGCACTGACCACCAGGGGGAAGCTCTGACGTTGAGCGTCTGCCCCCTGTTGGCCAGTGGGCATCATAGTGATGGGTCGTTCCTGGTTGTTCCGCTGTTAGGGTCAATTTGCATATTGCCCTTTTATTATATAGGATGATTCTGAATTAGAAATCTTCTCTTTTCAAATAACTTAAACCTAGATTGGAATCAATTACACACTGGAAGATTTAGGATCATTACTGTATTATCCATTAAATTATACCTAAATGTTTTATACACACTTCTATATATAATTATGTATGTACTAGAGGCCCAGTGTACAGATTTGTGCACCAGTGGGGTCCCTTGGCCTGGCCTGGGGGTATCGGGCTGAAACTGGCTCTCTGACATCCCCTGAGGGGTCCCAGATTGCTAGAAGGCACAGGCCAGGCTGAGGGACGCCACGGGTGCACAACTGCAGCCAAGGAGGGACTGCGGGAGGGCTCCAGGGCATGTCCAGCCTGTCTCACCCAGTCCCAATCATTGGGACCCCAGCAGCAAGCTAACCTACCGGTTGGAGCATCTGCCCCCTGGTGGTCAGTGCACATCATAGTGACTGGTCAAACGGTCGAACAGTCGGACACTTAGCTATTGGGCTTTTATTATATAAGATTATACTTTAAAGTTCGAAAATTAATATCTCTAAGATGGCGAAATTTATTGCTGTCATTTCCGCTGACTGCAGATGTCTTGTGAAAACACATTATTGATTGACATCAGAATTATCATTATCCTTATAAATGATAAGGAAGAGTCATCTTCAGTTTTCATTTCAGGTAGCGAAAGACCCACCCTCTCCACAGATTTATTTTTGCCTTTGGCCTTAGTGGTGATCAGAATGACACTAAATCTCTTCACCACTGGTTTAAAGTGCTTTTAAATCCACATTTATAATAATGAATCATCCTTGTTTGTTTACCTAAGGTGTCAGAAGTGACAGCAAAGGCAGCTAGGGTAATTGAAATTCTCCTTTAAGCAATTCAACTGAAAGAAGCCCATCAATTGGCCTTGTGTGCTAGAGAACAACCCTCTCTCTGCTTCCTCCTCCTTGAAAAGGTTACTAAGGCTCTTATTTTAAATTCTTGATTCATATCCATTATCACTGAAAAATGTCAGTTCTAAATCTGAAGCAACTTTCGTTATTTGAAAGGTAGTGTTAAAAGTATTTAATTCAGGGACATAAAGAGCCTGGAAATGTGAACAAAAGCCTTTAGTCTGAGTGGCATTTGAACACCACTTTTGTCCCTTGTCATTCCTCTGGTGAGGGGTCACCAGCAATTAGGGACCTCTATCCAGAATTCCCTGAGGACAGATCACCATTGGAGGCATGGGACAGAAATACAAGCTAACAATTATGAGTTTAAGAGAAGCTCTACAGATAAGAAACCTTTTCTCCCAGATTCTATGTCAGACTTACACTGTGTTAGAATTATGGGCCTTAAAGACCGAATAAATCTTGCTCTCACACATAGCTTACCATCCGTAATACTGTCATTAGTGGTAGTTAAAAAATCATTAAGAGACATACAAAAGAGGATTAGGGACAGGAAGAAAGCAGACATTACTTCGTATATTCAGACCATAATAAAAATCTTAATTGAAATTTTAAGTTTTTATGCGAATTGATAGTTTGCTCTTTAGGTAGGAAAAGTTTTAGTGTTTTGTATGATGAGGACAAACTCAAATATTGCAAACTTTCTACACCAGTGTGAACTGGAAGGCTTAAGAGTACAGTGTTGGGCAGCACAGTGTCTCTTTTGCTAGAGACATGTGGCTAAAGAGATGTGTCAGAATCAGGTGACAGAAATTAGAGAGGTCATGGGGAATATCGTTTCTTTTAGGTAAAGCAGAAAAGTGAGGAAATCTATAGATAGATAGGTGTTTCATTCCCATTTAGCAAAATTTGTAAAGATTGGTTTCAATTAGAAATTTACTCTCCTTGAGCAAGACAACTAAAATAAATGTGTAATATTGTACCTTTTTCTGCCATTTGTTAATATTATGATATGAAAGACAAAATTAAGGAGTCAGTTTTATTCAGGCTAAAGCAATAGAGAAAAAATTATTAATGAACAATTTCTCAAAGGGCCTGAATTTTATAGAGACAGGTAAATAAGAGGCATCTGGGAGGAAAGATGGAAATAGTCTTATCTTGGAATAGACAAGGGTAGAGATGCTCCTTGCCATCAGCCCTATCCCCGAACATAGGGTGAGGATTTTGCAATCTTTGGCTGCTTTCTGGGACCACAGGTCAAGTTCAACAATGCCCGAACTGATGATAAAATGGTCCGTGTTGAGGATGACTGAATCCTCACTCTGAAGTGAGAACTACCTACAGCCTACTAGGCACATGGCTTTTAGTTTTCATATGAAATGTGTGCTATGCTGTGGTCCCTCTTAATGTCTGTGCCGGGGCACTCTCTGGTGGTAGTTTGTGTTCCACATGTGCTGCTCCTGAAGTTTGCATCCCAGAATCCAAAGATACACAGAGCTGACCCAGCCAGCCCTCCACTTACAGATAATGCATATCGGAACAAATGTTTGCTGTTGTGAGTACCTAAGATGTGTAGCTGTTTATTAAAACAAATACCCTTCCTTGTCTCATCATAGTATCCTATCTAATAATAGAGTAACATGTAAATTACCATCACTCCGCTATGCCCACAAGTGGGTGGCGGGAGGCTGGGGGGCGGGACTCGGGGTGGCCTATCCGGCCATTGAGAGGCACGGATCCGCTGCCACTGAGGGGGGCTACCCTGCTGTTGAGAGGCGCAGGGGGCGGGAGTCCCGCCCCCTGCGCCTCTCAACGGCCAGATCCGCAGCCACTGAGGGGGCCTGCCGCGGACACCCAGCTGCGCCTCTCAACGGCAGGGTAGCCAGGTGTCCGCGGCAGCCCCCCTCAGCGGCCGCGGACCACCAAAAGTGGGGGAGCTGGGTGCCTGTCTGCTCCGGCACCAGGCCTTTCAGAAGCCTCCGCCAAGCCGGAGGCTTCTGAAAGGCCTGGTGCAGCAGCGGACAGGCACCCAGCTCCACCGCGAAAAGCGAAAGCGTGTAGGGGATCCTACACGTGCATGATTCAATCATGCACTGGGTCTCTAGTTTGTACATAAGAACTTGAAACTTCCTAGACCTCATGGCTGTGCTTTAAATATGTAAATTGTCACATCATTATTCCATCTAAGGGCATGCCTTTTGACAGCACTCTCAGTGGGAAAGTTTTTCCAAAGCTATCAAACTACATGTCTTTTGAAAACATAGTTCAAATTTATTGTGTTATTGTTTTTTGATCCATCATTCTAAATAGAACATAGAGATTAGTGGCTGAAAACAGTTTAGTTAAGCTTTCTATTCTTTTTTCTCTTTTTTTAAATAAATACTACTCCCCAATAATAATCCTTTTTTAAAAATATGTTTTATTGATTTCAGAGAGAGGAAGGGAAAGGGAGAGAGAGAGATAGAAACATCACTGATGAGAAAGAATCATTGATCAGCTGGATGCCTCCCACTGGGGACTGAGCCCACAACTCGAGCATGTGTCCCAACCAGGAATCAAACTGTGACCTCCTGGTTCATAGATCTATGTTCAACCACTGAGCCACACCGGCTGAGCTAAGTTTTCAGTTCACATATTTATTGTAAAAGAGTGAGTATGTGGCACTTAGGTGTTTAAGCAAAGAGGGTATTTAGTGGAAGAGGAGGCTTTGAGATCTTCAGATTATTTGAGTCAACTGCCTTCAATGTCTGCTTGTTAAATCCACTTTTTAAAAAAGTGTAACACTTAATTTAAAAGTGAACATTTTAGTATAATGAAGAAGAATGAAGTTAGTAACATGCATTCAGTCTCATATGAAAATATATGTATACTTTGAAAATCAAAATTGTCAACCAAAAATCATAATTAATTTCAGATTATGATATAACCATATAACTATAATATTGCTTCCTTTTACTGAATGGAAATTGAAAAGAGGAATCATTTTACCCTCAATGTCATTAATCTCTTAGTATAGACTCAAAGTAACCAAGATATAGGAGATGATTTGTGGCTGTCTTCATGATCACAGCAGAAAATATTTCCTTTTTGTCATGATTGTTCTAATGTGATTCTCTTCTGAAGTTATTAACACAGTTTAACTTTACACTACTTAATTCTTCCTAGATACTCATAAAGATTCTTTCAATTTAGAAAGCTTGGTCCTGAAAATTAAAAGTACCATATTTTTCTGTGTATAAGACGCCCCCAACTTTTCCAACCCAAAATTAAGAAATCAATATTTTAAACATTTTGCTGGTTTTTCTCTTAAGGCCTTCTCCTTTTTTGGCATCTTAAAATATTGTGGACGGATCACGAGAATTCTTGCTTCATATTACACAGTGTTTTACAAAGTATCATACTTTAAAAATATATTAGCTTGTAAGAACATGTAATAAATAACTTAAAAATGCAATGGGTACTTAATTTTAAAGCATGCCTTTAAAATTTATGTAAAATGGTTTTTGTACTCATTCAATAGTACCTGGCCACTAGATAAAGCTAGTGATAAAACTACTGCTCCGCAATGTGTTAAGGAGTTGTTCTTCCTGTTTTCTCCACTACCTGATCATGCACTCAGTGGGAGGAGGTCCAAATTGTCTCTCTGCAGCTCTATGTCCATGCTCTTTTGCATAGCTGATTATATTCAATTTGAATTTTGCAGAGTAAGACAATCACTGGTATTTATCTTTTATTTATTTATTTATATTTTTATTGATTACAGAGAGGAAGAGAGAGGGGAGAGAGATAGAAACATCAATGATGAAAGAGAATCATTGATCAGCTGTCTCCTGCTACCCCCCACTGGTGATCAAGCCCACAACCCAGGCATATGCCCTTTACCGGAATCGAACCCAGGACCCTTTAGTCCCCAGGCCAACGCTCTACACACTGAGTCAAACCAGCTAGGGCTATCTTTTTATTTTTTGACATCCTTATGGGTTCAGAGCCCTCTGTGCACTCTCTACCTCCACCTCCAATTAGAGCGTCAGCTGACATCAGTAACAATAAGGCTCATGATTGGAGGAAGCCTGTTTGACAAGGTATGGACAGCTATGCACCCACTGGGCTCCCTCCTCTGCTGACTTCCATGTATAAGACACCCCTTGGATTTTCAGTCTTACAATTTTAGAAAAAAATAGCATCTTATACATGGGAAAATACGGTAAGTGCTGCAAATCACACTGAAACCTCCATTTTCATGGTTAAGTTCTTAATGTGTTCCTGGATATTTTTATCTCAGAGAGATGTCAGATGGGTGCCAGCCAACAGCTGGCAAAGCACAAAGGAATTTGGAAATACCTGTGAAAATCAATCCTAATCTAATTAGTCATGAGATTGTGAGAAAATTTCTTTTTACTACTCTTAAAAAGTGGCCCAGTTTATGTAAAATACATGTAAAGCACAATGCTTTCTTCTTAGATATTATTATACAAATCTTATTACAAGTGTGAAAATATTTGACAAATGCCAATGAGAAGTGTTCTACATTTTAAACTTTTTGAATATCATCCTTAAAGAAGTCTGCATATCCTATGTTCTCCATAGACCCCAGATCTTTAAATTGTATTGTGTAATCTAATTTTAAATCCAGTTTTTAGATTGCTTTTTATGCAGTATGATCATCTTTAATCATCTTTAACTGACACATATCAGTGAACCCCCAAGATAAAATACAGCAATTCAGGTAAGTTAAAACTCATAAAATGAAATCCTTTCTAGAAATTTTTAACTTTTTAATTTGAAATAATTTTAGACTTAGAGAAAACTACAAAAACAGTACAAAAAATCTGTACTAATTTTTTTTTAAATTTTAAAAAAAGAACCAAATCTTTTTTTAAAATCTTTATTGTTGCAAGTATTACATATATGTCCCCCTTTTTCTCCCATTGACCCCCTCCAGTTCATCCCAGCTCACCAACCAGGCCCTCACCACCCCCCTGTCTGCGTCCATCTGTTATGCATGTATGCATACCAAAGAACCAAATCTTTAGTATTTTTATAGTTTCATAATGTTTCTTTGATTATCATTATCTTTCTTCTGCCTTTGTATGCATTATTGTTCCTTTTCTATTTCTTAACATAGATGCTTAGCTCATGAGTTTTAACCTCTTTTATGTTAATATAAGCAATTAAAGCCAAAAATTACTACCTATTGATTACTTTTGATAACTTTTAATATCTTCAGATTTATTCAGTTTTACTTATTTCTTGTATGTTTATCATTTCATCCGTAAGTCACATAATAGTGTGCTTTTGATTTTTCAACCCTCTTCCCTATTATATTGTGATTTAATTTTATTTTGTTTGGAGATGGTCATTTGTGTAATACACTATAAGTACTCTATACTAGTACCTAGTATATAATTAATTTTGTAGGTTAATTTAAAAAAATGTGTATTATCAGTGATGGGTACAGTGATCAAAAATATTAATTGTGTAGTTCAAATTGGCTATACTACTAGTAAAATTTTTGTCTGCTTTATCTATTTAGTACTAAGAGGTGTTTTAGAATATACTATTGCACTGGTGGTTTTGTCAAAATTCCTTGTAATTCTATTAGCTTCCACTTTGCATATTTTGAAACTATTAGATGAAAACAGGCAATAACCTTTATATCTTTATTGAAAATGTTTTTTTTAATATATTGCCTCTATCATCAAGAAGTATTTATGGATGCAGCTAATATTGTATCCAGCATTTTCAATGGTGCTATAACATGATAGATTTCTTTGCCTCTAGACTTCAGAATGGTACCGAAATATCCCTAGAGTGAGAAGATAGTCCAATGAGTATAAAGTTAATATTTTTGCATCCTATTTTCATAATTGATATTTGCCTATTTTTTTTATTTATAGTGTCATGAAAAGTCACCCAATAAAATAATTTAAAATGCCTTCTCCTTTTTTCTTTGCTCTAAAAAAAGTTTCTGTACCATAGGTATAACCATTCTTTTGAAGTTTAAATTCTTAACTATATAGGGCCTTAATTTAATTAGTATTATCTGATGTAAAAAGCCCTGAGGTATTTTTCATTTACTTATACATTTTAAGGGGTTATAATTAATATTGTTTATTTTGTCAATTTAACTTTCCCTTGGGTCATTTATTTTTTATCCTTTTTTAAATGTTTTTACTTATTTCAGAGAGAGGAAGGAAGAGGGAGAGAGAGATAGAAACATCAATGATGAGAGATAATCACTGATCGGCTGCCTCCTGCACTCCCCCTACTGGGGATAGAGCCTACAACCTAGGCATGTGCCTTGACTGGGAATTGAACTGGGATCTCCTGGTTCATGAGTGGATGCTCAACCACTGAACAACATGGGCCAGGTAATCATTTCTTTTTTTTTTTTTAATACTTTTTTCTTTTTATAATCAAGAAATATTTGCATTTAACCAAATGTATTAACTGGTACTAACCACAATTTTTTTTTACTTTCTATTTGTATCCATTTGCCATTTTATTGCAGCACAATGTGAAAAAAATTATTTTAGAAAAGTTCAAGATGGTCAATTGTCTCAGTCTTTATCTATCTAAAAATACATTAGTATTGCAGTTTACCTGAATGATTGTGTAGTAAGGTTCAGAATCCTACATGAAAACACTATTTTTTTCTCAGCTCTGTGAAGTTCACTGCAATGATAAAAGCAAGAACGCTGGAGCTAAGCTGATGGATTTGATCCCAGCTCTGCCAATTTCTTGTGACGGGCTCTTGCATTACACATTTGACCTCTGGCCCTCCCTTTATTTTGAACATGGCACAATTCATTACACCCACCTCTCTTTAGGTTTGAGACAGGATAGTGAGAAGCTAGGAAAATTCCTTGGCAAGGGAAACGGAGATTGTTGATTTACACTGGCCTCATCCTTCAACCTGACTCACCTGCCTCCTTCTCCCTTATATAAGCATTAAGCCCTCAGAACAATAAGGTTCTGATCAGCATCAAATAATCTTAGAAACAAAGCCCCAGGTCTGTTGACCACAGAGACAGTTTTGGTCAAACTAGAGATAACATGTGGGCCTCAGTTGTGTTTCAGCTCCAGGCCCAGAAAAGCAGCAAAACCAGATGAAGTAATGCCATGGCTGACATCAGGACCAGATGCAATGATGAATGATCCCCTACACTAGCACCAGCCAATCAGTGGAGACCATGACCCTGACCCTATAGTTTTGATGAATCAGCATATTAATGGACACACCTGGAAAGCTGATGAATAGTCCATTGAGATCCTCCACTGAGACCTCCCCTAAAGTTCCTGAGTTAGGAAACACATAAAACCATTGACACCCATGCCTTCTTTCTTCAGGCTTGTATCTTTGCTTTCTTTCTCCTAAGCTCTACAGATCTCCATGAGAGTTGCAATTAGGGGAGCACTGAGCAGTGGCAGCTGGTCTTAGGCTAATCCCTCCCACCCCCAATATGTCTGCCAGGCCCTACTGCCTCTGTAACTTGTTTCCTGAGTCCACAAAGCCCGGCTGGCTCCCTTCTCCTGCCTCTGTGACTTTCTTAAAGGCCATCGCAGCTCTCTGAGCAGCCCACTGGAATCTTCTCTTCAAATATACTTCTGCTTTGCACGACAAAAAAAGTTTTCTTGTACTAGAGTTCTTGGCTCTAAATTCCTTCTTTGCCAAACTCAAGAACTGAGAGCTGACTTTGCCAGTAAGTAAGGTTGGAGCAGTAAATACATTCCTTTGAGTTCATATGAAAACTCATCATGTAGCTTATTATGTTCACCTGAACACTGTAAACTGTCTCTGTGATCTAGCTTTTGTTTGCTCTGGGAATATTCTGTGAAAACAGGCTCAGAATTTTAAGAAGTTTATTTTCTACATTCCTGCAAACTAAAGGCACACTCTTCATACTTTGTAAAAGAGAACTTAAATTTAGCCGACTGTCAAGAACAGTAAAATGTAAGTTCTTATTTTGAGTAACACTCTTGCTATTGTTTAATATCATGTAATAGTGTTTGATGAGGTATAAGATTATTTAAACAATTCATTGAGTCTTCTAATGTTTTCTATCACCGTTTTTTGGAATTTTCTATCTATAACATTTAATTGAGAGAGACGGAGAATAATCAGTTGTATATGATCAGTGAAATGTATCCTTCTCTTTTTTTTTTTTTTAATTCCCCACAGAATGTATGGACTGCAAACACACCACTAGGTAGTGTACACAACAGTGCTTCCCCTAACCAGTTTACAGCTGGATTAAGATTCCAATTTTAAACATTCCCTGAAGACCTGCATTCTTTCAAGGTCTGCTGCTTTTGCCATTAAACTTTGACAAACATGAGTAAAATGGCATTATCTGTAAAGAAAGGACTTATTTCCCTTGCTGGATAGCCATTATTTTTTGCAGTTAGAAAATACATAATCTACTTTATTTCAACTACCTTTAATACAGTGGCACAATGAAAAGAAATAAGTTATGGCTTGGATATATAAGGTAGAAAAACCTAGAGGCTTCAAGGTACACTGGTGTTGGGTAAATTAAATCACTAACAAAATTACTCTTTCGATTCAATTTACCTTTCGTATTTTGTACAGATAGCTTTCTAATTTTATTAATGAGAAGAATTTTTAGATAATATCTAAGACTATGTACCAAGTTATTCACCATTTGGTATATGTCAGGAGATGCAGCTAAAATAGTGAACATAATGACTGATTCAAAAAGAATATGTTAACTGTGCTAATTTTCATTTCCTGTCTTCATTGATGGGGGGTGGAGAAGGTCTGAGATGCATTTATTTCCATACAAAGTAGGTATCTTAAGTAAGGATTTCTTATTTAAAGACCACATTCTTCTTTACATTTAGAAGTTGGCACACACGGAATCACTGCATTAAAACAGCTAATGCTTTTGAGAGAAGTTGCAGTCAGTTTAAAATCCCTAAAATATTTTTAAAAAGGTAACTTGAAGGGGAAATGATTCATCATCTAACTCTTTCCGGAGACATAAATCAATGCAGTTAGAAGACCAACTTTTTAATCTAAGTTTTATAAAACCTTTTAAAGAAATGTAATGTATAATATGTAAGGTATTTTCTTTTAAGGCTATTTCCCACATTTCTTAAATACTCTGAGACAAAAGAATGTCAATTAATTTTACTTCTCCTGAGCTACTAACTGCCATGATAGGTTATATATTACTAGCGTTCCTGTTGCAGGAAAAATCCTGCAATAGGGTTTCCTGCTGCACTCTACCCCACCCTGCCTGCTCTCCTCCCTTGTCCCCTGCCCCGCGATCTCCGCCAGCCCCCCTGCTTTTCTAACTTCTCCGCCAGCCTGCTCTCCTTCCTTCTTCCCTGGCCCCGCCTTCTCTGCCAGCCCGCCTGTTTTTCCCTTCTCCCCCAGCCCGCCTCCGCCTCCGCCTCCGCTCTTCCCTTCTCCCCCGGCCCCGCCTCCGCTCCTCCCTTCTCCCCCGGCCCACCTTCTCTGCCAGCCCGCCTGTTTTTCCCTTCTCCCCCGGCCCGCCTCCGCCTCCACTCTTCCCTTCTCCCCCGGCCCCGCCTCCGCTCCTCCCTTCTCCCCCGGCCCCGCCTCCGCTCCTCCCTTCTCCCCCGGCCCGTCTCTGCTCCTCCCTTCTCCCCTGACCCCGCCTCCGCTCCTCCCTTCTCCCCCGGCCCCGCCCCTTCTCCCCCGGCCCCGCCTGCTCAACTTCCTTCTCCCCCGGCCCCGCCTCCGCTCCTCCCTTCTCCTCCCCCCGGCTTGCTTGCTTCTCTGCAGCTTTGCTCCCTTCTGCAGCTCTTGGCTTCTTTCTACACTGTCGCGATATGCAAATTAGCCGCCATCTTTGTTTTGATATTTTGCATATTCGTCCTGATTGGTTGGTGGGCGTGGCTTGGTTGGTGGGCGTGGCTTGGGCGTAGCGAAGGTGCGGTCAATTTGCATATTTGTCTATTATTAGATTAGATTATTTACTAGAGGCCCGGTGTATGAAATTCGTGCATGGGGGGGTGTGTCCCTCAGCCCAGCCTGCATCCTCTCCAATCTGGGACCCCTCGAGGGATGTTCGACTGCCCGTTTAGGCCCAATCCTACCATGCTGGCAGGGGAGCAGTTAGGCATCAATCAGGCTGTCAGGGGAGTGGTTAGGGGGTGATCAGGCTGGCAGGCAGAAGCAGTTAGGGGCAATCAGGAAGGTAGGCAGGCGAGCAGTTGGGAGCCAGCAGTTCTGGATTGTGAGAGGGATGTCCGACTGCCCGTTTAGGCCCAATCCTACCAGGCCTAAGGGCAGTCGGACATCCCTCTCACAATCCAGAACTGCTGGCTCCCAAAATTCATTATTTGCATTTCACTTCCAGTACTTTCTGGTTATTGATTTAGTTGCAACGCTTAGCATTTCTGAGCCTCAGATTCCTTTTCCTTAAAATTGAGAAAATAATTATATGCACTGTAGATATGTTTTGAAGATTATAAAAATGCACCTGAATAAATGCTAACTTTGGCAATTATAATTTAAATTAAAAGAAGTAAATTATCATTATCAATTAATTCAGATCCCACTCTGATAAAAAAGTATAGTGTTTATATTTTTATAGATCTTTTTTCAACTCACATTTCTGAAATATACTGAGCATTTCTTAGGCATTTAAAGGTCTGGGCCAAGGATTTCTGGGAACACTAGATCCTACTCACTCCTTGACTACTCAAGGATGATAATACAGGACTTTTTCTTTCTCCACAACATTAGTTTTTCCCATTATAGTTGATTTTTCTTGTGGCATTATATAAGATACCTTATAGGAGAGGAAAATAGAAAACAAATAGAATCTTTAGATGGATTTTCAGGGGATCAGAATAATGAATTCTAACACTAGCAGAGGCTGAAATTGATAGGACATGAAGACCGATTAGATAGAGACAATGGATTGTGAAGGATGGTGGTCAAATGAATTATAAATAGTACATCATTTTCCTAGCGTGTCCATGAGTATAACCCTTCTTGTGTGAAAAACATTATCACCAAGATATTTTTCTATTTTTTTGAAGTATTTTAGTATAACATTCTTAAATTATGGGAAAAGTATTTATTTCAAATATTTTCAAACTATTTCAAGTGACTCTACTGCTACCTACAAAATGTTTGTATTGCACACAATTCAAATACCCAAATTATATTTAAAAATAGACCTAGATTTATTTCTATCTCACACTGACTGTACACATTTTCTTTAAAATTTCTCTGACAGATGGTCAGACTGTTTAAATATTATAGGTGACACTTCTTTGTTTTAGTAAAACACAATCTTTTGATTATAACATTCACCCATTGATTCATGTTTTGGCTTCTGAGCTGGAGCTATTGCCTTTACTAGTGGAAGTCCAACAGCTGGTTTATGAAAGACAAAATCCCAACATTAGCTTAGTTGCCTTTATTTTGTTTTGTTTGTTTTGTTAATCCTTGCC
This sequence comes from Cnephaeus nilssonii, assembly GCF_951640355.1. Taxonomy (NCBI): domain Eukaryota; kingdom Metazoa; phylum Chordata; class Mammalia; order Chiroptera; family Vespertilionidae; genus Cnephaeus; species Cnephaeus nilssonii. Next base: position 43,466,703 of record NC_137073.1, read on the forward strand.
CAATGATATTTTTCCCATTGATTTTTAGGGAAAGTAGAAAACAAAGGGAAAGATGGAGAGAAACATCTCTATAAAAGAAACACAGCAATTGGTTGCACAAGGGAGGAACCTGCAACCAAGGTACATGCCCTTGACCAGAATCCAACTTGGGACCCTTTGGTCCTCAGGCCAACGCTCTATCCCCTGAGCCAAACCAGCTAGGGTTTAGTTGCCTTCTTTTGACAAACCAGGCTTATTTGCATACCGGTTATATAAGTTCATAGTCAGTAATGGAAATTAAGGCTAAAATAAATCTTATTAATCAATCAGACCAGCTCTTCTGATAAAGACACTGAAAACCAGAAATGTGAAACTATAAAGCATGTACCTTTTAGAGCCATAAGATGCAACACTCAGCTCTAAAAGAACAGATATTTTCCCCTCTCTCTTCCTCTTTTTTAATCCTTACCCAAGAATATGTATTTATTTATTTGAGAGAGAAAGAATGTTGATGTGAGAGATAAACATTGATTGGTTGACTCTTGCATGCGCCCTAACTGGAAATCTAACTGCAACCTTTTGGTATATGGGATGACAAGCCAACTAACAGAGCCACCTGGCCAAGGCTCCTGTCTTTTTAATGCTTATATTTACCTCTTCCTGCTATGTGCAAGGCCACTTAAAAGGGCTGTGGTTGATATACAGATGAAATAGACAGAAAATATGTCCTCAAGATCCCAACAGGAATTCAGATGACACTTCTAGCTTGCAGTGAACTGAAACTTCTAAGGGTTTTTTCACATTTTTGTATCAAATTTATTCCAACTCCTGAATTTTATTTTTAACACTTCATACTTACTCATCTTAAATTTCACCATTTCATTTTTGATCATTATTTTACTTGCTGAGGTATATTGAAAATCTGATTCTGTCTTCCATCACAATCTATGACTCATTTTCCAAAATTAGATCAGTATATTTTGTTTTAATCAAGTCTATGATCAAAAACTTAACCTTGAAGAATACAGCCAAACCCTTTTACCAGAGGTTTCAAAGAATAATGGAATCAGATAAATTACATATTCAAATAGAAGCCAAACAAAACAATGCTTTAACAAGAAAATGTATTACAATCAAGCAAGCTTCATTAGTAATTTTTGCATTAGATTTATCTGGAAATATTCCAGAGTAAGAAAAACTCACATAAATATATGTAAGTCAAAACACATGTTACCCATGGCTAATATTAGTAGAAAATTGATAAAGCTTTTAAAGAATCAGAATGATATTAAGCATGAGCTATAGCTTTATATGGAAAATTATAACATTTAAACTAAGAACCATAAAAGAGAATAAAAAACATTAATATATGTTAGTATATGAGATTCTCATTTCTAGACTTCCACATAGACATTTCAAGCCTCAAATTTCCTCTTAGGCTACCAACAGTAATTGACTTGTGTTAAGAGAAAGATAGTGGAGTATAACCAATACTCAAATCAATTCAGATAAACTGTAATTTAATTATAGAAAATATAAGCCCCTCCATTTTCCCCCTTCTCTCAACCTCCACCTTTATTTTGCTTGTCTTTTTATTTCTAATAAAAATGTTATAGTAGCAAAATATTTCAGTACATGAGACATTTTACCAAAGAAATCCATTTATATAGATAGATGTGATATTTGTCTTTCATTCAGAAGCAATGATTTTATTAATACTTTAAATTTTTCTTTTGAGGAAGTAAAATGTGTCTATTTAAAAGTCTGTGATTATTCGTCAGAGTTTTATGTCTAGATTCTCCCCTAAATACAAAAAGCACTGAAATAATAGTGTGCTAAAGTATCTCAAAAAGTAAGAAATCATTGTAAGCCTTAAATAGAATGTTGCATTTTTGTGTTTAAAAGTACAGGTTGGTGCTCTCCATATAGTATAATGGATACTGAGTGGTGTCGAGAGAGAAAGTGCTGTCTATGAAAATGCAGCTGTAAATATGCAACTGTCTACCTCCCTGGGGACAGAGACTACATATGCCAGGTAAGTGCTGTATTGATTTCACTATCTATGCATCTCAAGGATTGATTTTACTATTTATGCATCTCCTGGGAGGTAACTGGCAAACCATCACATTTTTAAAAATCACATAGAAGTTTCCTCTGATCCATAGCCTTCCTTATTTACAGACTCCCCCCCTCCCCCCCTGCTAAACTGTCAAATTTCAGAGCATACCAACTTGAATTCAAGATACCCGAGGACAATTTTTATTTTTCCTTTTGGATAAGAACTGAACATTAAATTACTATTTTCTCTTCCAAATATATGTTAAAAGGCATGTTTTTTAGGGTACAGACCCCACCCCACTGTAACCGTGTTTAAACATATCTGGTACATTACACATTCCTATCCTTTTTCACCTTGACTATTGTAATGTCCCCAATTGATATTCCAACCCTCTGCATAACACAGGCAGATTATGTTATCAAAAGTGCAACTCTTGCATGAAGTGGTCCCTTGGTTTCCCATATATAATTCAAACTATGGCTCTTGTGGCTGATCATACTTGTCTAATCTTTTCCCATTCTTCACCTCAAATTTTACTCTATACTAATATCATGTATAGTTACACATGCACACACACACACATACAAAAACACACAAGTACACACATTGAAGGTTTGTGTATTTATTCTTTAAAGGATTCTTTACTTTTATAGGGAGCTGACCTCAATGTCAGGCTATTTTTGATTTAGAATTTATATTTAAGAATAGAATCAGAAAGCTCTACTATTCTTTATGAAGATCGGTTGATAAAATTCAATGGAGTTGAGAGAAGAAAGCTACTCAGATTGTTACATCAGTAGGACATGATATAAAAAACACTAAAAGCTGCAACATTTAATTAAAATGTTCAGTCTTGGTCATATGCATTATTTCCCCTCAAGAATGCCCCTGCCAGGATACAATTCAGAATAGGAAAAGTGGAAAGATAAAGGAGTCTGCCTCCATTTGGAATGTTTATAGCTACTGTTTATCAATATGTTACTTTACTTTTGAAGCTAAGCTTCCTAATCTATAAAATAGTTGTATTAACATATGCCCTCTTGGTTTATAAAAATTAGTGCTATTTAATATAAAGAACCATGTATAGTTCCTGACAAACAATAGATATTCAATAGGTAGTTGTTTTGATTATTCACCATAACTTAAGAGATAGATTTGATTGATGGCAGAATTCAGAAGATTATAGTTAGCATATAAAGATATTTCCTTGAATGACCATGGTTTTAGATGACTTTTTTTAAAAAGTAAGTTAACATCTACACGAAAAGGATGTGACAAGTTCCAATAAATAAAGAGAATGTTCTGGCCAGTGTGGCTCAGTTAGTTGGAGCGTTGTTCTATACAGTAAGGGGTGGCAGGTTCAATTCCCAGTCAGGGAACAGAGAAACTATTCCATGTTTCTCCCTCATAGATGTTTCTCTCTGTCTCTCTCTGCTTCTCTCTCTGTGTTTCTCTCTCTCCCTCCCCTTTCCTCTCTCACTCAAATCAATAAAATATATCCTCAGGTGAGGATTAAAAATATAATAAAATAAATAAAGAAGATGCATGATGAAAACATTGTTTTGCCTTGTACTGGGCTAAAATCTTATTCCCACTATCATGCTGGTGATGAGTGAAAATAAAATAAAATTTAAATTTGATGAAAATATATCATAGAATTATTCCTGGTTATATTACCAGATGAGACTAGATAAAATAACACTGATCCCTGGTTGATGTGGCTCAGTTGGCTGGAGCATTATCCCAGACACCAAAAGGTTGTGGGTAGAATTCCCAGTCAGAGCACATACCAAGGTTGCAGGTTCAGTCCCCAGTTTGGGTGTGTTCTAGAGGCAACCAATTGAGTTTCTCCCTCACATCAATGTTCCTCTTTCTTCCCCCCTCTCTCTCTCTCTTTATCCCTTCCTCTCTCTAAAATCAATAAATATATCCTTGGGTGATGATTAAAAAAATAAAAAAATAACATTGATTTATATGTGACTAAGACTAATTAAAACTCTTTCCTGGAAAAGTATCCAATAAGTGCAGTGACAAAACACACCTTTATATTTAAAAAGGATAGGTAGTAAAGTCCAAAGCTTTGGAAACTGCAGAATGATTTAGAGCTATGGGTAATAGTAACTTCAGCATAAATATAATATAAATAAATTTAAGAGGGCCAATAAATAATTAATAATAATATAATAATGAATATCTAGACATGGGAATAAGAAAAATGTGATCAATAATCTGGAAGCAAAATCATGAATATAAACAGACTCAGAATAAATACTTTGAAGTTAGCAGTTAAAGACTTCAAAATAACTATGATTAATATATTTAAGAAATTAGATAAAAGAATATGCAAACACTAAAAATTAACCATGCCTTGGGAAAGCTGCAAGACATTTCAAACTTTAAGTCAATTTCAAAACTGAAATGAAATGAATACATTCCCTGAACAAAACAATTTATTACACACAAGAATAAAATCTAAATAGTTCTATATCTATTAAAAATATTGAATAATTTAAAACCTTCCCAGAAAGAAAGCTCCAGGCACAAATAGTTCAGTGCATTATAGACTAATGAATTCTTCCAAACATTCATAGATGAAAAAGCTACCATTCTTACATAAATGCCAAAAAGCCTGACACAAAAGAGTACACACTATAAAATTTTATTTATGTAAAGTTCACGAACAAACAGCTATTCTATGGTGATACACTTGATGTGTATGCATCTACACATACATAAAAACACGCACATTTAAAACCATGTCCACTGGAGCACGCACAAGATATGAGTGATAAATGCAGAGCAAGGGATCTGAGTATAGTCCTGATGTGATTGGTGGAGCAAACCCACAGACACAGCATTTAGGCACTAGCTGTTACTGGAGACCACAGATTTTTAGTCATACATTTTTTTAAAAATCATGTGGTTTTCTACTGCCGCGTTCAGCAGCCCATCTGTAGAGGTTGGGGGACTAAGTTATACTGATCCAAAGCTCAATAGGCAAAGGTAGGTGCTCTGAAAGCTTCATGGATAACATAAACACGCTTATTAAAGTGGGAGGCTGTGCCAGACAGGAAAAGAAGGGAAATCTTGAAGAATGAGGTGGTAAATTGAGACAAGAAAAAGTCACCTTCAATGAGAAGAAAGTACATAAACATGTTAGCAAGGTATATGCATACTCTGTAGTGTGGATCCTACCTTCTTCAGCAGCTGCACCTCTAATGGCACCCGGCCTTAGTCCTGCTAAATGGCAAACTTGTCTTACTCAGGAGGACATTCCATCCCTCTCTGCCCATGTTTACATAGCTCACTCTTCATTCAGGCAGCAATCCCCCTAAAACGGTCCCTCTCTTGCAACATCTGCTCTCCTTTGCTAGGACAGTGTGGGACGTACTATAAGCCTACAAGGAGTGAATGGTTGGATGAATACAAGTGTGTGTGCCTTTTCTCTTTCTCCTTCTCATTCCTCTTCTTCATTTTTGTGTAGGTGCTTCTTACTTCAAGTAACACAGTTACTATTTAAACTGACATTTACATTTTCATTAGTGGATACTTAATGAAACGAAAATATCTGGTTATAAACGAGAGAGAAAAAAAATGATTTCCAAAGCATTTTTGCTATGCTTGAAAACGTATTTACATTTTAACTAGAGCTTACATAAAAGCTCAACTAGTATAGCATTAGATATTGTAGTTGCCACTCTCGTTAAAAGAGTTATTAAGTTTCTAATTATGTGGGTTTATGTTCCAGATATCAGCAAAAAACAAACCATTCTCCTCAAGGACTGGGTAATCTAAAATGAACTAACCACACGTGTACCTCCACGCACCTGCGGCTCTTTTTCCTGCTGCTTCCCCTTCCTGGGTGCCTTTTCCCACACGATATGCTTAACTGAAACCCTGTTCATAATTTTAAAAGTCATAGCTTTCCCGTACCTTCCTGTGATCTTCATTTTTGCCTTTTTTAACTTTTAAGGATGTGTTTAAATTTCTGGAAACAATCGTATCTGACATAGAAATGAAGAGAAAAAAATGTAAGGATGATTTTCATCATCTATATAATAATATTAATAACAACTAGCAGTTTACAATGTGTAGTCTTAGGTCTCATAAGACCCCTTAATTTACACCTCCATTCAAGAAATGATGAAACTGATTTAGGGGATGAATAATTTGCTGGTATATGACACCTCGGAGGTCCAAACATGCTGTAAGTAGCAGGAATGTTCCGGTACATCTCCTTGTCCTTCTAGAATCCACATGTCTCCTTTAAATATCCGTACATACTTGTTTGTGAAATTTCCTTAGGCATCTGTGGTAGACTGGATAAGGGTCCTAATTACTGGAACTGGGCATATGAAAACTTACATGGTTAAAGGGACTTTTCAGCTGTGATTAAATTAAGGCCCTTGAGATGGGTAATTATCCTGGATTATTAGAGGGCCCAATGCAATCACAAGGGTTTTTATAAAATGGAAGCAACAGATACAGTTTCAGAGAGAGTGACATTAGCATTCTGTGGGTTGTCAAATTTATAAGTAAATTTCATGATTTCTACAAGTATAGTCTTTCTCACAGCAAATTTTCCAATGTGACACAAAACATGTTTACTATTAAACCCAAATATCTTTAATTCCTCTGTAAAAAAGAAGCCAAAGATGGGTGGATTTTGCAGTTTTGGCTTCTGAAATTTCCATTAGCAACAGATCTATTATTCCTTTCTTGAAAATTCTTTATAGTGGCAGATGCCCTGATGGCTCTTAATAATCCAATCGTGCCTACTTCGATTTTTATGTGCTGTTGTCAAAAAGGTTCGAACTTCTTGACTTAATTCATTTTCTCAAGATCCCAGCAGTTAATGCTGTGCATACACTTGAGGCTTTGTGAGTTCCCCTAACGGCTGCTATCTTTCTTTATTAGATAAAGGGGTACCCATTATTTTCCTGTGAAAGAACCCTCCCTAAGTCAACCATACTTCCTGTTTCTGGCTTGTGCACAGCTCTGGAGACCTGCCAGGACGGCCAGAAGGCATTTACCTTGCAGGTGAAGTTGACCGCAAACACAAACGTTGTTTCACCCAGAAAAATCTCTCACACACCAATTTCCACCCAAAAGAAGTAGGACAAACAAACGGAAAGAGCTCAGAACGCAAAATAAGCGGAGTTCATTCCTTGAGAAGTTTACCTGAGATCCCGAGGACGGGGAAGAGGCAGCCAACCCAAGGAACTGTGTGAGCACTTTCACCTGTATCTAGGAGCAGTCCCGGAATCCTCAGAAGCTGTTGTCTGGTCCCAGTTAAGCCTCCAAAATTGTCAAATGACAAGAGGGAGCACAGAGCCTCACAAGTAATACACTGTACTAGAGGAATTTAGGGCCAGGGCCAGTTTTGTAGAGATTAGAAGAGACAACGCAGAAATAGGGTATGATTGATTGGCTGCTAGGAGGTAGGTGATTCCTGATAGGCCCAGCAGGTCCTGTGGTCGAGGGTAAAACAAGCTTGCTAACCCAAGGTGATGAAAGTTAGGTTTCTCTGACAGGTGTTTCCCAGTAAATTCAGGCAGATTTAGGTTTAGGATTGTGAGTGGGCTGGGCCATTGTGGATTCTGGTACACAAATTAACTTTGTGAGTCCACAGGTGTAGATCTTCTGATGATTCTCAGTGCTTATTTAATCTCCAGCACCTGATTATTCATCCTAAGAGAATATTGTAGTGCAGTTTGGGTATATGTCCATATATGACATATGATTTTCATTGAGATACAGAAATTTAAGAAAGCTAATGCATTATCAAAGTTTTTGGCAAATCGGTGTGATGATGTCACAACAGAAGGGAGGCTTAGCATTTTTAGGATTTGTTTTTTCCAAAAGATGCAGATATTGAAACAGGAATTTGGGGGGTAAAATAGGACAGGTTTAGGAAATACTAGAAATTTTGGAAATTAGGGGGACCGTGAAGGAAGCACAGGGCTACAGAGCAACAGAAGGTATATCTCCATAGAATGGGGGAGCTGAGAACAACAAAAGGTCTATATTTACAAAATAAAGAGAAGGATGCCCTTCATCCAGAAGGAGAGGAAGAAAGCCCAAAGGGAATAGGGAAACAATAGGGAAGGATGGGGAGGGGGGAGAACCTCACATGTCTCCTGTGAGGTTCAACCTTTGAGCCCAGGAGTTACTATAGTAACCAGTCTAAGGGAATAGTGACCAATCAGAGGGGATATCAAGGCACCAGGATCTGCAGCCTTTATAAGCCATAGGGAAAGGGAACTCAGTGGGACCCTTTCCCCCTCCCTACTTGGGAGTCCATTCTGTGGGACTCTTCCCTCTCCCCACGTGGGAGTCTGTACTTGTTCTTCAATAAATCCCCACCTGTGCTATACCACTTTCTGTCCGTGGATTCATTCTTTGATTCCGGCCGACAAAGAATCTGGGTTCCAGTCCAAAAATTCGGTATCAATATTAGATTTTTACTGACCCAGCCTGGTGATGCTTTGGAAGACTCACATTATCAAGGGAGACTGTTGAAACTGGCCTTTCAAGAATTTATAATCACATTTATTGACTTCATTGAAATTGTGTTTCTGACGCCTCTTCTATTTTGAATATGTGTACTTGTGAGAAGATGGTTAGAAAGACACATTGTTAACTATTTCTGTATTTTGTAATAGGACCAACAGATTTTGCCTGCTTTTCTAGGACAGCTTTCTACCATGCAGAACAATTCCAATATCAAGGCCGGTCATCTGTCCAGAGGTGGCCATTAAACTCACAGACAAACCTGAAAAGCATTTGTAAGTATTTAGCCACTCCTGAATAGCTTTCCCAGCCAGCTAAATCATTTTCTTCAATGGGTAATTGTTTCAATGTCCCCAGACATTAAAAGCTATTAAAGTCTAATGACCCAAGTCTTGTTTTTCCTATAAAGGTGGAAACTCTTTTTGATGCTCTAGCTTTTTCTTTATTTGTGTTTAACTGGTGACCAGTTTTATAAATTACAAAATTACATCTATGTATAGAGCACAAATAATAAATCAGTAAAGTAGTAGGTTTGGAAAAATTATATTTTGGGTTCACTATTGACTTTACCAAAAATGTTTTATACCCCAAATAGACATTTTCATGTATCAATGAAAGAGGTAAGGGTATCACTGGGTGCTATGAAACCCACATGTAGCAGTGCTATTTTTGTGGTTCGTTATGCTATTAAGATTTTTGGACAAACCAAAGATTTTTTTGTTTCATTTCATAAAACACTTTGTCACAATCATGGAAAAGTGGTATTCACTGCATACCACATTTTTATGATTTTCAAGTGATTACTTTCTTATATGCGTGCAAATATGGTACAGACTTTCTCATATGCAATTTCCCCCTCTGTGGAACACTGTTGTTCATCCCGTGAAAAGGCAATATTACACATGGTATTTAGCCAATCAAAATTTAAAAGAAAACATAATAGGAAATTGGATGAATGAGAAAAACTACTTTGATAATTATAATTATACTGGGAATCCATTTAAATGCTCTCTTTACTGTGGTTAACTTTAGATATTTTAACTTTTCATGTAACTTCAGCTTAAATATTGTCCCAACTAAAGAGGAAACCCACTGGAGAGGTATGAAAAAAATCAACCTATTATGAATCAAAGTAGTAAATATGACAAGGGAGAAAAACAGATACACTTCTGCATTTGTCCTAGGGAAAATAATCAGGAAAATATGTATATTCATTCATTCTTCTATTCATTCTTCTGGGTTAATCATTTAAATTCTAATTAATAAAATTATCAAGGTGAGTCAAGACAGGAAACACTCTAGTTATATCCATTTTATTTTTATTAGCTTTAGTAGAGAAAAACAAACACCAAATCTGATGTTTAACTTGAATTGTAAGGTACATTTATAAAAAATAGTTATATCTAAATTTTTTGAGCATTTTCTAAATCTTACTAGGTTGCTTAATTTGAATGCTTATTACACATTGCCTTACATTTCTGTAATACTTTTTCTTATTATTAATTGTTTTGATGTTTGGAGGAAAAGAGCATAAAGAGTACTAGTTTTAGCCAAATTTATTCTTTTTTTCAATTATTTATTGTCATTTATTAACAAATATTTACTTATTTTTTTTACTATGTGGCAGTTATCACATTAAGGGTTGTGTTGATGAAATAGAAAAGAAAATGCTGTCATTTAAAATTAGTGACAAATCCAGTATAATAATAAAATAATTTCAATACCATAAAATATTTCAGTAATTCTAGACTAATTCAGTTTTCAGTTAGTAATCAAAAACACTACTTTGAACAAGTTTGCAATTTCATATAACTGGTTAAGTTTGTCATAGTTAGGAACTGACTATCATTAAATGTGGAAACCCAAGTTCTAAATGGTGTCAAAAAGTCAGATTTGCTTGCAATACCACATTTGTTATAATAATGTGAAAATTTCTAACATATGGTACAGCTCCTAAATGTGTTACTATTAGGTTAACTATGAAAATGAATCCTAACAACTGCCATTTTTCAATGTATAAAAATCTCATAGCAGGACCTGACAAAACAATAGAAACTGAAGAATTCTGAAGAGGGAAGTTTCCCTTGTAACACTGACACAGCAGATGACCGCATATTTAATGGAGCTTAATATCCAGGTCCAATAGAAACAAATCACAAAGATTTCAGTGAAAATTCCCACCATGTCTTCATTGGACTGTGGTTTTGCTAGAATTTCTGAGTTGAAAATCATACCTGTATGACATCAATTAAAATTAAGAGGATAAGTAGTTTGAAATGGCCTGGAAATCCCTAAATATTTAAGCATTTTGTTATGACCACCTCTTTAAGTCTATATTCTCTCTATATACAACATGTCCAGTGAGAAAACGTAGAACAATTAGATATGTATTTGGCACAACTTTCAGTTAGACAATACGGTAACAAAATTCTCTTATAAATACCATGGAAGAAATACCTCTGTCTGCTGATTCTACTATTTAGAAGACAAAGAGTTTGTGGCTTACTGGAACACTATACAGCTATAAAAAGGAAGGAACTCATCCTTTGCAACAGCATGAATGGACCTGGAGATTATAATGCTAAGCAAAATAAACCAGTCAGAGAAAGGTAAATACCACATGATCTCACTTATATGAGGAATCAAATGAACAAAATAAACTGACAAAATAGAACTAGCGCCCTAACCGGTTTGGCTCAGTGGATAGAGCGTGGGCCTGCGGACTCAAAGGTCCCAGGTTCATATCCGATCAAGGGCACATACCTTGCTTGCGGGCACATACCCAGTAGAGAGTGTGCAGGAGGCAGCTGATCAATGTTTCTCTCTCATCGATGTTTCTAACTCTCTATCCCTCTCCCTTCCTCTCTGTAAAAAATCAATAAAATATATTTTTTTAAAAAATAGAACCAGAGACATGGATACATGATATAGACTGACAGATGTCAGACGGGAGGTGGGTGGGGCAAAGGGGTTAAAGGAAGTGAATAGCTAAAGAACATATATGCCCAGCCCATGGACACAGATAACAATGTGGTGATGGCCAGACGGTGGGGTCTGGGTAGAAAAGGTGGGTGGGCGGGAAATAGGGGACATCTATCATAATGTCAACAATAAAAGTAAAATATAATTTTTTAAAAATGGAACTATTTCCAGGCTACACACCACCAATATAATTAAAGGAAGATATCAGTAAGTTAATTATAACCTAAACTGCATTTAAAAGAAATATTGTGAAAAATACCGTAAAGTTCCCCGGTGACATATATCTCTCTTTAAAATTATCCATGCAAATTAGGAAATATGATTCTAAAATTGCCCGACTGGTGTTGCTCAGTGGTTGAGCATACACCTATGCACCAGGAGATCAGTTTGATTTCCAGTCAGGGCACATGCCTGAGTTTCTGCTCAATCCCCAGGAGGGGGTGTGTAGGAGGCAGCTGATTGATAACTCTCTCTTATCATTGATGTTTCTATCTCTTTCTCCCTCTCCCTTTCTCTCTGAAAATCAATAAAACATATTTTTTAAAATTAAGAATCTATTTAATTTTGTTTAACTTGATATTTCAACTATTGTGCACACAAAATAATCTGAAACAAATTTTATCAAAAGATTAACAGGTGTTAAAGCTGAGTAAAGATTGATGGGTGATTGTGATTTTTTTTTTTGCTTCCTTTTCTCTTTTTCCAAATTTTCTACAATTTAAGACAAAAATGAATAAGCTGAGAGAATTTCTTTCTGAAAGTATCTAAGTAATTAATTTTGGAACAATAGTTCTAAAATCGTATGTTTTTGTAAAAGACTATTATAACGTAAAGGCTTTACATTGTTTTCCATACGTTATAGCCTGAAAGTTTGTGTCCTCAAATTCAAATGTTGAAATCCTGACCTATGTAAAAGTATGGCTGTGTTTAAAGATGGGAAGCTAAGGCATTAAGGTTAAATGAGATAAGGTACCTGATTCAATAGGATTAGTATCCTTGTAAAAATAGATACCAGAGAGGCACACTTGCTCAATCTCTCTCTCTCTCCCCTCACCCGCCTCATGTACTGAGGAAAGGCCATGTGAGACATGGTGAGAAGGTGCTGTCTACAAACCAGGAAAAGAAAGCTCATGTCAGGAAGTGATTTTGCAGGCCCTTTCATATAGACTTCTAGCCTTCAGAACTGTGAGAAAATAAATTTCCATGGTTTAAGCCACCCAGTCTGTGGTATTTTGTTATGGCAGTTCAAGCAGACAGCCACACTATATATACTGTACATCATAGATCTTCATAATTGCCCATATCTCATTCCTATTTCAAACAGTTCTTCATTCATTTGCAAACAACTGTTTCACTGAAGTGGGAGTTCCAACTTCCCAACAGCATCCTTCCTAATAATATGGAGAGACATGTTCCTTTAAAGGTTTTCAATAATGATGAATAGTTTGAGTCCAAGCCAGTTTTGCTCAGTGGATAGAGCGTCAGCCTATGGACCAAAGGGTCCTGGGTTCAATTCTGGTCAAGGGCATGAACATTGATTTCAGGTCAGGGCCATGCAGGAGGCAGAGAGATGTTTCTCTCTGTCTTTCCCTCCATCTTCTACTCTCCCTAAAAAAAAAATCAATGGAAAAATATCCTCGAGTGAGGATTAACAACAACAACCAAAAATGAGTAGTTTGAGTCATTTTTTAGAAAATCACTGAAGTTACAGCTATTTTTCATAGAGACCCATCAATGATGGGGACATAAATACCTCTATCCATTCCCTAGGCATTCCATATTGTATATTTCAATGGGATTATTTATTTATTTAGAAACAAGTGTTCATTAGGATGCTCAGAATTTAAACTCAGCCCCTGCCTATACTCTATTGATTTACTAAATAATAAGAGATCAATCGTAATGATTCTATGAGAGAACAAGTCAGATCCTCAGTTTACCCTCTAACTATAAAGAAAAGCTTAAGCAATCCTAATTTCAAGTTTACTGGACTAGTTTTTGTGTAGCATTCAAGATATTAGTGTGATGGTGCCATGAACACCAGGAGATACCAATATTGGAAAAAAAATGCAAATAACAAAAAGGATTCCAAAACATCCTATTAATAAAAGCCTAATATGCAAATTGTCCTCTCAACTGTGAGTTTCCCCCGGGGGCGGGGCCAGCAGCAGCAGGTGGCCTGGGGAAGGGAGGTTCCCCCTCCCCCACCCCTCTTGGGTGGCTGATTAGGGACCCTACCCATGCACAAATTTTGTGCACTGAGCCTCTAGTGTTTTAAAGAAAACATTAGGTAAATGAGGTCATAATTAATACTGTACACTAAAATAAAACCATACAAGAAATTGCATAAATATACATAAATGAGGTATGGCAAGTAGCTATATATAAGAGAGAGCAGTATTGTAGAGCAGAAAAGAACTTTGAGATCTTCCGGTAAAAGCACCAACTTACAGATGTGTTGGTCATTCCCATTTGTCCCTTCATGTACCCCTCCCCAATCTTCTTTACCTTGTTCTGTGCTTCAAGAGGTTGTTCTCTATCGACAGCCACCAAAAGACTCTTCTTACCCTTCAGCCTTGATTATGTTTGAACAGAGTTTCTAGCCAGAGGTCACAGGGTGGGAGGAGAAAGCGGTCAGGGTACACATTCACCCAGCTCCCGCCCCGCTGATGCAGCTGGTTGTCAGTGCAGGTGTTATTCCACCAAAGGCCACAATTCCCAAACAGCTACTGGCAGTTCTCCCCTCCTGCCCCTTCAAGCCTGCCGAGAGGTGCAACTCCCACTACTGTTAACTCTGGGCGGACTCACCCTTCCCTGTTTGTTTCCATTAACTTCTAAAAATCCTGTATTAAACTCATGCCAATGCCCCCTTTTCAGTTCACTGCGTCCTGATGGGAAAGGGGCTGATATGAAAGCTGAGATCTCTAAGTCCTAGAAAGATAAAAGGGCAAAGACTAAATTACCTTGGAAAAGGTATCGTTTGTGTGTGCTCTTACAATGGCAAGGAGCTTTAGAATAGCTGTTATAAACGTTGTCCCAAAGTGATGGATCAACAATAAAATTCAAAGTTTCTAGTGTATGATAAAACCAAGAATGTTCATATTCATTCCATTTCATTAAAATGTTAACAAAACAAAAAAAAACTTCAAAAACTAGAAGCATTAGGTAATTCATCTGACAAGAAAAAGTTAAGAAGGCTCATATTTTGCTTTTTGTTGTGTACCCCACTTGTTTCAAAGACCTGACCACAATGACAGGCTAGTGGAAGAGCCTACACTTGTTCCACATTTGCACTCTGCAGTTGGATCTAGCCTGGTAAAGCAGAGGTGACAGGCTCAGTGCTTTTGAGAAACTAAATTATGTCCCCACATTACATAGAGATGGGGATGAAGAGAAGAGAAACCTGGAAAAGAGACATGAGAAATAAAATGAGTAGGGTGGTGAGTTAAAAAGCAGCACAAAGGCCTTGATCACCATAACATTTTTTAGGTTAAAGACCTCTTGTTTGATCGCTTCTCAAAGAACGTGAATTTCAATCCACAGATTCCTGGTAAAGAGTGAGAGCCTGTGAAACTGTGTGATACTCACAGAAGTGAAACCACAATAGTTATGAGGTTTTCTGTGTTCAATGAGAAATGGAAAGAACAAGAACACATTGGCTGCCTTAATTTCCCTGCATCATTGCCAAGAGACACAACATCAACCTGTGTACAGCAATTTGAGCCCTTTCTTGCAACATGCCTGTTAACTGTATTTTAGCTAAAAGTCAGCAATAACTTGATACCAAAAAAGCTCCAGTACTCAACCAAATTTCTGAACAAATAACAAAGTCATTTTATAAACTATCATCATCAGCAAAGCAGAATATTTCCATTTTTTAATCAATTCAAGTTATTTCCATAAGGACAGATCACACACAGTAATTATATTCACCAACATTTATGTAAATTGTTAGATGATTTACTGAAACAAATTTTCTAAATCCCATTATATATTTTGCTTTCTTTGAGATATAAAGGTAATAAAACCCAGGTTTTTTTTTGTCCCTATTGGAGTTTCATGTATATGTATGAAGATTTTTATGTGAGTACTCAGATCATTTCAGTTTTGTAACTATGCAATAGTTAATTAAAGTAAACATCAGGAAAAATGTAATATTTTGGTGAAAGAAGAGTAAAGACTGCTAAAATGGTGGAGGAAGTTGGGTATTTTTCTTTCCTTTCCCTGAATGAAGAATTCAAATAAGAATGGGCTATCAGATTTCTGTTCAGAAAGTCAGAGTAAAGTCCAGGGGCTTAGAGTTGTTTAATCCATGCCAGATATGAGGACCAATAATAGAAATAAAGACAAAGGAATTTTGAATCATGTATTGCTATAGTTATAAAAAAAGGAAACATTTTTCTTTCCTTTTATGCTGGAGCAAAATATAATACAGACTTAAACTTTACAAGGAAACTTCAATTTTATCACATTAACAATCACATAACTTAATAATATATATACAATCCAAACCCAGACTATTTTCATAGGTTAAAAGATCAGACCCCTAGAAAAAGAAATATATGTTTAATGATCACAGATTATCATTTTGCTTGCTTTAAACCACAGATGTTTACATTTTAAAGTTTCTTTTAGATTTTTAGATATTCAAAATTCTGTCCTCTAGACTATAAGGTCATGCTTTGAATTTCTTTTCCATTGGAAGAGAAACTGCTTCATAACACATTAGTATCCAGTTGTGTACTCAGATAATTTTTCACATTAGTATTTCTATTCAGTTCCAAGGTCCTCATCAAACTCTAGCAGATCTTAAAATCTCTGGATAAACTTTTTTCTTCTTTTTTTCTTGCATTGACTTAATCAGTGATAGAGGCAAATTTGAAAAAAATAACACAGAAAATCATAAAATTAATTACTAAATGCTTATTGATAGTCATTTATCTCTTCATATTTTCACTCTACTTGAGTTTAATATTCACACATTGTTGTCCTTAGAATCTTTGATAGACCAATAGTAGAAATAAAGACAAAGGAATTTTGGATACGTAGTTTATGACATTTCTGTTTGGCTCACTCTAAGTATGAAAAACTTCTCTATTCTTTGGTTGGCCACATCTACTTTGGATGCTTGACTCTTAAGTGAAATAAACTGATTCCTGAGCATATCACTTAAGTAAGATAAAGAACACAAGGTTCTTTCCAATAAATAAAGTAATAATATGACATATATGCAAACATGTTTGTATACAATTATTTATTGTACTTATAAATTTATAACAGGAAAGTAAAATAAATTCCTAACCCTAGAGAGTTACTTAAATATACCATACTTCTTATAATATATGCAGGACAGAAAATGAAAACATGTTACATAAGAACTAGAGGCCTGGTGCACGAATTCGTGCACAGGTGGGGTCCCTTGCCCTGGCCAGTGATCGGGGCCAATAGGGGCCATCTTGCCCAGTCCCTATTGGGCTGTTCGGAGCGGCTGGCCGGGGGGAGGGACTTTGGGAGGTTGTCCAGTTGCTGGAGGTTGGCTATGGGAGCGCACTGACCACCAGGGGGCAGCTCCTGCATTGAGCATCTTCCCCCTGGTGGTTAGTGTGTGTCATAGATACCGGCCAGTCATAACGGTTGCTTAGGCTTTTATATATATAGATATTTATTAACATACAATACTATTTTCCTATATTGTTAACAACATTTTTTTTAGTAGGGGAAATATGATAAACAAATGAAAGTAGTCTAGAAAAATGTAGCAGGTAATGGGAATATGAATGACTTACTTTTTTATGTGATTACTTTTCTGTCTTGTGCTTCATTTGCTAATTTTATTCATTGAACATACATTAATTTTATGAATAAATTTAAAAATTGATATTTTTCCTACAAAATGTACATAGTCTACCACCAAGAAGGTACTTGTATTTATTTAGTTCTTGATTTTGTCTTTTACATTATGTTTGAAGAATTATTTAGTGATACCAGTTTTCTTTGTACTCCTTTCTAAAAGATATTGCTCCATTTTTTTCCCTTAGGATCTAGTAATACCAATAAAAACTTTCAAACTATTCTGATACTTTTCTGATATTTGCTAACAAAATCTTCTATTCTTCAGATTCCTGAAAATATTTTCAGAATGTACCTACAATGCCACTTTCATTGTTGTAGAGGATGTTTTTTATTACTCCTGTTTGGCTAGTGATAGCTCTTTTACTATGTCTTTCTTCAGATTTAAAATATTTTTTCCATTAATTCTTGGTTATTTTATTCCTTTCATCCCTTCTATTCTCTTCTTTTGAATTTATATTACAGAAATTATAGTTGAAGTTTCAATGTGTTTCCCTAGATCAGCCTTTCAACCCAAAAATTTCTCTAATTTGTTTCATCATACTATGTAATTCTTTTATTTATTTTATTCAAATGTACGGTTTACTTCTATAACCGAATTTAAAAATTTTAAGATTTCATTTTTTCTTTTCAATAGTAGCTTATTTTAGTTTGTGGATATTACCTATATTTTATCTTTATGATATTATAAATTATATTTGTTTGAAGTGTTGCTCTTAACTCTATTACATGTTTTCTTCTTAGATAATTATTTTTATTTGATGCTTCTCTTTCATAATTTTCCCCCTATATTTATTTGTTAATAAAAGCTTCCCTTTACTTTATTGCTTATTATCTCTTAATATTTACATTAGAGTATACTTGCAAATGTTAATCTCCTGACAATTATTATTTCTATGAGAGAAGACTGTATTAGATTATTTTGGTTGAATAACATATTTAAATACTTATTATATACATACACATATATTTATTCTTAAATTTAGGTTTAATACATTAACCATGATATAACCAAAACAAAAATTTCATTAAAACAGTACTTTTTTCAAAGTAAATTGTATAAACTAGTCACAACAGACCACATTTTTAAAGACTATTTTAAACAATTTTAACTAAGAGATACCTTTTCAATGTGTAATGTGTTTTGATGCTTCACCTCATTTCTTTAGAGTACTTAAGGTACTCCCCTAAGGGATAAAATTCTTATACATATACTAGAGGCACATTGAACTAAATTCGTGCACTGTTGGGGGAGGGGTGTCCCTCAGCCGAGCCTGCATTCTCTCCAATCTGGGACCCCTCAGGGGAGGTCGTCTGACTACCTGTTAAGGCCCAATCCCACAGGGATCTGGTCTAAATGAGCAGTCGGACATCCCTCTCACAATCTTGGACTGCTGGCTCCCAACTGCTCGTCTGCCTGCCTGCCTGATTGCCCCTAACCGCTTCTGCCTGCCAGCCTGATAACCCCCTAACTGTTTCCCTGCTGGCCTGATTAACATCTAACTGCTCCCCTGCTGGCCTGATCGCCCCCAACTGCCCTCCCCTGCCGGCCTGGTCTCCCCCAACTGCCCTCCCCTGCCGGCCTGGTCTCCCCCAACTGCCCTCCCCTGCCGGCCTGGGTTTCCCCCCAACTGCCCTCCCCTGCTGGCCTGGTTGCCCACAATTGCCCTCCCCTGCCAGCCTGATTGCCCCCAACTGCCCTACCCTGCTGGCCTGGTCGCCCCCAACTGCCCTTCCCTGCCAGCCTGATCTCACTCCCAATTTCCCTCCCCTGCTGTCCTGGTTGCCCTCAACTGCCCTCCCCTGCAGGCCTGGTCCCCCCCAACTGCCCTCCCCTGCTGGCCTGGTTGCCCACAACTGCCATCCTCTGCCGGCCTGATCTCATGCCCTTCTCTGCCAGCCTGATTACCCCTAACTGCCTCTGCCTACCTGATCACCCCTAACTGCCCTCCCCTGCTGGCCTGATGGCCCCCAACTGCCCTCCCCTGCAGGCATGATCTCACCCCCAACTGCCCTCCTCTGCCAGCCAATTTGGTTCTTATTGGTCGGTTTCTATGCCAGTCAGCGTCTCTGGGCCTATCAATGGGGCCTGATCAGAAAGGCAGGGCTGATCAGCAGCCCTGGTGGAGGCCTGGAGAGAAATGGAGGTGCGGCTGCTGACCAGGTCTAGAAAGAAAGAGAGAGGAAAGTGCTGATAAACAGCTACCACAGAGGCTACAGATCAGACCCTGTTTCTCTCTTCAGGACTATCTCTGGTCCTGATTCGCAGCCCCCTCAGCAGTCAGTGCTGGGTCTCCATGGCAACCCAGCGCTGATTGCAGGACTGACTTCTGGATGGTCGAGCCTCCTGGTCATTGTGGATGTGACGGACCCAGGGTTTTTATATATTAGGATTTTTCACTGTAAGACATTTATTTCTAACACTCTGTATGTTTAGGAAATAAAATAGGAAAATCTTCTTTCTAAATGTCATAACTAATTGAACTCATTTTTAAAAATAATGTTCAATAGCTATTAGGTAGACCTTTTTTCCGCATCCTCAGTCCCATTTTCTCCCTTTCCACTTAAGTCCAGAGGCTCTTTTGTCTTTTTACTTCAGAACCTTGGCCAGCCTTCACTGCACTAAAAACAAGTCATTTTATTCTAAAATACAAATGCATCCTCCCCTATAATTTGTGTACAGAAATAAATGCCATTATAATGAGGTGTCTGACTTTTGGAAAGAAAAATGGACTAGCAAGGAAAATTTATTTCAGTGCTTTCCAATCTTAATATTGAAATCATATTGTATATATGCATGTATGCACTTATATATGAACATATATGATTGTGTTTACAACAGGAGAGAAGACTGGGCAAAAAGTGAACATAATGTACATTTTCTGAGAATCCAGGAAAACTTGGTCATGGATAATAGCAGGAGAAGCTGAAAAAGTCTTAGGTCCATTGTTGGAAAATATATCCCCCTGCCCACCTCCACACACAAACCTTTTCTCTCCTTCAGAAGTCCCTGTGGGACCAGTGTCTGGTGATTTCATGTCCTGTAGCACCTGCCTCCTCTAACCTACAGGTAGATGGACAGTGCTAGCATCCCAATTGTTCCATGCATTGAAGCCTGTGGCAATTAAAACTTATCCACTTTAGAGCTGGACATGTATTAAATGTGGTTTTGAAGACTATTCTAAAACTAGGAGACCTATAACTGCTCAGATGATAAGTAACATCTAATACCAAACAGTAAATAAACAAACTTCTGCTTATATAGTAAGACAGGATAAAACAGAATCTATATTTTAAAAGATGCTGCTTTCATAATTGCCAAAACTTGAAAGTAAGATATCCTTCAGTAGATGAATGCATAAATATCCAGACAATGAGATATTATTGAGTACTATAAAATCACCTATTATGCCACAAAAAATATATAGAGAAAGCTTAGATGCATACTAGTAAGTGAAAGAAGCCAGTCTGAATAGGTTATATTTTGTAGTGTTTCAACTATGGGGCATGCTGGAAAAGGCAAAAATATGTATACAATAAAACATCAGTGGCTCCCAGAAATTGGGTGGGTTGGGGGTGAGGAGATGAATGAGCAGAATCAGAGGATTTTAGGTCAGTGGAAATACTCTCTATAATATTATTATGATGGATATATGTTATACTTTTGTCCAAACCCATATATGTAGAACACTAGTGAATCCTAAGATAAACTACTGATTTACAATGTGTCAATGTAGGTTCATCCTGGATAAAAAACAATACACACACACACATACACACACACAAACACACATACACAATGGTGCGGATGTTGATAATACTGGAGGTTATGCATGGGTGGGGTATATGTGAAATCTCTGTACATTCCTCTCAATTCTGCTATCAACCAAAAACGACTCTCAAAATAAAGTCTTTAAAACATGGTGTTTGTTTTTTGTTTTTGTTTTTAATATGCTGGTGAGAATTTTCCTTTAAATTGAAGATAGAGCTTGAGGTAATTTGACTTAAGAGTTTGAGGTGATTTGTAAGAGTAACTACTTTTACTATTTAATGAAAGTAAAATGGTCATCCATTTCGATGCCTTTCCAGTCCCCCCAAAAAAGGCCTAGGCACTGGAGGAAGAATTACCCAACTCAGCATTCATCCATGGGTTATTACACTTAAAAACTGGCCACCTAAGGAGAAAGCATCCTGACTAATATCTGAGTGTTCTGAGGAATGGTCAAGATTGATTAGAAGAGCTTAGGGAAGAAACTCAACTAAAATGTAAGAAGTTGTCCTAACTGGTTTGGCTCAGTGGATAGAGCGTCGGCCTGCGGACTGAAGGGTCCCAGATTCGATTCCGGTCAAGGGCATGTACCTTGGTTGCGGTCACATACCCAGTAGGGAGTGTGCAAAGAGGCAGCTGCCTGATGTTTCTCTCTCATCAATGTTTCTAACTCTCTATCCCTCTCCCTTCCTCTCTGTAAAAAATCAATAAAATATATATTTTAAAATGTAAGAAGTTGTTGCCATAGTATTAAAAAAACAACAACCCAATAACACCATGTGGCAGAGGTTCAACCAGGGGCAATTTTTTCTCCCCTGGGGTACATTTGGAATGTCTAGAGATATTTTAGATTGTTGTAACAAGAGCAGCAAGGGAGGGGAGAACTACTTGCATATGGTGGTTAGAGGCCAGGGATGCTGCTCAACATCTCACAAAGGACAGGACAGCTCTCCACCTTCAACCCCAGTCCAAAATGTTAATAGTGCCTGAGTTGAAAACCCTGCCATAGAGGAATGAAAAATCTTTGTATGATCAGAGAACAGCAGATGGACATAACAGTATATGACAAGATCAAGATCAGGACCTGAGAGGCAATTCACAGTTAGCAGGAAATGTGGGAGGAAATGTAGTGAGCAGCTGAGGTAAAAAAATGAAGGGGTAACCTCATTGTGGCACAAAAGGAAATAAGAGATCTTAGGATCACTGTATATGTTACAGGTTTGTTTGGGGTGTTTGTGTGTGTGTGTGTATGTGTTTGCCCATCTATTCATCAAAAATTTCCCTGGTTTCTTGATAAATGTTCAAGTGGTTTAAAGGTAAAATCCTCATCACAAAACCAATTATTCCAGGGATGACTTTAAAGCAAATGTTAAATATAACCAAATCCTAACCTAAATTTATCTGGGAATAAAGAAAGAAAAAGAGAATCTAGTGTCACTGGGTATTTTTCCCCACCTTCTGTCTTCTCCAAAACTATTGCTATATTTTTTCTGAAAGAATAAGAGAACTATATTATCTTGTTCAAACTTCACCATCCCTGAATCATGAACCATGTTAGGCGGTGTATCACATCAAAGACATAGTTACTATATTGCACTTCTGTAGAGACACAGAACATGACAGATTATTGACAGTGAGTTAAGAAGCAATTTTGTCACAAGCAAAATAATTTTTCTTATAAAAGTCAAGAGACAAACATCATAATGTCAGCTCTTTTTAGCAAGCTATACATTGATTTGTAGAAACTCTTCTGAATTTATGAGTAAAGAAAATCAAGATAACATGAGAGAGGAGGCAAGAGCAGTAGCTAAGAATTATGTTAATGTAAACACAGTAAAATGAATAATGGGGTCAAATAAGCAAGTACAGAGAGCAAAGCACCTATACCTGATATTTAAATTTTAACAAAACATTATATCTTATGTTTTGGTCCACTATCTCTCTAGTGATTATAGTTACTGAGTGAGCAGAAGATTGTGATTTGGGGAGAGTAGTATTTTTCAGTGCTTGAGATCACACCAACACACTATTAGACTAATGTATAAAGGCAATTCTGTGCTCACAAATGCTCATTAAGAATGATGTCAACATTTCAGGATCCCTAATGCTACTGCATTATTTTCAACTCTTCTTAATCAGCAGGGATTTTTGCCTCACTACTTTCAACCATGAATCTTGAGGCATGAAAAACAGAAAGCTGTTGGCTCCCAAATAGGACTCCATCTGTATTCCTGGTTTCGTATTCCTGGCTGAGAGTGAAATTAAAGTCAAGAATTTGTACAAGAAAGAATCACTTTGGTGCCAGTATTTTATGTATACACTAGAGGCCTGGTGCACGAAATTCATGCACTCGGGGAGGAGGGGGTTCCCCAGCCTGGCCTGTGCTCTCTCACAATGCAGAAGCCCAATGATCAATCACCCCAAAGAGGTAGGCCCCGCCCACCCATCCGGTGCTTCTCCATGGATTGCCCCAAAGAGGTAAGCTGGAGCCGGGGGTCCCGCCTCCATGTGGTATGGAGCTGTAGGACCCACAGGCCTCGCCGCATGGAACCGCGGGCCCCGCCTCCGCACTGCACGGAGCCACGGGACCCCCAGGCCTTGCTGTGCAGAGCCGTGGGCCCCGCCTTCATGCCACGGAGCCTCAGGACCCGCTTCCATGCCTCGCATGCAGCATCAAGCCCCCTCCTGCCCGAGCGTGCATGCAGCCCCATCCACCTGCATGCCCCACTGCACACGCAGCCTCCTGGTAATCATCACTCATTTCGGCATGAGGGCGTCACATCGTGAGGGTGTGACAACTACATAGGCTTTTATTAATAGGATTAGTGGCTAGTCGATGCTATTGTCTTCAGCTCCATTAATTTTTAATAGACTAAGGACTGAATATTTCTCCATAGTAAATAATCAATACAATTAAGGTAAGTTTCAAACTAGGGGTCAAACATAATTTAGGAATAAAAACTATGCTTTTGGCATGTTGTGGAATCTCAAGATTTACTGTAATATGTGGAAATCATGAAATGTTTGATTTACATCAGACATGCTAACAGCTTTGTTTATTTGTAAAACACAATGTGAAGATGATGTACCAATTTGCTTTTTAAGGCTGGGTGAAATACTGACCTCCCAAATGATACTGGTAGAGAATATAATAAATATTTGAGATAAAGATAAGCTTTTTGAAACAAAAAGAGGTAATAGAGTAAAATACATTAATTTGTCCCACAAAATAGTGAAACTTTGGTCAAACCTTACACTTAATTAATTGAATTTTATCCTCTTAAGACTGAATGTGAAATCTACCTTATTAAAACCATATTAATTTGACACAGAAATTTCCCATTTTACAAGTTATTGGAATAATGTATACCCAAACACCAATGAGAAAAATATAGTAGCAACAAGGGATGTAGCCACAAATAAAGCATCATTGATTTTAAGACTAAGTATTCAAACAAAATAGACAGCAGTGGGTTCATTTCTCTGCCAAGGAAGACATTTGTGAAATAGTAAGGACATTAGTTTTATAGATATTGAAGTTTAAAAGAAATCAGATTAGACTGCATTGGTTACCTCCATTTTCAGTAATATTTACTTCAAAACCGTATGTACAAATAGCTCTCACTTTATTTATACATGAGTACAAAAACTTTCTTTAAAAATTAATCTTGGTAAATATGTGTAGAATAATACCTGTGCTTCAAAGTATGTAAAAACTCATGTCTATCTATACTAATAAAAGGGTAATAAACTAATTAGACTGGATAAACCAGACAAAGCTGCAGCAGCTGCGAGGGCCAAGGGCCGGCGGCACGGTGGAGGCGGCGGTGCGGGCCAGTCCAGTGCTGTGGCCCCTTCTGCAGAGGCAGTGAGAGAGGGCGCTGCGCAGACCTGGTCCCAGTGCTGCCCCTTCTACAGAGGCAACCACAGAGGCAGCGGCACGGGCCGGTCCCGGCACCACACCTCTGCAGAGGCTGGACTGGGTGCAACCTGCTGTGCCTCAACCTCCCACAGCCCCTCTCCCAGCCGATCTGGCCCCAGATGGCCCCCCCACAACCCCCAGTGGGTGGGGGGCGGGGCCAGTGCTAAGAAGCGAGGGCTGAGGGCTGGCAGCTGCCATGGCCGGCAATGGCAGCAGCAGTGGGGTGATGGGGGCGGCACCTTCCCCTGATCATCCCAGTCGCCTCCCACAGAGGGAGGCCAGACTGCGGCTTAGGCCGGCATAGACATCCCCTGAGGGCTACCAGACTGTGAGAGGGGTAGGCCAGGCTGAGGGACACCCACCCACCCCAGTGCATTCGTGTATATATAAAACATAGCTTGTGTTTTACAATTGCATATTATAGAGGTTTATTTTTTTAAAGACTATTGAACTTAACGGTATAATTAATGGATAACATGACTTATTTCACCAGCATTAAAAAAAAAAAGATTAAAAACCTGGGAAAGTTCTGAATTTTACTCTACTTGCAAGCTAAATACTTAGCTGCCACACTTTCATGACTGTTGGCAGAAGATACAAGTCCCCTGACAGGGACAAATGTTGCTATTACCTATGTCCCAGAAGGCAGAAGGATCATGATATTCATACTTGTCTCCCTAGTTCCTCATGCACCACAGGGCTGAGGGATAGTTGCTCGACTGGATGTTATATTGCTGAAGGTTTGAAGTAGAGCTGAGTCAGCCCCTGACTCCCACATCCTTTCATTAGTCAAAGCACCAGGTCACTGATGATGAAAATGATAAGGCTACTGACTCTGCACACACAATACATGGGGAGGGAACTGTGGTCCAAGCTCTCCCTAAATGGTTTTCATTTATTATCTGATGAAATTTTCACAATAAGATCAAGAAATAGGAGCTATTGATATTTCCAGAGGAGATGACAGAACTTAAGCAGATGGGGCTTAATTAACTTAAGTCCACAGAAAAGGAATCCCAGAAGCCTGGTTCTAGACTCCTGGTTGTAATCACTCTGCTAAAGCTTTTTTTCCATGATGAAGTTAATCTGGGTATTCTGGAGATAACTGGTCAAATTTCTTCTCTAGAGCCTTAAAAAAATACTCAAACCGATAATAATCTCTAATTGGAATTATATGACATTGGCAAATTTTCTATTGGATTTAATTATGCTGAGAACTATATGCAAAGATAAATTATACATATTGCAATGAAAGAACATATAAGATTTCCAAGACTCTTGTATCACAGTGATTCTTGGACCAGCAACATCACCAGGCAAGTTTTTAGCAAATTTCAGGCACCACCACCACCACTGAATCACAAACTATGAAAATGTGTCCATGCAAAGTGTTTTAACAAGTCCTGTGAGCAACTGTAATAAATGCTAAAGTTTAAGAACTACCGCTAGGGAAGATCTTAGCTGGCTTCAAAATCAGGGAAAACAAAAGCAGTTTGAATGGGGTAAGGGGTGATATATTATGAAAATGGAAAAATTGATTGAAATAACCTATACAGCAGGCGTCCTCAAACTATGGCCCGTGGGCCACAAGCGGGTGTTTTTGCCGTTTTGTTTTTTTACTTTAAAATAAGATATGTGCAGTGTGCATAGGAATTTGTTCATAGTTTTTTTAAAACTATAGTCCAGCCCTGCAACATCTGAGGGACAGTGAACTGGCCCTGTTTAAAAAGTTTGAGGACCCCTGCATACAGAATGGTTACTGTTCTCTTCCAACTACTTAAAATATATTCTGATACCTATGCATTTTTCCTTAGCTGGACATTTGAAGACTTTTTTCTTTTTTCCTGTAGATTTAAATAGGACCAAAGAAAATTCCTACAAATATGAACTTTAAAATGGTGGGGCAGAGGTCAATGGGGGAAAAAAGGAGACTCATGTAATACTTTAAACAATAAAGAATTAAAAATAATAATAAAATAAAAAATAAATAAAATGGCCTTTAAATTGAAATAAGCAATTCCTCATTTACCTCACAGTGAGGACCATGAGTCAACAAATCTTGCAAATCATCACAAAGGTTCCAATTGGCTTTTTATGTGTCACTCTAAAATTTGTACAAACCAAACTATAAGCTAAAGATAAGTACTAAAGGCATTCATTTTCAGACCCTCAAAGTCTCAAAAAATCTAAAACAGGGGAGTAAACCAAAGGAAGAGGAAGACAGGGACCCACTGAGTAGAGTTTCCAATAAGAGCAGTGAAAA
The DNA here is from genome assembly GCF_951640355.1 of Cnephaeus nilssonii. NCBI lineage: Eukaryota > Metazoa > Chordata > Mammalia > Chiroptera > Vespertilionidae > Cnephaeus > Cnephaeus nilssonii. The sequence goes on from NC_137073.1 coordinate 43,494,040, forward strand.
GATATTCCGTGAGTATATTGGTGCAAAAGACCTAGCAAGTAACTCTTCCAGATTCTTTTACACAAGAGGAAAGAATATAGCTGTAAATTCTCCAAGGACAAAATGGGATTGATAGATTATCTGATGTATTTTAATATGCAGAAAGTGGCAATAAAGTACTGTTGAATAATTGGACATCAAACTAGGAATGGGGTGGGAAATGGCTCCAGAAAAATCCTATCTAATAATAGAGTAACATGTAAATTACCATCACTCCGCTACGCCCACGATTGGGCGGCGGGAGGCTGGGGGGCAGGACTCGGGGTGGCCTATCCAGCCATTGAGAGGCACGGATCCGCTGCCACTGAGGGGGGCTACCCTGCTGTTGAGAGGCCGCTGAGGGGGCCTGACGTGGACACCCAGCTGCGCCTCTCAACGGCATGGTAGCCAGGTGTCCGTGGCAGCCCCCCTCAGCGGCCGTTGGGAGGCGCAGGGGGCGGGAGTCCCGCCCCCTGTGCCTCTCAACAGCAGGGTAGCCCCCCTCAGTGGCCGCGGACCAACAAAAGCGTGGGAGCTGGGTGCCTGTCTGCTCTGGCACCAGGCTTTTCAGAAGCCTCCGCCAAGCCGGCGGCTTCTAAAAGGCATGGTGCACCAGCGGAAAAGGCACCCAGCTCCACCGCGAAAAGCGAAAGCGTGTAGGGGACCCTACACGTTCATGATTCAATCATGCACTGGGCCTCTAGTAATGGTTATAAAAGGAAAAAATGTGATTATGCTAATTATGTCTTTTTAGGGTAGAAAACTTATATAGAGCCATAATAAACACAGAATCCTAAATTAAAGAAATCAGGCCTTCAAATGATCAGAGGATATAGCTTTGCAAAAATAAAACTAAGATAAATTTGTGTGTTTGGGCAGGTGCATGGACATACACAAATGTCGATGTAGATATTGTGAGTGGTAAGAAAATGAATTCTCACCTTCTAGAAAATCAAAATTTAGTCTAAAAATTTGTAAGTAAATAGCGGCAACAGCATATTATCTAAGCCCATGGCAGTAAGTGCCAAGAAAACTAAGAGTTGAAAACAATTGTTTTGTAGTATAAACTTATGAAATTGTTTTTATAGTTTTACATATAATCATTATTTTAATTATGATGATTTACTTCGATAAAAATAAAATTTATAATAAAATATGGAGTAAAGGGTACCAGATTACCCACTGGCCTATGACAAGCAAAAAATGGGCAAAATAGAGAAAGAACAAAGATGGCAGCATAGAAAAACACCTGTACTTGCTGCCTCTCACAACCACATCAAAATTACAACTAAAAGACAGAACCACTACCATCCAGAACTGCGGGAAAGCTGGCTGAGTGGAAATACTACAACCAGAGAGATGAAAGTGCATTGAGACTGGTAGGAGGTGTGGAGGCGCGGAACCAGCTGGCACCCAGGTGCGCTGCTTTTTTAATTGGGAGGGAGATACAAGCTCCTGCTTGCTCTGAACTCCAGTTCCAGGTGAGACTCTGGGGAACCCTGACACATACAGGGAGAAACTGGACTGTCTGGCATCAGGGCAGGAAGGCAATGGTGGCTTTCTTTCAGATGCTCACAGCAGTCATTGTTCCTGTGCTGGGACCACCCCAGTGCAGGGCTGACTGGCAGCCATTTCTCTTTGCTCCACCTTGGTGATTCCCTGAGACCCCACCCCACCCAATTTACAACCCCACCCAAGCTTTTCCCAGTGGCTTTTGCATATGAATGGCCTGTCCTTTCTCAGCCTAAAACCTGTCAAACAGGCAGCATCTGGGTCAGGAAGCCCCAAAGCTATTAAAAGAAGGTCTAAGGCCAGCAGCTGCAGCCTGCCTTGCTTCACAGGTGGGCCTCATCTGGGCACTTCCAAACCCGATACAAAGAGGAGGAATCTGCAGATCTCTCTGTAGCTCCTGCTGGGCAGCACCAGGAAATGGCTGACTTTGTACCTCCTTGCATATCCAAGAGCCAGTGTACCCAGTGGTCAGTGTGAGACCATACTAGATTACAACTCTTTACATCCATAATTGACACACTCAAGGGGCAGACTCAGTGAGCACCAAAGCCCCAATGAAGCAAGTCTTGCTCCATAAGAGCAAGCAGTTCTTCCATTGTAGACACAGCTGGTCCTCCCAGCCAATTGGCCTGGAGGTGTCCACCTCAGATCATTGAGGAGGCCAAGCCACTGGGCCCTATAGGACAACTACCTCACAAGACCACTCTGTCAACTCAAGGAGACTTAGCAGCTACCCAATACATAGAAACAAATACGGGGAAGCAGCCAAAATGCAGAGAAAAAGAAACATGTCACAAATGAAAGACAGAAAAACACTGGATATAGACTTCAAAACCACAGTTATAAGTTTACTCAAGAATCTTCTAGAAACCTCTGAGGAACTTAGTGAGAATGGAAAAAGAAAAAAGGGAAAAGGACCAGTCGGAAATTAAGCATACACTGACTGAAATGAAGAAAAATATACAGGGATTCAACAGTAGACTAGAGTATGCCAAGAATCAAGTCAAAGATTTGAAATTCGAGGAAGCAAATACCACCCAACCAAAAGAGCAAAAAGAAAAAAATAATTTTAAAAAATATGAAGATAGTGTAAGGAGCCTCTGGGACAACTTCAAGCATACTAAATTATGAGGGTGCCAGAAGAAGAGAGAGAGCAAGACATTGAAAACCTATTTTTATGTGTCACTCTAAAATTTGAGAGAGCAGGACAGAAAACTTCCCCTACCTGGTGAAAGAAATAGACTTACAAGTCCAGAAAGTGCAGAGAACTTCAAACAAGAGGAATCCAAAGAGGACCACACCAAGACACATCATAATTAAAATGCTAAAGGCAAAAGACAAAGAGAGAATATTAAAAGCAGCAAAAGCAAAACAGTTAGTTACCTATAAGGGAGTACACCTATGACTGTCAGCTGATTTCTCAACAGAAATATGCAGGCCAGAAGGGAGTAGCAAGAAATATTCAAAGTGATGAATAGCAAGAACCTACAACCAAGATTACTCTACCCAGCAAAGCTATCATTTAGAATTGAAGGTCAGATAAAGAGCTTCACAGATGAGAAAAAGCTAAAGGAGTTCATCACCACCAAACCAGTATTATATGAAATGCTGAAGGGTATTCTCTAAGAAGAGGAAGAAGAAAAAGGTAAAGATAAAAAATTATGAACAACGAAGTGACAACAAATACATATCTATCAACAGTGAATCTAAAGATCAAATGAATAAAAAATCTGATGAACAGAATAAACTGGTGAATGTAATAGAATCAGGGGCATGGAAAGGAAGCGGACTGACAATTATCAGGGGGGAGGGGTGTAGGGGGTGTGGGAAGAGATTGGACAAAGAACTTATACCTATGGACATGGATAGTTGTGGGGGGTGGGCAAGGACCTGAGGTGGGGTGTGAACATGGTGGAGGGGAGCTATAGGGGGAAAAAAGAGGGACATCTGTAATAATCTGAACAATAAAGATTAAAAAAAAAAAGAAAAAAATGGACAAAAGATCTACACTAATAAAAGAAAAATATGCAAATTGATCATACCTCTGCAACACCCATCAGACAATCAGGAGTATTCAAATTAACCCAACAAAGATTTTGGATTAATTTGCATACACAGGCACAGAGCAGCCGGGCGGGGCGGGATGCCTGCTATGAGGGGGAGAGTAGGGGGCAGAGGGAGCTACAGGAGCGGCACTCCTCCAGGAGCAAGGACTTGCAGGCTCCCAGGCAGCCAGGAGCGAAGCCAGGGGAAGGAAGGCCTATTCTTGCACGAATCTTCGTGCAAAGGGCCTATAGTATGAAATAATAGCACTCAAAACATCAGACAATAAAAAAAGTGACCCTTGAGAGACAGGAAACTAATAAAGTCCTACAACCACTATATCCTACAGTGTAGAGAAAATATCATGGCCAAGGCACAGAGAGGGAAAACCCAGGTAGAGCTTGCTGAACTCCCTCAGTTGTAGAGACAGAGAGGGGAGCCCAAGGGATCCAATGCACCTACAGTTTGTAAGGCATAGCAAAAATAAGAGAGTTACCCAGAGGGGAGTCTGGAGATCTGTGGAGGGTCTCACTCACATATTCAGTTGAATATTAATAAGGAAATACATATGACAAAATTAATCACAGTTAGAAAAAAAATTAAGCCCTGAAAGGACTAGAGGGAAGAGTGTCTGTAGGTCACACAGGGCTGTGAAAAATGCCTGCATCTAATAGCCAGAGGGGAAAACTCATAAACCAGCAGTGGGCATTTATTAAGCTACTAGAATTGTCTTCCCTAAAAAGAGGGAAGGGCATTATTTAACCCTAGTAGTGTAGAAGAAATGTAGCTTTGATCCCACCAACAAAGTTTTTAAAATTGTTGAAAGGATCAACATGTTTCCAGGTAACCTGGTTATTTCTTCATAGAAAAATACCTGGCACTACAGGATGATCTTTTTAAGGATTTCATAAGCGTGAAATAGAATCTCAAATAACTATCTTTGAACATGTGATACTACTATCATCACAGCTTTCAAAAAAAAAAAAAAATCAATTGCCTTCTCACCTAAACCTTAAATACACCAATTAGAAGACATAATAGAAAAAGTCAATTTACAATATCTAAAACTAAGACTGACCAGAAACATATAAACCTTCAGGATATAACTTTAACAGTCTCAAAAGTATATTTAACAAATGGAAAAATACTATTTGCTAATGAATATAGTATCATAAAAAATAGCAGTTCTCTCCATAATATACAAATATAAGGCAATACAAATTTGAATACCAAATAAATTTTTTTGTTTTATTTTTTTTCCAGGAATTAGATTAGTTGATTCTAAAGTACACATGGAAAAAATTCAAGACATTTAAAAAGACAGAGACCAAGGAAGCAAGATACAATGGGATAAGAAAAATGAGAATTAGACCTAAATGCATATAAAATTTAGTCTATAAAAAAAATGGTAAACCAATGGTGGGAAATTGACAAATCACTAAGGAAATGTTGGACATTTAAATAGATTAACATAGGGCAACTGAATAACTATTTGGAGAATAAAAAATAAAATTGGATCAATACTTCAGACCATCACTTGTTTTAAAAGAAAAATATTTTTTAAAATGATAACCCTGAAAGAATACAAATGTATTACTTTCTAACCAAGGAGCACAGAAATCTAATTATAAAGAAAAATCCAGAAGCAATAAATGAAAGAGTTATAAAATCAACTTTGTGAAATCAAAACACTCCTGTTTAAAATCATAGAATAATAATCAAAGTCAATAGGCAAACAACAAATTGTAAGAAAATCATATATATATATATATATATATTCTCAAAAATTGAAACCAAAACTGAGAGATTTCCAAAAATATTGTTTAAAAAAGAGGACATGCAAATGACTCTTAAACAGATTAAAGACAATCTCACTAAGAGTAAATTAAATTAAATCATGCAAAAGATGCATAATTTCTCACCTAAATGACTGGCAAAATTCCAAAGCTTGACAATGTACCCTACTGATGAGACTGGGAAAACACAAAAGATGTCAGATGATCATATCGGGGAATGTAAAATAGTATGACTTCTGAAGAAGGCAATTTGGCCATTTCAAATAAAATTAAAGATGCACTTATTAGTTGACCTTCCTGGACTGTAATCTGAAAATATACCTTTAAAATTATGAGAACACATATGCCTGCCTTGGTTTGTAAAAGCATTATTTATTATATCAACAGATAACTGAATTAACTGTGACAATTGGTCCAAAAGCCAGTCTGCTAAAATCATGGAAAATCACTCACCTGTCCTATTGAATGAAGCACAGAACAAATGGAGAACTAGACAGGCTTGCAGTCCCTGATTCTAAATCCCAAATCCCAGGCTTGTCTGCCCTGATATACAAGGAATAGCAGTTATGTTAATGGCTAGAGGCCCGGTGCATGAAATTCGTGCACGGTGGGGGTGTCCCTCAGCCCAGCCTGCACCCTCTCCAATCTGGGACCCCTCGATGGATGGCCGACTGCCCGTTTAGGCCCGATCCTACTGGGATCGGGCCTAAACGGGCAGTCAGACATCCCTCTCACAATCCAGGACTGCTGGCTCCCAACTGCTCACTGACTGCCTTCCTGATTGCCCCTAACCCCTTCTGCCTGAAAGCCTGATCACCCCCTAACCACTCCCCTGCCAGCCTGATTGATGCCTAACTGCTCCCCTGCCAGCCTTATTGCCTCTAACTGCCCACCCCTGCAGTCCTGGTCACCCCTAACTGCCTTCCCCTGCAGTCCTGGTCACCCCTAACTACCCTTTCCTGCAGGCTCGGTCACCCCCAACTTCCCTCCTCTGCCAGCCTGGTCACCCCTAACTGCCCTCCCCTGCAGGCTTGATTGCCGCCAACTGCCCTCCCTTGCAGGCCTGTTCCCTCCCAACTGCCCTCCCCTGCTGGCCTGATCGCCCACAACTGCCCTCACTTGCAGGCCTGGTCCCTCCCAACTGCCCTCCCCTGCTGGCCATCTTGGTGGCCATCTTGTGTCCACATGGGGGCAGGATTTGACCACATGGGGGCAGTCATCTTGTGTGTTGGAGTGATGGTCAATTTGCATATTACTCTTTTATTAGATAGGAGGCCTGGTGCATGGGAGGGGGCCAGCTGGTTTGCCCTGAAGGGTGTCCCGGATCAGGGTGGGGGTTCCCTTGGGGCGTGGGGTGGCCTGGATGAGGGGCCTGTGGTGGTTTGCAGGCTGGCCACGACCCCCGGAAACCCAAGTGGAGGCCCTGGTATCTGGGATTTATGTATCTTCTACAATTGAAACTTTGTAGCCTGGAGTGGAGCCAAGCCTCCTGCTCGCTCTGTGGCTGCAGCCAATTCTGTGGGAATTTATTTATCTTCTATAATTGAAACTTTGTAGCCTTGAGTGGAGACCAAGGCAGGCCAGGGCTGCAGAAACTTGGCTTCCTCCATCGCCAGGAGCAACCCTAGCCTCCTGCTCTCTCTAGCTCCATGGCTGCCGCCATTTCTGTTGGAATTTATTTATCTTCCATAATTGAAACTTTGTAGCCTTGAGTGGAGGCCTGGGCCTGCCAGGTGTGTGGAAAGCTTGGTTTCCTCCATCGCCGTGGAAACCCAAGCCTCCTTCCTGCTCGCTCCGTGGCCGCAGCCATCTTGATTGGGGTCAATTTGCATATTACCCTTTTATTAGATAGGATTCTTCCATACAGTTCCAAATGATTCAATTACAGTTACCTTCTTAAAAATGCAGAAATATAGGCACCTGACCTTTTCTTTCCTTCTTGATCCTCCTCTTTCCATTCCTACATTTCCCCAGTTGGAAGACTCTTTCTGCCTCATCTAAGTATTTCTAAATGATCCCTCATATTAGTTTAATTTCTAATTAAATGTTCAAAATGTTACTTGCATTGCACTCACTTTGAAAAACACTGTAGCAAGTAGTACAACTCTCCTAAAGGGGAGCAGAGGACTTCCTGTATCCAGTGTGAGAATGGCAATGCCAAAGGGATAGAGAAAGCAGACAGGTAGGGCCTATTGTTTGCCTTTTATGTTTTCCAGAATGAGTAATCAATGCTTGATTGCTAAGGTAATGATCTATTTCTTGTAACTACTACAAAAGTTACCATGGTAACTTTTATCCCAGAATAATTGAGCTGTTATCTGAAAACTTTGTTTCCTATACATGTGGAAAGAGTAGGATTTGCAGTTTCATCTAAATATTCTGTGACTTTTAAATGAAGAGGATATCAGAAATTGTGACATCATTCAATATATTAGCAGATATACTTTTATGATCATAATCCTCATTATATGAGAAAAAAACATATTTTAGTAAAGTGAGGTTGGTACATTGTACTGTTAAAATAGATTGATATAATATATCCTTATATTTTGTGTTGAGATATGTCAAAGCTTAAAACTGACAGCCTGGTAGAAAGATAAACTCCTTTCTGGTATAAACTATGTTTATCCATGATTATGCTCAGGTGCCACTATTGTTACCAAATGTACCCTCTGTTGTGCTTTACATCATGTGGACTAAAAAAAGGGTTTATAAAAAGTAACCTCACAGGGTTACCTGATCATAAATTCCTAACGGGGCAGGTCATGGTGTGTAGTTATGCCCTAAGCATATAACTTCTTTAGTAAAAGGTTTACCCTTGACTTAAGTAGCTGTATCCATGTGTTTGTGCATCTAGGTTAACTCACATCTGAAATAAACCTTCAAGAGAGCAAATAATCTTAACTATCCTGTAATTAATCTCTGCTTTGCTTTTCCCCACCTCCATGTAATCTTATGTTCCCACCTTAATATTAAATGTGTAAAAGAAACTGCAAAACTATTATTCTCTGGAGCATTTGAGATTTTGCTCCCCAGCATATGTCATCAGTTGGACTCAAACTCACAAAAATTCTCTACAGGTGTGAATGTTTCTTAATGTCCACAAGCAATAATGGTGAGGCCAGAATTACTGACTAGATTTTATTACCCTCATATTATTGCCATGCAAAAAATATATTTTAACTCTATTAATAATGGTAATCTAGTCATTGAAAGAAAATACAACTACTTTTCATGGGCTTTTTATTGAGCCAGTTTGACAGGGCAATACATTTAATTCTTATTAATTCAGTGGAACAGCAAGATAGCCAATAGGGCCTTGTTTTGTTGTGAGACTACATTATCAATGTGCCTGAGGGTGAGTGTGTGTTCATGTAACTTCTTTATTCATAAAGGATAAAACTATTTTTAAACAGCACATTTGTGACATTTTGAAAAAGTACCCACAATATAGTTTTCTTTAAACTCAAGACACCAATTCAGATGAAATACCCCTAAATAGTTATAATTATCAAAAAGCACAGTAAACACATTATTTTCACTATGTTTCTAGCCTTCTTGGTACTTTAATATTTTTATTGTACTTTTTTCAGTTAGACACTTTATTCAGGCCAATTTTGTTTTCTAACTTTATAGTTTTATTTTATTATGATGAGGAAATGTTTGCAACAGTACTACTCCAAATAAAATAGAATATTCAAGAAGTCTGGAAACATCCAATCAAAAAATGGGCAAAGGACCTTAACAGACACTTTTCGAAAGAGGACAAACAGAAGGCCAAGAGACATATGAAAACATGCTCAAAGTCACTAATCATCCAAGAGATGCAAATCAAAACAACAATGAGAAACCATCTCACACCTGTCAGAATTGCTATCATCAACAAATCAACAAACAACAAGTGCTGGCGAGGATGTGGAGAAAAAGAAACCCTCGTGCACTGCTGGTGGGAATGCAGACTGGTGCAGCCACTGTGGGAGACAGTATGGAGATTCCTAAAAAAGTTAAAAATGGGACTCGCATTTAACCCTGTAATTCCACTTCAAGGACTTTATCCCAAGAAACCAGAAACACCCATCAGAAAGGATATATGCACACCTATGTTCATAGCAGCACAATTTACAATGGCTAAGATTTGGAAACAACCTAAGTGCCCATCAGCAGATGAGTGGGTTAAAAAACCGTGGTACATCTACACAATGGAATGCTACGCCACTATAAAAAGAAAGAACTTTTACCATTTGCAACAGCATGGATGGAACTGGAGAGCATTATGCTAAGCAAAATAAGCCAGTCAGAGAAAGATAAATATCACATGATCTCACTCATATGGGGGAATATAATGATCAACATAATTTGATGAACAAGAATAGATACAGAGACAAATGGTAGGGGAAGGGAGAGTTAGAGAGCAACCAAAGGACTTATATGCATGCATATCAGCATAACCAATGGAAACAGACACTGGGGCGGTGGGGGCTTGCCTGGGGTGGAAATGGCTTGGGGGGGGGGAGGGTCAAGTGGGGAAAAAGGAGACATATGTAAAACTTCTAATCTAATAAAGGGTAATATGCAAATTAACTGTCACTCCATCACATAGATGGCGGCACCCATAGCGCCCCGGCCGTGGAGGAAGGGAGGGCGTCTGGGCAGGCAGCACGGCCCTACACCAGTGGACACAACGCAGGGCTGGGGGTGTGCTCCAGGGGGCTGCCGTGCAGCTTGGAGCATGCCCCGACCCCAGCAGACACAATGCAGGGGGGCCTCTGCATGGGAGCTGCAGAGGAAACACCTTTTCTGACCGCTCATTGGCTAAGCTCCCTGTAGGCCGCCACTCACAGTGTTCTTGGTAACTTTGGCAATAAGAACCCAAGAAGGTGATCTAGGGTTTTTCCACCTCACTCCTGGAGGAAAAATCGAAGGCTCTATCCACTGCTGGAGGGACTAAGAAATGTCATATCCTGCCCTAGCCGGTTTAGCTCAGTGGATAGAGCCTCGGCCTGCCGACTGCAGGGTCCGGGTTCGATTCTGATCAAGGGCATGCACCTACAGTACAGGCTCCTCCCTGGCCGGAGCCCAGGTCAGGGCTCATGCAGGAGGCAACCAATCAAAGTGTCCCTCTCACATTGATGTTTCTTTCAGTCTTTCCCTCTCTCTTCTAAGCTCTCTAAAAATCAATGGAAACATATCCTCAGATGAGGATTAAAAAGAAAAAGAAAGAAATGTCATATCCTATGAAAGACACATCTTGAAAATGCCTAAAGAAAATTGTCATTTTTTCATGATGAAGTGACTGGAGTCCGTGTTGATGAAAACACCTTGGCGGCTATGGTGGTCTGCAGTGGCAGCAGCAGCGGGGTTATGGGGCTGGCGCCTTCCCCTGATCAGCCTGGTCACCTCCCACAGAGGGAGGCCAGACTGAGGCTTAGGCCCTCTGGGGAGTGGGCCTAAGCAATCAGTAGGACATCCCTGAGGGTTCCAAGTCTGTGAGAGGGGGCAGACTGTACTGAGCCGCTCCCCCCCCACGCCCACCCCTCTAGTGCATGAATTTTGTGCACTGGGCCTCTATTTAGACAATAAATAAATTAATTAATTAGAAAAAAAAAACCCAACAAACAAAAGAAAATAAAAAAGAAGTCTGGAAACAAAGGAAATGGGGTTTTAAAATAAGTTTATCCTATGGTTCCCAACCTTTTGGACTCCCTGTACATGTTACATCCCATATATTAAAATCTGCCCTCTACATCTCATTCTTTTACATTTGTAAACACTGACTTCTGAAAATAATTGCAGGTATCTCTTAAATTTAGAACACTGGGATTATCTATCATTTGTTGAATACCTACCTATATTGAGCATAAACACCACTATATTTAATTTGTTGCTTTTTCCTGCTTTGAAATCACAAAGAAGAAACACAAATAAACATGACCATGCATTGATGAAATTACTTTGACATAATTATATCCTCAAGTCCAACTCTTAGTAGCAGTATGGCACCTGTGATATGAATAAGCTTTCTTTTTTTTAAATAAATATGTATTGTTCATATTACAGTTGTTCCTCTTTTTCCCCCCATAGCTCCCCTCTACCCAGTTCCCACCCCACCCTCTGCCCTTACCCCCCCCCCGTCCTCATCCATAGGTATACAATTTTTGTCCAGTCTCTTCCCACACCCTCAGACCCCCTTCTCCCTGAGAATCGTCAGTCCACTCCCTTTCTATGCCCCTGATTCTATTATATTCACCAGTTTATTCTGTTCATCAGATTTTTTTATTCACTTGATTTTTAGATTCACTCATTGATAGATATGTATTTGTTGTCACTTTGTTGTTCATAATTTTATCTTTACCTTTTTCTTCTTCTTCCTATTCTTAAAAAATACCCTTCAGCATTTCATATAATACTGGTTTGGCGGTGATAAACTCCTTTAGCTTATTCTTATCTGTGAAGCTCTTTATCTGACCTTCAATTCTAAATGATAGCTTTGCTGGGTAGTGTACCCTTGGTTGTAGGTTCTTGCTATTCATCACTTTGACTATTTCTTGCCACTCCCATCTGGCCTGCATAGTTTCTGTTGAGAAATCAGCTGACAATCGTATGGGTGCTCCCTTGTAGGTAATTAACTGTTTTTCTCTTGGTGCTTTTAAGATTCTTTGTTTTTGCACTTGGCATTTTAATTATGATGTGTCTTGGTGTGGTCCTCTTTGGATTCCTTTTGTTTGGGGTTCTCTGCACTTCCTGGACTTGTAAGTCTATTTCTTTCACCAGGTGGGGGAAGTTTTCTGTCATTATTTCTTCAAATAGGTTTTCAATATCTTGCTCTCTCTCTTCTTCTGGCACCCCCATAATTCAGATGTTGGTATGCTTGAAGTTGTCCCAGAGGCTCCTTACACTATCTTCATATTTTTGGAATCCTTTTTCTTTTTGCTTTTCTGGTTGTTTTTTGCTTCTTCGTATTTCAAATCTTTGACTTCATTCTTGGGATCCTCTAGTCTACTGTTGGATCTCTGTATATTATTTTTTATTTCAGTCAGTGTATGCTTAATTTCTAGTTGGTCCTTTTTCATATCCTCAAGGGTTTCACTAAATTTATTGGCGGTTTCTAGAAGATTCTTGAGTAACCTTATAACCGTGGTTTTGAACTCTATATCCAGTAGTTTGCTTTCCTCCATTTCTTTCATTTGTGACCTGTTTCATTGTCTCTGCATTTTGACTGCTTCCCTGTGTTGATAGAGTGGCTTTGTGTGCTAGGTGTCCTATAGGGCCCAGTGGCTCAGCCTCCCTAATTACCGGAGGTGGACACTCTTGGTGCACCCCTTTGTGGGCTGTGTGCACAGTCTTATTGTAGTTAAGCCTTGATTGCTGTTGGTATCACTGGAAGGAATTGACCTCCAGGCCAACTGACTGTGAGAACTTCTGTGCTGGAGACACCCTTATGGGCCAGACTTGCTTCAGCTGGGCTTTGGTGCTCACTGAGTATGCCCCCTCAGTGTGTCTCTTATGGATCTGAGGAATTGTAATCTGGATGGTCTCACTCTGACCACCTGGTACACAGGCTCTTGGATCTCCAAGGAGGTGCAAAGTCAGCCACTGCCTGAAGCCACCCAGCAGGAGCTACAGAGAGATCTACAGATTCCTCCTCTTTGTTTGGGGTTTGGAGGTGCCCAGATGAGGCCTAGGTGTGAAGCAATGCAAACTGCTGTCCAGCTTTGGGCCTTCTTTTGGAGGCTCTGTGGCTCTCTGTCCCAGCTGCAGTATGTTAGGTTTTAGATTGCAAAAGGCCAGGCCATTCATATGCAAAAGCCTCTGCGCACAGCTTGGGTGGGGTTGTTAATTGGGTGGGGCGGTGTCTCAGGGAATCACCAGGGTGGAGCAAACAGCAATGGCTGGCCATCAGCCCCGCCCTGAAGAGGTCCCCAGGTCTCTGTGTCCCGCTGCACCATGCAGGAACAATGATCGCTGCAAACACCTATGAGAGAAAGCCGCCCTTGTGATCCGGCCCGATGCCAGATATTCCAGTTTCTCCCAGTATGAGTCTGGGTCCCCAGAGTCTCGCCTGGAACTGGAGTTCAGAGCATTCTGGAGCTTGTATCTCCCTCCCGATTGAAAAAGACAACAGTGTACTCAGTTGCCAGGCAACAGGAGGATTTTAAATCTGAAAAGTATACATATATGCATTTTTTTCAAGAAAAATAGGTAGAAATAACCTACTATATACAGATAAGAGTTATTAGTCATCATCTTGTATAATAAAAGCCTAATATGCAAATTGTTCCCCCGCAGTCATTCCACCAGGAGACTGGAAGTTCGACTGCTAGCTATGACCACCAGGGGGCAGCTCAGAACCTGGGATGGTGGAGTAGGTGAGTGGGCGCACCAGGCCAATGTGGGTGGGAGCAGGGGCCTGACCGCCCTGCTGATTGCCCAGCAGATGGCAACCAGCAGTGACGGCTGAGGATGGGGCTGCCATCCAGCGCCCAGGCGCTGAGGGAACCAGGCAGGGGGCCCAGCCTTGATCAATCATCCTGCAGTTGGGATCGTGGAGCAGGTGAGGGGGCGGTGCCAGGCCAAGGCGGGGTGACAGGTGGGGTTGTGGGGCTGCGAGGCTGGGGGCGTGAGCTGGGGCCCGATCTCCATAGGCCACCGCGAGGGATCCCACCCGTGCACGAATTCATGTACTGGGCCTCTAGCATAGAAAATAAGAATAAATAGTAAATGCCAAAAATGGAATTGGTAGCATGTAAGAAATTTTATTTACTTTACCTATTTAACAAAATTTCCAGTGGAACAGATCAATTTTTACAATTACATGCTATACTCCAGTACATGCTATCTTAACAAAGACCACTTTCATGGAAATGTGGGGGTGAATGTAGGGGAGGGTTATTACAATCTGTATGATCAAAATACTGTAGAGATTACGCTCTTTTTCCATCAAGCATGTATTCATGGATGGTATATGTGGGGGGGGGTATAATAAAGTTGGATAGAGGGTAGGACAGTATCTGGGATGGTGCAGTCTGCCTTCTTCCTCAGGAAAGTGCTAGATGGTATTAAAAGGGGCCGTCTGCTCATATTGCTGGGATGGTTGTAGAGATGGTGGTGGTAGATATGCATAAAAAGGTTGGGTACTATGTCCGCTTAATGCACTTTCCTAATTAATCAAGCACATAGTATAAGTACTGACTACAAGTATATCCCTTACTGTTTCAATATAAAGTCAGAGGAATATAGTGTGTTACTCCTTTCTAGTTTGTATCATTTCAAATATTAAAATGGAAAAATGATCATGTTGAAGCTAATGTGCATCAATTAAGGAACACTATTACAAACAATAGTAAATGGCTTAAGCTAATAGAGGAAAAAATTTAATAACTTATTGAAGAGTTAGTACCAAGGATTAGTGAATTAGTCACAGTTAAAACCACCTGGTCTTTCAAAAGAGAGGAATTTAAGGGAGTCTAGCAGTGGAAACTTCATTTTGAGTTGTGGACAAAGGATAACTCACCACCACCACCATCCCCAATCTCTGTCTCTTCTGTTTTACTCTTCCAAGTTATCAGTACAGATTGGTCAGGGATAGATGTTTACCAGGGGTAACTAAGTCAGATAATGAAAGGAAGGCAGAGAAGTAATGACTTCACTTGACTACTCTGACTTGCCCACATATTTGGCCAGAAAACAGTCTCTTTTCAAAGAAGTAAAAAAATACTCAAATGAAACCAACAGCAACTGTAATCCATCTCTGAGTTTCTATGAACTGTGGATACACAGGTGCAGATACAGTTCTTATACATACATTTTCATGGGGAAGGAAGGAGCACAAAATGAACAGTTTCAAGATAATCTAATATGTATATATAAAGGTGTCCAAAATATTATAGTGCAGTTTTAAGCTTCAATAATTTCAGAAGGGTAAAGGCTATAAATTATAAAGATCATTTAAAAGTGGAACTATTATAATTTCACTCTTGGTATAGTTTTGTGAATTGTAAATAACACCTTTTAATTTCCTTTTTTTTTTTGTTTCTGAGCCTTTGAAGATGGCATTGAGAAAAAAATTAAAATTAATCTTTGAAAATGTACAAAATCAAACAAATATAAATGACATACATGTAATTAAATATGGAGATTGTGTTTTTCAAAAGTTGTTTTCTTTTATACTTCTTAAGTTTAAATACTCACCATGACATTTGGGACAACTATATGTACATATTAATGTACATATTAGGTTATCTTGAAACTATTCATTTAGTGCTCTATCATTCCCCATGGATCTTTATGTGTAAGAGGTATATATGCACCATTGTTTCAACAAGTTCATAGAAGGTAAGAGGTGGATTATAGTTGCTTTGGTTTCTTCCATGCAGTACCGCTTTCTCTTCAATAATGTCTATCTTCCAGCCAAATAACTGTGCAGGTGAATATAGTAAAGGGAGATATTGGAAAAAGGTTTATCTTCATTTAAAGAGATATAGTAAAATATGTAAAATTGTTAATAAAGAGCAATTTCATTGATATGTGGGGGTGAGTGCAGGGGAGGGATATTACAGTCTATACTATCAAAATTCTGTAATCTTTAGTCTTTTGAATCAAGCATGTACTCATAAATGGTATATGTGGGGATATAATAAAGTTGGATAGAAGGAAAGGCAGTATCTGGGATGGTGTGTTCTGCCTTCTTGTCCCTCAGGAAAGTGGTGGATGGTATTACAAGGGGCTGTCTGCTGAGACAGGTGGTAGGGGTGTAGAGATGGTGGTGATAGATATGAGTATAAAGGTTGGATACTATGTCTGCTCAAAGGGAATGAGCCTCCTCAGTGGAGTCTAATCTGCTCCATCTCCTCTCTTCTAGGGGCTGAAAAACAGTCTGTTTAGTTGTACAAGTTTGTCTTCATGCCAAAATGTTTTTCCTTCTGGCATCTAAATGTTGCCTTCTTTATTTTCTCATTCTCGCTCTTCTTATGCTCTTTGTGCTTTAGACGAGCCATGGCCCTATGGAAAGCATGGCAGCTGAAGCCCTCCCTGACCCCGCACTCCACATGCTCCCGGAGGACTTCTAAGCTGGGGAAGACCCGGCAGCAGGCCATGCACCTGAACCCACTGTCCAGGGCCACCAGCCACTCAGGCCTCTTAGCGCTGGGATACCCGCCCAGAGCTGGATGCTGTGCTGGACTTTCACCCTCCCCGCTTTTCTCCTGGGCTCTGCTGTCTAATATGGGCTCACGGGCAATTAGGGTTTTCTTCTCAGACATGTAGGAGAAAGGGACATTTTTATGAACTTTTCCAATATAGGTCATTTCTTCCATTTTGATCTTTTTTGAGGGAGGCTCAAATCCTTCCTCTGTATGGCATAAGACAGCCACATCCCTTTTCAATTGTACACGCATATAGTAAATTTTCATGAGCCTTAGATCTGTCCCATGTACTGGGGACATAAAGGGCTCGTTGTTATTAAGTGCATGGGAAGGAATGTAGGTATGTGAATAGTCAGAGGAATTTTCCGTTTGCTCCGAGTCCTGGGATATAGGTATCTCCTTGATTCCTAGCAAGAAAAATTTGAAACATAAAATTAGAATATGTGTGTGAAGGCTGTAGGAGTTAAGGTGGACATGCAGAATGTGACCATGTGAAGTAAAAGTACCTCTATATGTGATACTTCAGAATTCTATGTGTTATGCTATAACTATGTAGGAATGAAAATATAAGATATTTATGTGCTTGTGGAGTTGTATGCATATTCTTGGACATATCTGGGAAGTGTTTCAATGTTGCTAAAAGGGGATGGCGAATGCGTGCATGCGTGCATGCTTCTTATGTGGTGTGACAGCGCATGTGAACAGTATAGGGGTGGTACCTGTTCTTACTGTGAGAGAGTGAGACTGAGGTGTTAGAGAAGATGTGTATGAGCTCTCAGGTTGTTCAGCTCTACGAAGGACTGAAGCCCTGGTGGATGAAATGCCATATGGTTAGGGACACAACAGGTGAAATTAAATTTCCTTCAGTGAATGTTAGTTTTCTAGAGTTTGCCTAAAGAGATTATATGTGTGAGGAGATATGAATTGTTTACGGAATTAGTGTGTAAAGGGTGAGTCTGAAAATGACTGGGTGAAGGAATGAAGGTAACAGTGTATATAGGTGATGCTGCTATAGAACTGGAAAGATAAATGAGGAGGGAAGGCCTGAGAACAAGGGAAAAGGACAAATGGAGCTTTACCTGGCTTGGAGGAGGACAGATATGTGAGTGTGTGAGGATTTGAGTTAATGCTCATCCTAGGGGAATGTTCTGAGTAAACTCCCATAGACATGTTAGCACTGTCCACTGCCTGAGCCACAGCTGTCCCAGTGCTACTATGTTGGAAATTTGTGCTGAGTGACATTGCCCTGTCCTTGAAGGCGCCCTCCCTACTTGTCCCTCTGCAGAAGCCTTAGTACTAGTCCTTCTGCTCCGAAGCCCTTTCTTGTTTTTGAGGGAAAAATGAACTAAGTAGAGAGTAGGCTGAGCAATTGAGCTACAACTCTTGATTAAGTTCAGATCCCACCTTTGTTTATTCCTTACCATCCTTATTAGGACAGGGAAGCTTGGATGCGGTGGAGACACAGGTGAAATATTCATAGGAGGGAGAGTTTTCTCCTACTGCCTGACTACAGGTTGGGGCCTCCACAGGTGACTCAGGCTGAGGCACATCCTCTTGGGTGTTACAGGGTTCTGGGCAATGGAATAAAAAAGAACATTGATATGAGGCATTTTCTGGGGTCTGTGTCAATTCAACAACTACATGTTGAATGGATATTACATGTCAGGCATCATCACTTCACATGACACTTGCTCTCACAGAAATTAAGAATACTCTCCCATTTAAAATTCCATTAACTCCAAACTAAAGTAAACACGTATTAAATGGTGTGTTTTATGAATATCAGTGGGATTGGGTATCTTGCCTGTGATAGTTCTGGAGATCTATACAGATTAACAACTTAGAATCTTGCCTGAAAGACAGTATCCAGGAATTAAAAGGTGGATATGAACTCAATTTCCTCATGAAAAATTGTAAAATTAGGAGATAAATGGTATGAGTTTCATGAAAGATTCAGCATGTACTGTATATCTATTTATATTTCTATCTACACTGATATATACAGAAATAGTGGTAAAAAGATAAAACTTATTTTTAAAGAAATTATTCACTATTAATATGTCATTTTCTCTATTTCAATGCTAGCCACGCTCACTTCTTATTATTCAACTTTTTAAGACATGGGTGGGGAACCTTTTCTCTGTCAAGGTCATTTGCATATTTATGACATTATTCAAGGGCCATATAAAATTACCATCTTAAAAATTAGCCTACTATATTTAGTCAAACATTTAATTAACTCACTCCTAATTCTTTGGCAGGGCCACACCAAATATTTTTGTGGGCATCCTACATACCACAGGCCCAATGTTCCCTACCCCTGGTTTAAGATTATCATGAAGTCTCATGAATGTGTGTGATATATGTATTATTTACATTTGTAGCAAAATGTTATGTGCATGTCATGTGCATGGCGTTTAAGTTATAATGTGTTGGTTAAAACTGGCTAAGGGTTTAATGTGCAGTTGATTTGGTGTTTGCAAATCTGAGTATATGGTGAGCTTTGTGTGAATGAGAAGGTATGCATACTTTGTGTCTATGTGTTAGTTTAGCACATATTTATATGTGTATATTGCATTTCCTATAATGATAGATTTGGGTATGTGTTTTACATGTAGTTTAGAGAGGGAATTATATTACCCGGAATATTCTCTTTGAGACCAATTAAATTAGTGTATTTGCAAAATTTGAGGGAATAATTAAAGAATGTAGAAAAATGAAAATTAAGGTGCATAAAATAATACTATGCTTTGAAAATAATGGCAGAGAGTGCATAAAATAGCCTGTAATAATATATGTGCAGTAACACGTGATTGCTTTAGAAAGTAAAAGTATGAATGAATTCTGAAGGGGTTAAGATAGAATATGGCATCTAAAGCCTAGCAGTCGAACTCTTAAGCATTCACCAAACAGAAATGTGTCCATGCTAAAAAAAATACATGTAATAGAATACCCAGAATATCACTTTTTCAAGTGCATCAAACTGAAAGCAATCAAAATGTTCAGAAAATTATAATCAATGAAGAAATAATATTCATGCAATGATATACATATACTGAGAATAAAAAAATGTCACATACAACATGGATAAATTACACAAATATAGTAATGAGTGAATGGAACTAGAAGCAAAGTATATACTCTGCTCCTCTATTTCCATAAAATTTAAAAACAGGGATATTAATCTAGGGACTGAGGAGTTAGGGAAATTATAACTCTTTGCATGGTATGGACAAAAATAGAGCTTAGAAAATTTAGATGCATGTGGAAGATTGTAAGAAAATGAATTATGAGGAGAGTGATTGCATGTGGAAGATTGTAAGAAAATGAATTATGAGGAGAGTAATCACATTGATTAGGGATGAATGTGAAACACTGCCTATGAAAATACATGGATGCGACTGAGTTTACGACTGGGTATCTCTGCACTCTATCTCAAGTTCAGTTCTTGAAGATCCTACCATTTCTGGCCTGTGTTAAGTTCTTAGTGCTTCACATGTTCCTGGTAACACAACATACCCTTGTCCAGCTCCTAGGAACATAATCTTCCATGTTTCTCTGATCAAACTCTCATCCCCTTAGGCTCTTTCTCATTATTTTCTCAAATAGAACACCTTTCCCCAGTGACCTCCCTGGCTTGCTACAGTCATTTTAAGTGCTTTCCCTTAGAATATATTGCTTACATGCTGATCCTAGAACATGCAGGAGCACCAGAGCCTTGTTTCTACTAATAGGCAGAACCACTCAGTTCAACTCTGGGTTCTGTCTAGATCCCACCTCCTTTTGCATCCTACTCAATAGTCCCTCCTTACCAGCACCATTTAGCTTGTCTTTACAAGAGATGCAGGATAAACTGTCTGAAGAAGAGGCCTTCCATGCTTTCTGGCCTTGAGTTAGGGCCACAGCCTTGTGTCTGTGCTGAAAAGCATCTTCTCTTAAGTTCATCTTTGCTGAGAAAATTAAAATGTTAGAGAAATAGTCCATACTTATTATTTGCGTATTTATCTGTCCATTAAACACACAGTAAGTCTACTACATGTCACATTCAGTGGATACACATGGCATCCATATTAATGGCTAGTGTAATATGATTCCTATGAAAATCTTAATATTAAATGTACAGAAATATTTATTGTGTCCATATATGTCATGGGTGACTGGGTTTGCACAAAGAAAGGTTCAATATGAACCTTCAACTATGTTATATTTATTAGCTTCTCTTGCAGGTAGTTCTGACAATGAGATTACATTTCTACAATAGAAAATGAATCAGAATGACATGTGTCACTTCCAGACATTGCCATACAAACCTCCTTTGTGCTCCTTCATGCTCTTCTGTTTCCTAGCTGACTGGAATACAGGCATCCCAAAGGTTTCAAGACCGGAAACATTTTGATGTAGTTGATGGAACCCTAAGAAAGAAAATTTCGGTACTTTGCCCATTTTTTGATTGGATTGTTTATCTTGCTTTTGTTAAGTTTTATGAGTTCCCTGTAAATTTTGAAGATTAAATCCTTATCAGAGATAACATTGGCAAATATGTTCTCCCATGCAATGGGCTTTCTTGTTGTTTTGTTGATGGTTTCTTTTGCTGTGCAGGAGCTTTTTATTTTGATGTAGTCCCATCTGTTTATTTTCTCCTTAGTTTCCATTGTCCTAGGAGCTGTATTGGTAAAGATATTGCTACGACATATGTCTGATATTTTGCTGCCTGTTGATTCTAAATAGACACGTTTCCAAAGAGGACAAACAGAAGGCCAAGAGACATATGAAAACATGCTCAAAGTCACTAATCATTTGAGAGATGCAAATCAAAACGACAATGAGGTACCATCTCACACCGTCAGAATGGCTATCATCAACAAATCAACAAATGACAAGTGCTGGCAAGGATGTGGAGAAAAAGGAACCCTCATGTAGTGCTAGTGGGAATGCAGACTGGTGCAGTCAATGTGGAAAACAGCATGGATTTTCCTCAAAAAATTAAAAATTGGAACTCCCATTTGACCCAGTAATCCCACTTCGAGGAATATATCCCAAGGAAACAGAAACACCAATCAGAAAGGATATATGCACCTCTATGTTCACAGAAGCACAATTTACCATAGCTAAGATTTGGAAACAGCCTAAATGTCCATCAGCAGATGAGTGGATTAAAAAACAGTGGTAGATCTACACAATGGAATACTATGCTGCGCTAAAAAAGAAGGAACTCTTACCATTTGCAACAGCATGGATGGACCTGGAAAGCTTTATGCTAAGTGGAATAAACCAGTCAGAGAAAGATAAACATCACATGATCCCACTCATTTGTGGAATATAATGAACAACATAAACTGATGAACAAAAATAGAACCAGAGACAGCGAAGCATAGAATAGACCATCAAACCTCAGAGGGAAGGCAGGAAAGGGTTGGGGGGATGGTAAGAGATTAACCAAAGGACTTATATGCATGCATATAAGCATAACCAATGGACACAGACACTAGAGGGTGAGAGCATGTGCTGGGGGATGGGAATGGCCACGGAGAGGTCAATGGGGAAAAAAGGAGACATATGTAATACTTTAATCAATAAAGAATAAAAAAATGAATAAAATATCCTCTCTGAAAAAAAAAGAAAGAACATTTCAAACATAAGAAAAATAGAAGATGTGTGTGAAGGCTGTAGGAATTAAGATAGCCATGACCTGCATGAGCATGTGGAATGAAAGTACATCTACATATACTATTTCAAAATTCTGTGTGGAGGATACTTTATTTTTTAATATATCTTTATTGATTTCAGAGAGGAAGGTAGAGGGCGAGAGAAAGACAGAAACATTGATGATGAGAGAGAATCATTGATTGGTTGCCTCTTACATGTATCACACTGGGGATAGAGCCTGCAACCCAGGCATGTGCCCTGACCAGGAATCGAACTGTGACCTCCTGGTTCATAAGTCTATGCTCAAACACTGAGCCATGCTGGCTGGGCTTTGTGGGATATTTTATTTGAGGTGTTTACATGGTATAACAAGGTGGGAATTAGGACGCAGGCTCATATGCCAGTTTTTGTGGGGTTGTATGTACGCATTAGAACATTTATGGTGAGTGTTTTTGATGTTGGTAAAAGGAGATAGAGAATGAGTGTGTCCAGGTTTGCTATGTAGGGTTATAGCACACGTGAACAAGTGTAGGTGCCATTACATATTCTTTGTATAAGATTTTGGGAATAAGAGTATTAGAAGTGTGTATGGGTTCTCAGAATGTTTGGTTTCATGAAGGTCTGAAGGCTGGTGGTTGAAGCGCCATATGGGTAGAGACACAACAAATAAAAGTTCATATCCTTCAGGGCATATGAGGTTAACTGTGTGAGGGGTTGTGAATTATTTATGGAATTAATGTATAAATGGGTGAGTCTGAAAATGATTTTGTGAAGAAATGAAGGTAAGAGTGTATCTAGGTAATGCTGCGAGAGAATTGGAAAGACAGATGAGGAGAGAACAAGGGAAAAGCAGCAGAAAGGGAGCCTTACCTGGTATGGAGGAGGACAGATGTGTTTGAGAGTGTGAGGATCTGAGTTTGAGCTCATCTGACGGGAAGGTTCTGAGTAAACTCCCATATACATGTCAGCACTGTCCTCTACCTCAGCCACAGCTATCCCAGTGCTGCTATGTTGGAAATTTGTGCTGAGTGACCTTGAAGGCACAATCCCTACTTGTCCCTCTGCAGAAGCCTTAGTACTAGTCCTTCTGCCCTGAAGCCCTATCCTGTTTTTAAGGGGAAAGTGAACTAAGTAGAGAGTAGGCTGAGCAATTGAGCTACAACTCTTGATCAAGCTCAGATCCCACCTTTGTGTATTCCTTACCATCCTCATTAGGAGGAGGAAGTTTGGATGGGGAGAAGACACAGACGAAATGTTCAGAGAAAGAAGACTTTACTCCTGCTGCCTCATTACAGGCTGGTGCCTCCACAGGTGATTCAGGCTGAGGAGCATCCTCTTGGGTGTTACATGGTCCTGGACAATGGAATAAAAAAGAACATTGACATTTGGCATTTTCTGGGGTCTGTGACAATTCAAAAACTACATGTTGAGTGGACATTACATGACAGGCATCTTCACTTCACATGACACTCGCTCTCACAGAAATTTTAAGGTGACTTTCCCATTTAAAATTCTATTTACTCCAAACTATAAGTAAACTCTTATTAAATGGTATGTCTGGTAGATGTCAATGGGATTGAGTATTTGCATATGATATTTCTGGAGCTCTATACAGATTATCAACAACTTAGAATCATGCCTGAAAGATAGTACGCAGGGAATAAAAAGTGGTATGAACTCAATTTCCTCATGAAAAATTGTACAATTAGGAGATATGTGGTGTGAGTTTCATGAAGAATTCTGCATGTATATCCATATATTTATATTGCTACTTATACAGATGTAGATATGCAGAGAGAGATGTAAGAGGATAAATTTTTAGTTTTGAAAAATTTATTCACTATTACTATGTTACTGTCCCTGTTTAAATGTTAGCCAAGCTCACTGCTCATTATTTCACTGTTGAAAATTATCTTCATGAGGAGAAACCAAGATGGCGGCATAGGTAAACACCTAAACTGCTGCCTCGCACAACAATTTCAAAACTACAACTAAAAGACAAAACGTCTATCACCCAGAACCACGGGAAAGCTGGCTGAGTGGAAGTTCCACAACTAGAAGGAAAGAGAAAAGAGCAGTGAGACGTTCACAAGCGCTGAAAAGCTGAGGTACGGAGGCACGCAAATCGGGCTGGCGGCGGGCTTCTGGGTGCGCTGCTTTTTTTCAACCAAAGGGAGACAAGCTCCCGATTACTCTGAACTCCAGTTTCTGGAGAGATGCTGGGGACCCAAACTCCTATGGGGAGAAGCTGGACTGTGTGCCATCGAGTCGGAAAGTGAGGGTGACTTTCTTGCAGAGGTGCGCCCAGCAATCATTGTTTACTGCGCTGGGGTGTGGGACACGAGGACTTGGAAATGTGGAAACGCAGAGACAGCTGACTGGCAGCCATCGCTGTTTGCCACGCCCTAGGCTAGTGACACCCTGAGACCCCGCCCCGCACAATCTACAAACCCACCCAAGCTCCACACAGCGCCTTTTGCATATAAATGGCCTGCCCTATCACAGCTTAACCTTACAAACTGCAGCTCTGGTCAGACAGCTCCAAAACCTCCAAACCCTAAGCAAAGAGGAGAAAACTGTAGTTCTTGCTGTAGCTCCTCCTGGGTGGCCTCAGACAGTAGCTGACCTGTACCCCATTGGAGATCCAGAGCTAGTGTATCTAGTGGTCAGTGTGAGACTACACCAGATTTCAACTACTCACATCCATAAGTGACACATTCATGAGGCAGACTCAGTGAGTGCCAAAGCCCCACTGAAACAAGTCCTGCCCCATAAGCGTATCTCCAGCACAGCAGTTCTTCCATTATAGACACAGCGGGTCTCACAGCCAATTGGCCTGGAGGTCAATTCCTCCCAGTGATACCAACAACAATTAAGACTTCACTACAACAAGGCTGTACACACAGTCCACAAAGGGGTGCACCAAGAGTGTTCACCTCAGGCAACTTGGAGGCCGACCCATTGGGCCATATAGGAAAACTAGCACACAAAGCCACTCTACCAACTCAGGGAAGGAGAGAAAATGCGGAGACAAAGAAACAGATCACAAATGAAAGAAATGGAGGAAAACAAACAACTAGATATAGAGTTCAAAACCACGGTTATAAGGTTTTTCAAGAATTTCCTAGAAAAGGCAGATAAATTTAACGAGACCCTCGAGGAAATGAAAAAAGACCAACTAGAAATTAAACATACACTGACTGAAATAAAAAGTATTATACAGAGACCCAACAGCAGACTAGAGGATCCCAAGAATGAAGTCAAAGATTTGAAATACGAAGAAGCAAAAAACAACCAGAAAAGCAAAAAGAAAAAGGATTCCAAAAATATGAAGATAGTGTAAGGAGCCTCTGGGACAACTTCAAGCATACCAACATCTGAATTATGGGGGTGCCAGAAGAAGAGAGAGAGCAAGATATTGAAAACCTATTTGAAGAAATAATGACAGAAAACTTCCCCCACCTGGTGAAAGAAATAGACTTACAAGTCCAGGAAGTGCAGAGAACCCCAAACAAAAGGAATCCAAAGAGGACCACACCAAGACACATCATAATTAAAATGCCAAGGGCAAAAGACAAAGAGAGAATCTTAAAAGCAGCAAGAGAAAAACAATTAATTACTTACAAGGGAGCACCCATACGATTGTCAGCTGATTTCTCAACAGAAACTATGCAGGCCAGACGGGAGTGGCAAGAAATATTCAAAGTGATGAATAGCAAGAACCTACAACCAAGATTATTCTACCCAGCAAAGTTATCATTTAGAATTGAAGGTGATTCACAGATAAGAAAAAGCTAAAGGAGTTCATCACCACCAAACCAGTATTATATGTAATGCTGAAAGGTATTATTTAAGAAGAGGAAGAAGTAAAAAAGTAAAGATAAAAATTATGAACAACAAATACATATCTATCAACAAGTGAATCTAAAAATCAAGTGAATTAAAAATCTGAGGAACAGAATAAACTGGTGAATAGAATCAGGGGCATAGAATGGGAGTGGATTGATAATTCTCAGGGGCAAGGGGGTGTGGGGGGTACAGGAAGAGACTAGACAAAAATCGTACACCTATGGATGAGGACAGTGTGTGGGGGGTAAGGGCAGAGGGTGGGGTGGGAACTGGGTAGAGGGGAGCTATGGGGGGAAAAGGGAGAAACAATTGTAATAATCTGAACAATAAAGATTAAATTTAAAAAATTATCATCATGTCTCCTGAATGTGTTTGGTATATGTATTATTCACATTTATAGCAAAATGCCATGGTGAATGTAATGTACTTGGTGTTTAAGTTTATAATGTGTTCGTTAAAACTGGGTTGAGGTTTAACCCTTTGCACTCGCTTGCTTTTTTCTCGATTCCTTTATTCTAATGCTAACTGTGTTGAGTCACACTCGACATCCAAGTGCAAAAGGTTAATGTATAATTAATTTTGTGTTGCAAATGTTAATATGGTATAAGCTTTGTGTGACTCAGTAAGGTATGTATGTGTGTTTGTTTCTGTATGTTAGTAGAACGCTTACTTATGTGTGTAGATTGAAGTTATGATGGATCTGTCAGTCAGTTTTACATATCATGTTGTTTAGATATGAAATTTTATTACTGAGAATATTCTCTGAGACTGATGGAATCAGTATATTTTCAAAATGTGAGGAAATACTTAAAGAATGTGGGGATGTGAAAATGAAGGTGTATAAGAGAAAGAATACCTGTGCTTTGAAAATAATGGCAAAGAGTGCAGAGAATAGTTAGTAATATTAGGTGTATAGTAACAAGAGATTGCATTAGAAAGTAAAATGTGGAAGACTGACTTCTGAAGAGGTTAAAATAGACTATGGCAACTAAGGCCTAGCAGTCTAAATCTTAAGCATTCACCAAATAGAAATGTGTCCATAATAAAAAAAGTACATGTAATAGAAAGCACAGAGCATCATTTTTTCAAGCAGTTCAGACTGAAAGCAACCCGAATGATCATAAAATTATAATCAATAAAGAAATAATTTTCATGAACAAAATTAATGTCACATATAATATGCATAAATTATACAATGATAATGATGAGTGAATGGAACTAGACACAAACTATACACTGTTTCCTTCTATTTCCATAAGATTTAAAAACAGGGATACTAATCTCGGGTCTTAAAAGTCAGAGAAATTATATCTGTTTGCAAATGGTACAGACAAAAAGTAAGCATTGAGCATTTAGATGTATGTGGAAGATTGTAAGAAAATGAAGATGGGCAGTGAATGCATAGGGATTTGATATGGGATGAATGTGAATGGGAAACATTGTCTATGAAAATATATGGATGCAATGGGGTCTTTGCCTGGGTATCTCTGAACTCTACCTCAAGTTCGGTTCTTGAGGACCCTACCACGCTGGGCCTCTTTTAAGTTATTAGTGCTTAACACATTCCTGGTAATATGACATGCCCTTGTCCAGCTCACAGGAACATATTCTTCCATGTTTCTCTGACAAAACTATCATCACCTTAGGCCATCTCCCATATTTTCTCAAATAGAACACTGTTCTTCATTGATGTCCTTGGGCGTGTTCCAGTCTTTTTCAGTATTTTCCCTTGGAATATATTGCTTCCACTGCTGATCCCATTAAAGAAGACGCAAAAGCATTTGTGTTTTCTCACTGGGCAACCTTGTGTGGACTAATGGGCATAACCACTCAGCTCAACCCTGGGTTCTGTCTAGATCCCACCTCCCTTTGCACCCTATTCAATAGTCCCTCCTTAGCAGCACTATTTCACTTGTCTTTAGAAGAGATGCAGGATAAACTGTCTGAAGAAGAGGCATTCCATGCTTTCTGGCCCTGAGTTAGGGCCACTGCTCTGTGTCTGCGCTGCAAAACATCTTAAGTTCATATTTGTTGAGAAATTAAATAAAAATAATATATATATGTAAGTCCATTGATGAAATCCTAGGAAAGAAAATTTCAAACATAAGAAACGGTGTGTGAAGGTTGTAGGAATTAAGATGGCCATGACCTACATGAGCATGTGCAATGAAAGTACATATATATGAGATATTTCAGAATTCTGTATGTGGGATAATTTCTTTGAGATGTTTACATGGTATAACTGTGGGGATGAGGATGTAGCTTTGTGTGCAAGTTTTAGTCAAGTGGTATTCATATTCTGGGACATTATCTGGGAGTGTTTTCCATGATAATAATGTATGGTAAATAGATGTGTATATGTTTGCTATGTGGGATGACAGCGCATGTGAACAGTGCAGGACTGGTACCTGTATTTACGAGTTTTTGAGAGAGAGAGTGTTAGAAGAGGTGTGTATGTGCTCTCAGAATGTTCAGTTCTATGAAAGCTTGAAGGCCTGGTGGATGAAGTACCATATGGTTAGGGACACAAAGATGAAAGTTTATTTCCTTCAGGGCATGTGAGTTTTCTAGAGTTTGACCTAAAGAAGTTATCTGTGTGAGGGGCTGTGAATTTTTATGTAATGAATGTGTAAATGGGTGAGTCTGAAAATAATTGGGTGAAGAAATGAAGGTTAGAGTGTATCTAGGTAATGCTGCTAGAGAATTGGAAAGATAGATGAGGGGGGAAGGCCAGTGTATATGAAAGAACAAGGGAAAAGCAGCAGAAATAGAGCCTTAACTAGTATGCAGGAGGACAGATGTGTTTGAGAGTGTGAGGATCCGAGTTTGAGCTCATCTGAGGGGAAGGTTCTGAGTAAACTCCCATACACATGTCAGCACTGTCCTCTACCTCAGCCACAGCTATCCTAGTGCTGCTATGTTGGAAATTTGTGCTGAGTGACCTTGCCCTGTCCTCTGTGCTTTGTGTCTGTGTGTTGGTTTAGCATATATTTATGTGTGTAGTTTTTATGTCCTCCCTACTTGTCCTCTGCAGAAGCCCTAGTACTAATCCTTCCTGAAGCCCTTTCCCATTTTTTAGGAGAAAGTGAACTAAGTAGAGAGTAGGCTGAGCAATTAAGCTACAACTCTTGACCAAGCTCAGGTCCCACCTTTGTGTATTCCTTACCACCCTTATTAGGATGAGGACATTTGGATGGGGAGAAGACACAGATGAAATATTCAGAGAAAGAAGACTTTTCTCCTGTTGCCTGACTACAGGCTGGGGCCTCCTCAGGTGACTTAGGCTGAGGTGCATCCTATTGGATGTTGCATGGTCCTGGGCAATGAAATAAAAAAGAACATTGACATGAGGCATTTTCTGGGGTCTGTGACAATTCAAAAACTACATGTTGAGTGGATATTACATGACAGGCATCTTCACTTCACATGACACTTGCTCTCACAGAAATTAAGGAGACATTCACATTTACAATTCTATTTACTTCCAACTATAAATAAATACTTATTAAATGGTATGTTTGGAAGATGTCAATGGGATTGGGTATTTTGCATGTGATATTTCTGGAGATCTATATAGATTATCAAAAACTTAGAATCATGCCTAAAAGAAAGTATACAGGAACTAAAAGGTGGATATGAACTCAATTTCCTCATGAAAAATTGTACAACTATGGTATGACTTTCATAAAGCTTTCTGCATGTATATCCATATATTTATATTGCTATATATACTGATGTAGCTATACAGAGATATGCAAAAAGATATAATTTCCTTTTTGAAGAAATTATTCACTATTTTTATTTTACTGTCCCAGTTTTAATGTTAGCCAAGCTCTGCTCATTATTTCATCGTTTAAGATTATTATTATGTCCCCTGAATGTGTGTGGTATATTTATTATTCAAATTTATAGAAAAATTCCATGGTGAATATAATATACTTGGTGTTTAAGTTTATAATGTGTTGGTTAAAACTGGGTTAAGTTTTAATGTGAGATTGATTTGGTGTTTTCAAATCTGAATATAGGATGAGCTTTGTGTGACTGAGGAGGGTATATGTACTTTGTGTCTGTGTGTTGGTTTAGCATATATTTATGTGTGTAGTTTTTATTTCCTATAATGATCGATTTGTGTGTGTATTTTACATGTCATGTAGTTTAGATATGGAATTATATTACTGAGAATGTTCTCTTTGAGACTAGTAAAATTAGTGTATTTGCAAAATGTGAGGGAATAATTTTTAATGTGGAGATGTGAAAATAGAGGTGTATAAGAGAAAGAATACCTATGCTTTGGAAAAAGTGGCAAAGAGTACAGAAAAGAGTGTGTAAATTAGGAGGGCAGTAACTCGTGATTTCATTATAAATTAAAAGTATGAAAGATTGAGTTCTGAAGGGGTTAAGATAGAATATGGCACCTTACATAGGCCTAGCAGTCAAACTCTCTAGCATTCACCAAGCAGAAACGTGTCCACATTAAAAAATAAATGTACAAAACATCACCTTTTCATGTAGTTCAGACACAAAGCAATTGAAATGCTCAGAAAAGCATAATCAATGAAAAAATTATATTCATGCAATAGTATACATGTACCAAGAAAAAAACAAAATAAATTCAAATGCTACATGAGTAAGTTACATAAATATAACAAAGAGAGAAAGAAACCAAACACAAAGTATGTATTTTACACTTCTGTTTACCTAAAATTTAAAAACAGGGATACTAGTCTAGTGTGTTAGGATTCAGAGAAATTATAATTCTTTGTATTGTAGATAATTTAGATGCATGTGGATGATTTTAATTAAAAGAATGATGGGGACAGTGAATGCAAAGGGGTCTAATATGGGATGAATGTGAAATCATTGGCTATGCACATATATAGATGTGATGGGGTCTTCAACTGGATATCCTTACTCCATTTCAAGTTCAGTTTTGGGGGATCCTACCACTTTTGGCCCGGGGGTTTTAAGTTGTTAGTGCTTTCACACATTTCTGGTAATATAACATGCCATTGTATAGTTCATAGGAACATATTCTTCTATGCTTCTCTGATTCAACTCTAATTCACTTAAGCCCTCTCACATCATTTCCTCAAACAGGACATTGTTCTCCACTGATCTCCCTGGACTTGCTCCAGTCCTTTTTAGTGTTTTTCCCTTGGAATACATTCTTCCACTGCTTATCACATTTAAGAAGATGCAGGAGCATTTGAGTTTTTGTACTGGGCAGTCTTTTGCCCTCTAATGGGTAGGACCTCTTAGCTCAACTCAGAGTTCTATCTAGATCCCAACCTCCTTGGCATCCTATTCAACAGTCGCTCCTTACCAGCAGCATTTAGCTTATCCTTAGAAGAGATGCAGCATAAATCGTCGGAGGAAGAAGACTCCCATGCTTTCCGGCCTTGAGTTAAAGCATCTTCTTGTAAATTCAACTTTGCTGAGAAATTAATAATAGAGATGTGATCCATGTTTGTTATTTGTGTATTTATCTGTCCATTAAACAAGAAAGTTTCTGCATAGCAAAAGAAACCATCAGCAAAATGAAAAGAGAACCCACTGTACTGGAGAATATTAGTATACCAGAGGCCCCGTGCATGAAAATTCATACACTGGATAGGGGCGGGGGGTCCCTCAGCCCGTCCTCCCATTCTCACAGTCCAGGAGCCCTTAGGGGCAGGAGGCAACCTGGCGATCAGGGGAAGGCGACGCCCCCATCACACCTCTGCTGCTGCCACTGTCGGGCATCGGCCGGGTAGCCGCCATCTGAGGCTTGCCTGCGCCTCGGGCGTTGGCCGGGCAGCCGCCATCTGAGGCTTGCCTGTGCCTCGGGCCAGCCCTGGGAGGCTGGGGGGCTGAGGGCGGGCCTGGCCACACTGTGTGCCAGCCCCGCCTCCCCGGCTGGTCTGAAAGGACTGTGGGACTCTGGCGGGGCTGAGGGGACTGGGCACCGCCATCTTGTGGCTATGGGCGCAGCCATCTTTGTTGATGGCATGACAGTCAATTTGCATATTCCCTCTTTATTATATAGGATTTGCAAATGATACATCATATAAGGTTTAATTTCCAAAATTTTGAAGAACTTATAAAACGCAACACCAGGATGAAAAACACCCAGTTAAAAATAGCAAAAGACATGAACAGACACTTTTCCAAAGAAGACATACAGATGGCCAATAGACATAGATGGCCAATAGACATATAAAAAATGCTCAGCATCACTAATCATCAGAGAAATGCACAGAGCCACAATGAGCTTTGGCTGATGTGGCTCAGTTCATTGGACTTGATTCCTGGTTAGGGTACACACCCATGTTGGGGGTCTGATGACAGATTGGGGCTCTAGCACTAGGCAGCTGATCTATGTTTCTCTTTCACATCAATGTCTCTCTCCCTCCTCTCTCTCTTTCTCTATCAATTAAATTTTTTTAAAAGTCACAAAAACACAATGAGCTATCGCCTCCGCCTCAGGCCCGCCCTGGGCGGCTGGGCAGCCACCATCCGAGGCTTGCCTGCACCTTGGGATGACAACCATTAATTAGTCAGCAAACAACAAATGCTGGTGAGGATGGGGAGAAAAGCCCACCCTAGTGCATTGTTGGTACGAATGGAGTCTGGTGCAGCTACTGTGGAAACAATATGGGGTTTACTAAAAAAAAATTAAATATAACATCCTTTTGACCCAGCAATCCCATTTTGGGGAATATATCCTAAGAATCTTGAAACACCAATTTGAAAGAATAGATGTAACCCTATGCTCATTGCAGTGTTGTTTACATTAGCCAAGATTTAGAACATCCCTAGTGCACATCAATGAATGATTTTTTTAAAAAAAAATCTGTGGTACATTTAACAATGAAATATTACGTGGCCATATAAAAGATGGAAAATCCTATCTTTAGACAGCATGGATGGACCTGGAAATTATTATGCTAAGTGAAATTAGCCAGTCAAAGAAAGATACTAGTAAATACCATATGATATCACTTATATGTGGTATCTAAGGAACAAAATAAACTGACAAACAAAATAGAAACAGAGTCATGGACACATAGAGAAGACTGACAACTATCAGAGGAGCAGGGGGAGTTAGGGGGTGAGACAAAGTAAAGGGATTAGCCAAAGAATATATATGCATAACCCATAGACACAGAAAACAGTGTTGTGATGGCCAAAGGAAAGAGGGAGTGGGTGTAGGGGGAGGTGGGCCAAGCTGGAGGGGGGTGGGAGAATGGCAACATCTGTAATAGTGTAAATGATAAAAATAAAGTAAAAAATTATGTAAAGCAATAAAAATTTCCTAATAATAAGTGTCTATTATGAGCTAAGTTCAGTGACCACACACGGCCTCCACCTTCATGGATACTGTAATATGATTCCTATGAAAATATTAAATGGCACAGTAATATTTATTGTCAGTAAATATCATGGGTGACTGGGATTGTTCAAAGAAGGTTATTTTTTAAATGGAACAGAGATTGCTGTCTCCTTTCTACCTGGGCTATATTACATTTATCAGCTTTCCTTGAAGATAGTTCTGACCATGTGATTACATTTGGACAATGGAAAATGAATGGAAATGACATGGCCCACTTCCATGTATTACCATACAAACCTCCTATGTGCCCTACCCTGCTCCTCCCTTTCCTAGACTGGGATGTTGATATTTTGGGGTCTACTTGAAAGCTGCATGTTAATGATAAAGTTTACATCAACTCAGGTCTATGAATTATCCCAAGAGACTTGCCCTTGTGGCCTGTATATACATGCTGATTTGTCATATAAATAAGAGATAGATTCATTTGCGTCTTTGTCATTCAAGCTTTTTAAAATGGAGTATATTCTTCAATATGTTTAGCTAGCTGCTTTTACATGTGAAGATTATTGATTTATGTTAATTATCATAACCCACAATTCTTATTCCTATTATATATCTTATATATATTATATACATAGCCATATGTATTATATATATAATCCATATATATAATATATATATATAATCATATATATATACTAGAGGCCCAGTTCACGAAATTCGTGCAAGGGGGTGTATGTCCCTCAGCTCAGCCTGCACCCTCTCCAATCTGGGATCCCTTGAGGGATGTCCGCCCGCCCGTTTAGGCCTGATCCATGTGGGATCGGGCCTAAACAGGCAGTCGGACATCCCTCTCACAATCCAGGACTGCTGGCTCCCAACAGCTCACCTGCCTCTGCCTGATTGCCCCTAACTGCTTCTGCCTGCCAGCCTGATCACCCCCTAACCACTCCCCTGCCAGCCTGATCAATGCCTAACTGCTCCCCAGCTGGCCTGACTGCCCCAACTGTCTTCCCCTGCCGGCCTGGTCACCCCTAACTGCCCTCCCCTGACAGTCTGGCTACCCCCAACTGCCCTACCCTGCAGGCCTGGGTCTCCCCCAACTGCCCTCCTCTGCTGGCCTGGTCACCCCTAAGTGCCCACAACTGCCCTCCCCTGCAGGCCATCTTGTGGCGGCCATCTTGTGTCCACATGGGGGCAGCCATCTTTGACCACATGGGGGCAACCATTTTGTGTGTTGGAGTGATGGTCAATTTGCATATTACTCTTTTATTAGATAGGAGATATATACATATACACACACACACACACACATATGTATATATATGTGTATATATATATGTATAATCATGTTGGCTAATACTTCAAAGTAAAATGTTAAATAATAATGGTGATAGACATTTTAATCTTTTTTTTTGATTATATATGGGTTGTCCCAAATTTTTCCTACTAAGTAAGTTGTTAGATTTTATGTCAAGGTAAAATTTCATCATGTTAAGGAATTACCAAACTTTTAGTTTTATTTAATCATTTGTAAATAAAAATGGAAGTTAAACTTTATTAAATGTGCCAAAACCGGTTTGGCTCAGTGGATAGAGCGTCGGCCTGCGGATTGAAAGGTCCCAGGTTCGATTCCGGTCAAGGGCATGTACCTTGGTTGCGGGCACATCCTCAGTAGAGGGTGTGCAGGAGGCAGCTGATCGATGATTCTCTCTCATCGATGTTTCTAACTCTCCATCCCTCTCTCTTCCTCTCTGTAAAAAATCAATAAAATATATTTTAAAAAAATTTTATTAAATGTTTTTCAGCATCTATGGAGATTTACCATATGGGGTTTATCTTTAGATATAATATGGTGAATTTTACTATTACTTCTTAATACTGAATAATGTTTGTGTTTCTGCAATAATCCCACCTGATCATGATGAACAGTCTTTAATAAGGGAGAGCTCCTTGACCTTCTCTCTTAGTTCACATTATTTGTTCTGCAGCTGCATCCACTGAGGAGTGCAACTTATTTGTTATTTTTC
This sequence comes from Cnephaeus nilssonii, assembly GCF_951640355.1. Taxonomy (NCBI): domain Eukaryota; kingdom Metazoa; phylum Chordata; class Mammalia; order Chiroptera; family Vespertilionidae; genus Cnephaeus; species Cnephaeus nilssonii. The sequence continues at coordinate 43,529,387 of NC_137073.1, forward strand.
AACTATAATTTTTCAGACTGCCTATTTCTAGAAAAAACTTGTAATTCCTTATTTTTTCTTGATTCATGCCCCTAATATCACCCCTTATATCTCTTCCACCTGATCCTATAAATCTACTTTAACTGGTTAAGATTGTCCCTTTTTTGTCTTTCTCTTACAGTACTTGCTATGCTAAAATTAACCAGGACAAAGAGAGTGAGAAATGATCTTGAAGCTATTATTGTACAACCAGTGGGTATTTTTAAAACAAATCTCCTATCTTGGGCTAAAAGAAAATAAAGTGTAATATAACTACTAGATATTTAACAAATATATATAATTATCTGTGACTTTCTGGACTTTTTTTCTTCCTGCTACACCTTCCCATTTCCATTATAGGTTCTTCTCCTTCCCAGCACTTTGAAAAATTTTAAGAAGGAGCAACACAAAATTCATGTCTGGAAAGAGATTTAAGAATCACAGAAACATAGTACATAATAATCATCATATCCTTCAGAATGAAAATATTTTTTTTCTCTTTGGCCAGGACTGCACCTGAATTTCTGGACCCAGCATTCCCTTTCCCCCAGAAAGATGAAACTGTCAGCATCTCTGACAGGACCTTGCATCTAATACGCAGCTGACCTTGTGGCATGCAGTAGATTTACAATATACGTGAGTGGAGAAAGAGCCAACATCACTATGATATAGTACTAGGTCAAATAAAGTTGGAGAAATGCTGCTCAGTCAGGACCTCAGGAAGACTTTAATATTCACTAGACTGGAGCTAAAGTTTATATGATAAGCAGATGTGAAATCAACTCTGGAAATTCAGCTGCCAAGGCTCAACACACACACACACACACACACACACACACACACACACACGGAAAATAAAGCCCACTAGTGTGATATATGTAATTATAATAGACAAATATGCAAATTGACCGCACCTTCGCTACGCCCAAGCCACGCCCACCAACCAAGCCACGCCCACCAACCAATCAGGACGAGTATGCAAATTATCCCAACAAAGATGGCGGCTAATTTGCATATCAAGACAGCATAGAAAGAAGCCAAGAGATGCTGAAGGGAGCAAAGCTGTGGAGAAGCAAGCAAGCCGGGGGGAGGAGAAGGGAGGAGCGGAGGCGGGGCTGGGGGAGAAGGAAGGAGAGTGGGGCGGGCTGGCGGAGAAGGCGGGCCGGGGGACAAGGGAGGAGCGGAGGCGGGGCGGGCTGGCGGAGAAGGCGGGCCGGGGGACAAGGGAGGAGCGGAGGCGGAGTGGGCTGGCGGAGAAGGTGGGCCGGGGGAAAGGGAGGAGCGGAGGCAGGGCTGGGGGAGAAGGAAGGAGAGCGGGGCGGGCTGGCGGAGAAGGTGGGCCGGGGGACAAGGGAGGAGCGGAGGCGGGGCCGGGGGACAAGGGAAGAGCGGAGGCGGGGCGGGGTAGAGTGCAGCAGGAAACCCTATTGCAGGATTTTTCCTGCAACGGGAACGCTAGTATGTAATAGTGAGCCTAACAGGTTAATGTGATTCTTGTTGCTCTAGAGTAATTCCCCTGCCAATATGATTTGTTGAAATATTTCCTTGCTCTTTTTTTTTCCAATTTGATCCCTCTTTATTCATGCTTAGGATCAGACTATGCAAAACATATCATATTATCTAAATCCAACAAAGTTAAAATATTGACTGGATATCAGTTTATTGAAAGTGGAAGACACAAACAAATATAAAAAGTGATTATCAGATTGACCATATTGAGTAATATTTTTTAAAATATATTTTATTGATTTTTCACAGAGAGGAAGAGAGAGGGATAGAGAGTTAGAAACATCGATGATAGAGAAACATAGATCAGCTGCCTCTTGCACAACCCCTACTGGGGATGTGCCCGCAACCAAGGTACATGCCCTTGACCGGAATCGAACCTGGGACCTTTTTCAGTCCGCAGGCCGACGCTCTATCCACTGAGCCAAACCGGTTTCGGCATATTGAGTAATTTTTTAATGGGGGGGGGGGAACAATTGTAATAATGAACATAGAAAGAAATGACTCCAAAATTAACTATACAGTCATTTTGATCCTAATCATGATGAATGCAATGTTGTGAACCTATAATCCAACATTCCATAAAAATTAGACATTACTGGATATACTGGCAGCAGAAATACTTTGTCCACTCTGAATGAAGAATAATTTTAAGTAAATATAATCCTTGAGAACTTGAAATAAATTTAGTGGAGCTTACATTTTTTCTTTTTTACCAGATTTGAAGGTTTGCTTAGCTATGCAAAAAGAATTAAAAGTAGATGGGGGAAAAGGAAATAGAAATTAGAAACACAAAAATGCATGTCAATGAGTGAGGTAAATGGAAATACCTTCTTCAGCTTCTGTACCAGTAATGTGTGACCCAAATATCAGAGGCTCTTTTCTCTATAGTGGTAGGCATATGTTTTAAATGTGTCTCCAAACACATAATCCCATAGAAAAAAGAATCCTTGTAAAAATAAAGCAGATCTTGGGATGGGAATTTAATATGAATCAATAAACTGGACCATAAAAATACCTTTACTAAATGCCATGAATCTACTTTGTAATAGAAGTTTATTCCCCAGAGGAAAAGTAAAAAAAACAGGAGATAATCCAATTTTGTTCTTAATTTTATCACAATAACCATTTTAGTAGCCTGGGTTCTAATTTTTAAAGATAACATACACCAATTTGTGAAAAAGAAAATTTTGGTAAAAACTTTCTTTACCAAAAAATTATGTTTTTTATAACATAATTTGCATATTTTAAATTAGCTCTATCTCTTTCCATGGATTTAAATATAAGTTAATTTTTCTTACTTTCATAAATTTATGCAAGCTAGAACTATCTTTTCCCTTAAATAATTCTAATGGCTTTGGTTTTCAATTATGCCCAGAAGCAAGCATATAGTAACCATAACTTTTGTACTGATATACACCTGTGTCATCTCTCATCTCTTTTGCACCTACATCCTTAGCTTAACTTAGTTTGTTTTTTTTTTAAAAATGTTACTGTAAAAAATCATAGTAAATACAGACAAGCAAAAAAGTATAAAGAAAAAACCTTATATAAGCCCCCTATGCAAAGATAGTCACTTTTAAAATGGTGTGTTTCCTTTCAATCTTTTCCTTTAAATCTAGAGCCCCTGCATCCCTATATTTTTAAAAACCAAAAATGGATATACATTGATCCAGAGACAGAGAAGCATCGATCTGACCTCTGACCGTCAAACCTCAGAGGGAAGGTAGAAGAGGGTGGGGGTAAGGGAGAGAGATTAACCAAAGGACTCGTATGCATGCATATAAGCCTAACCAATGGACAAGACACCAGGAGGGTGAGGGCATGTGTGGGGGGTGGGGGGGTCAATGGGGGGATAAGGACTCATATATAATACCTTAATCAATAAAGAAAAAATTAAATTTACAAAAAGGATATACATAGTATATTTAATTCTCAAGCACAGACCAACAAATCCAGTTCTCTTCCTTCATCTAATCTATATACTACAAAAAGCCTTACTATTAGTTGCTCTGCTTTATCTAACAACTACTATTGATCTATAATTCAAGTTAACCTCTGGAAAGTCATACCAATTGATTCCTTCAGGTTTTATCAAATTTGTTGCATTTTCATGCAATATTCAGTTTTAGCTCCCCTGACACTTTCATAGGGTAGATGACTATCTATGATTAAACTCGGGATATCACTATATTCTCACAATTTATATCCCTAGGGTCTTCCAGGAAGGAAAGCATACTAGTCCTATGTACCACTAAAACCCTTTGTTTTACTCCTGTGGCTAATACAATTGCATTCTTTATTTTGTTTCAATGATTTTTCTGTTCACCTGACTTATCTCCTTAGCTTAATTTCATTATATTAATAGATCCTTTGGAACTTGGAGCAGATTTCAAGAATACAATACAGTAGTCCACCCTTATCCATGAGGGATATGTTCAAAGACCCCCAGTGCATGCCTGAAACTGCAGATAGTACCAGATCCTATATAGACTATGTTTTTTCCTATACATACATCCCCATGATAAGGCTTAATTTATAAAATAGACACAGTGAGAGAATAACAACAATCACTAATACTAAAATAAAGAAATTATAACAATATACTGTAACAAAATTTTTGAAAATGCTGCATCAAAATATTTCCATTCTTTTAGGCCCAGTTCTATTCTCACCATCTTTATTAACTTTTCCTCATGTTCCAGTCGTTTTTAAAAATGTTTTTATTGATTTCAGAGAGAGGAAGGGAGGAGTGATAGAAGCATCAACGATGAAGAGAGAATCATTAATCGGCTGCCTCGCACTGAGCCGGCAACCCAGACATGCGCCCCGATGGCAGAATCGAACTGTGACCACCTGAGTCCTGGATCAATGCTTAACGACTGAGCCACAATAGCAGGGAAATAAGAGTTAATTTAAACCCGGCCGGCATCGGTGATTCTCTCTTATCATTGATGTTTCTATTTCTCTCTCCCTCTCCCTTCCTCTCTGAAATCAATGAAAAATATATATATTTTTAAAAGAGTTAATTTAACACAAGTACTGCAATACCTCCACAGTCCATCTGATAATCCAAATAGCTACTAAGTGACTAAGAGGGCGCAATGCATACAGGGTGGATACCATGGACAATAGGGTAATTCACATCCCTGGCAGGATAGATTAGGAGAGCTGAAGATTTCATCATGCTACTCAGAATGGCACCCAATTCAAAATTTATTATTTATTTCTAGAATTCTCTGTTTAACATTTTTGGTCCACAATTGACAGGTGATAATTGAAGCCTTGAAAAACAAAATTGCAGATAATGGAGGACTACTATATACATTTAAATACTTTAGAAATTGTAAGTGCAAATTTATTACCTAGTATGTTACACAAAAATGTTTTAAAAATGAAAAATTAAAATGTTAAATCAATCAATTGATCATTTAGCTTTACAACAGTAACAGTAATTGTCAATATCTCCAACTCAATGAAATGAACTATTTCAACAACACTAACTGGACACTTTGGTAGTATGGTAGAAAACAATTTAAAATAGTCTTAAGCCCTAACGGGTTTGGTTCAGTGACTAGAGCGTCGGCCTGCAGACTGAAAGGTCCCAGGTTTGATGCTGGTCAAGAGCATGTACCTGAGTTGCGGGCACATCCCCAGTAGGAGGTGTGCAGGAGGCAGCTGATTGATGTTTCTCTCTCATCGATGTTTCTAACTCTCTATCCCTCTCCTTTCCTCTCTGTAAAAAAAAAAACACAAAATAAAATATATTTTAAAAATAAATAAATAAAAATAAAAATAAATAAAATAGTCTTAAAATAATAACACAAGAAAATCATTTTTAAATTTAAATTCTATAAAAATATGTTAAAAAATAACATATTCTGTCATCATGGGATTAATTAGAAAATGGAGTGCTTTGATAGTTTTGACAAATACAAGAAAGTCATCTTTGAATATATCTTACCTAATAATAGACAAACATGTAAATTGACCATACCTTCGCTACGCCCACAGCCAATCAGGAGTGAGTATGCAAATTAACCTGCCGATGGCAAAGCCAGGGGAAGGAAGGCCTATTCTTTCATGAATATCGTGCAATGGGCCTCGAGTGTCTTTATAAGAGACAGTTTACAAACTATTGAAATGCACAGAAAATAAGTGAAGAAAATGTAAATATAAAATGGTAAGTATTCTTATAAATTCACAAATTTCAAGATATATAGATTAAAATATTTTATAGGTATATAAAACCAGAATAAAGTAATGATTCCATGTTGAATAATTCCAGTGGAAAAAAATAAAAAGTTGTAATTATTTGGCTTCTGAGTTTTCATGATCACTTCCTTAAGCTAAAATATGAAATGCTCATTAGTAAGGTAATTTCTTAACAGTTATCAAGTTAATTCTGAATATTAGATCAACTGATGAAAATAGATTAAATGTCTTAAAAATATTTTTAGAACATGCTAAAATTTATAATCTATAGTCTAAAATTATCTTCAATTGAGATATTAATTTTTTTTAAAATGTCAACTCTTAAAAGACACACCATCATTATACAGATGTAAAACCATTTACTAAAAATTATTTCTTTTATTAGCACTCTATTCCTATTGAGTTCTTAACTGTAAACATTTGATTCCTGACCTTTCAAATTGAGTTCATAATTTAAACCTAAGACTCAAAATTCTAAGCTATGGAGACATACAGACACTCAAAATGGTGTTATACACACCACATGTAGAATCAAAAAGTAACTTAATTTTAGAAAAATTATCACTTCAATAACTCATTCCAAAGAGACTGCTTTATTATGAAAATAGAAAGTGATTTTTAGAAAATATTTACCGCCGTTTTTTTAATTTAACATAATCTTTTGGCATTTACTTGATCCACTCTATTTATTTTTCCTTAAAGCTACCTATACTAGTATAATAATGTGGTCTCTTATACTATTTTATCAGAAGGCAAAAAAAGGTAAGAATTTGCAGTATGTTTTATGTCCAAAAGCTCTAAGATGCTGAAACACTGCTCCAGGGAGACATAACCATTTTAGTTTTTGTGGTAAAATGGAAGCATGTGCTGCTTTTCCTTCACACAGAGCAATGAAATCCATAGTCCTTATTTCCTTTCTCTAAGGTATTTTAACTAACTCTCAGAAAACTCTACCAGTTATCTAGAAAACACACAATAATTCCATGAGTAGCCAAGTATCAATCTATCATTTCATTCTCGGTTGAAATTGTTTGTTATTTAATCTAGAATGTTAAAAACATGTATAGCAAAGAACCTATTGAAGTTATAACAAAATCCAGCTTTTATCTGCCATGGCAGGCACATAAATATGATGAAAAGCTGGAAGCAACCCAAGTGTACATTGACGAATGAATGGACAAATAAAATGTGGTATATACATACAGTCGGATATTAAGTCATAAAAAGAAAGGAAATTCTGACACATGCTACCACATGGATGAACCTTTCAGATATTATGCTAAGTAAAATAACCTAGTCACAAGAAGACAAATAACGTATCATTCCATTTACATGAAATACGTGAAGTAGTTCAAATTCAGATAGAGAAAGTAGAATGATGATTGCCAGGGTCTGGAGGGAGGGGAAATGAGGAGTCATTGTTTAATGGGTAGAGTTTCAGTTTTCCAAGATGAAGAGAGTTGTAGATAGATGGTGGTGATGGTAGCATAATAATCCTTCCTATATAATAAAAGGCTAATATGCAAATTGACTGAACAGTGGAACAACCGGTCGCTATGACGCACACTGACCACCAGGGGGCAGACACTCAACGCAGGAGCTGCCCCATGGTGGTCAGTGCGCCCCCACAGGGGGAGCACTGCTCAGCCAGAAGCCAGGCTCACAGGGAGTGGGCCTAAGCCATTAGTCGGACATCCACTGAGGGCTCCTGACTGGGAGAGGGCACAGGCCGGGCTGAGGGACCCCCCACCCCAAGTGCACGAATTTTGTGCACTGGGCCTCTAGTATTAGTATAATTCATGTCAATGAACTGTCCACTTAATAATGATTAAGTAGCCCTAACGGGTTTGGCTCAGTGGATGGAGCACTGGCCTGCGGAATCAAGGGTCCCAGGTTCGATTCCGGTCAAGGGCATGTACCTTGGTTGTGGGCACATCCCCAGTAGGGGGTGTGCAGGAGGCAGCTGATCGATGTTTCTAACTCTCTATCCTTCTCCCTTCCTCTCTGTAAAAAATCAATAAAATATATTTTTTAAAAATGATTAAGTATAAATTTTATGTAATACTAGAGGCCCGGTGCATGATTGAATCATGCACGTGTAGGGTCCCCTACACGCTTTTGCTTTTCACGGTGGAGCTGGGTGCCTGTCCACTCGTGCACCAGGCCTTTCAGAAGCCTCCGGCTCAGTGGAGGCTTCTGAAAGGCCTGGTGCCAGAGCAGACAGGCACCCAGGTCCCCCACTTTTGTTTTTTTGTTTTTGTTTTGTTTTTGCTGTGAAAGAGCTCATTTATTGGGGTGGTGGACTCAGTGGATCCAAAGTGGAGAGCTGGTGAAGGGATCGGTGGCTTCCAGTTTCAAGCGCTGGTTCTCAGTCCTGCGGCACCTGTTTATGGATCGCTTCGGCGAGGCTGGGCCAGGTCAGGGCCGCACGCACTTTGGCATCCGGGCCGGGGATGCTCTCCAGGCCCCACAGGGTGAAGCGGCTGAAACTGGCAGAGGCACGAATAAAGCGGTCGAAGTCCCACTCCAGCGCCTCCGTGGGTTCCACCAGCTCCTGCTCCTCCTTGTCGGATCCCGCTGAAAAGTCCTGCTTCCCCACCGACTTCTCTTCCATCACCATCAGGTATCCCAGCAGGCCAGGTGGCACCTCCACATCCTCGCCCCTCAGACTGCGGCCCCATCGGGACCCTGACGGATGGCCGGGGTGAAAAAGCGCCCCACAGGGGCGGGCCGGTTAACCCGGACTTCACAGGGCAGGAGGTGCAGCGTGTGCGCAGAGTGACGGGGCGTAGGTGGATGCGGTGCTTCTCCATGTCTTCCTCGTCGCTGCTCTCCATCCTCTACCGGGTTTCCGTGGCTCGCTGACTGAGGCCAGAGCTCGCTCCCCCACTTTTGATGATCCGCGGCCGCTGAGGGGGGTCTCCCCTGCTGTTGAGAGGCGCAGGGGGTGGGACCCCCTCAGCGGCCCGGATCTGGCCGTTGAGAGGCACAGGGGGCGGGAGTCCCGCCCCCTGTGCCTCTCAACAGCAGGGTAGCCCCGCTCAGTGGCAGCGGATCCGTGCCTCTCAATGGCCGGATAGGCCACCCTGAGTCCCGCCCCCCAGCCTCCGCCGCCCAATCGTGGGCGTAGCGGAGTGATGGTAATTTACATGGTACGCTATTATTAGATAGGATGTATTTTACCAAATTTTTTTAAAAATTTAAAGCACCCAGCTGGCATGGCTCAGTCATTGAGTCTATAGACCTATGAACCAGGAGGTCACAGAGTTCAATTCCCAGTCAGGGTACAGGAGGGGTTTGCAGGAGCAGCTGATCAATGATTCTCTCTCATCATTGATGTTTCTAGCTCGCTCTCTCTCTCTCCCTTCCTCTCTGAAATCAATAAAAATATATTTTTAAAAAATGAGAAGCACTGAAAATAAGTAAGTGAATATGGTGGACCTCATGATAATGCAGTTGGATTGAAGATTGATCTTTAGGGCCAAACAGCATTGGGTTGGAATCTGTCTTACCATATACTGACTCTACATCCACGGCCTTTCTGGTCTTCAATGGGAAGGGAATGCATACATGTTCATTATTGTGTTGTTCTGACACATGAGTGAAAAAGAAATTCAGTCATTTCTCTTGCAGGGTGAAGTTATACTAGGCAAATTGATTATAATGTGACTACTAGGTAACAAGAGAACAAGATTTGCTTTAAGCAGGTGTCTCTTGCTTTGTTTCAAATATAATCAATAATTTCCAGCCAAAATGAACAACTGTGGCTATGAAACAGAAGCTATGTTAGAATTGTTTGTACTTTATCCTAACAATAGACAATGAAAATAGGATTTTTTTCCTTCCACCCTTTCTCTTTAATAAAACTCAGAGAAGGAAATAATAAATTTGAGGAAGCATTGAATATAAATGGGGAATATGAAATATCAACAGAAAGTCTATGGCTAAAGCTCTGTGATTAAATGTAAAAGGTTAGGAGACAGCTCACATGACAAGATTTTTTTCTGTAGAAACCATTGGTTATATGATAATTTATGTCACATAACCAGGGGAATTGTATATGAACATTATATTTTATTTATATATAGTTAACTGTCACAAAAATTTGAATATTTTAAGTCCCAAATATTCTAAGTAAAACATAATTAATACTAAAATTGATACTATAAGATGTTTCTTCTCTGGAGCTAAGATTGCCTTACAGACATACACTACCAGTCATTCTCTCAATATACTGTCAGGAAAGAAATCAATGAAAAAGAAAAAAAAAAAAAGAAAAGAGGGCTGAGAATACAGTGAGTGAGAGAGGCTACTAGGTCACATTCAAAGAGGTGCACCTTTTTAGGGTCCTGTAAGCCCACATCTCTTTTGACTTTTGTGTCAAAAGGTGACTAAAGCTTGTGACTATGAGGTGAAACCAAATGAATAAGCAAAAGATTAAAACATAAAATTATCCACTTTAATGCAGTGTATTTACATTAGTATGTGATTTGTGAGTTACCTACACTACCATTCAACTTTAAATTAAGATGATTTCTATGAAGTATGATTGACCTAAGAATTTGGCCCTAGACATTTTAACCTATCCAACCTGATAAATTAAATAAATTAAAACTAAGTATGTTGAATATAAGTGGAACTACAAACTTTCTAATTCCATTAATAAAGTTATGAAAAATATTGCAAATACTAACTAGAAATATCTGAATGCTGGCACTAGGACTGTAATTTTTATACACTTGCATGGTTTCAATCACATGAGCCTCTTTGTGCCTAACTGTGGGTGAAAGTTCACTTTCTAAGAGCAAAGCCCAGGGATTAAAAAAAAAAAAAAAAAGCACTAATGGCAAATCTGTCAATTTTGTGTAACCTTTAGCAAAATATCTGGGCATCATCTTCTTTATCTCTATTTAAAGGTTGAGCAAGTAATCTCTGAGGTTTCTTCTAACTTGAAAGTTCTTTGAAATCTTGGCTATTTCATTTGATTTTGGTCATGTGACTAACAAAACTACTTTTCATCAAACACTCTGTTGGGCAAAATGCAGTTAGTGTCCTGTCTTTTTCCAATATGCAACTGAGGGGGTTATCTCTAGGCTTTCCAAAGGCCTGGCTGTAATAATATCTCATAGCCCCAGTAATTTTAATTCAAATATATATCATTTCTACAATAATCTTTAGAAAAGCAAACCATGGATATTCTACTATTTTATTCTATTGTTTTATTATTTATATATTTATCCTTTCTCCACATGATAAAATTAGTAAATAAAACAAAGTTGCCATGGATTTTTAAATCATTGTGTACTACTTCACTGTTTATCATTTTTAATACCAAAGTTTCCATTGATTGGAATAAGTAGCCATGATATTGCTTAATGCACAAAACAAAGTTCTCTTTTACAACAGCTTTTCAAGCATGCAGGCAAATTTTTAAAATAGTGTAGTTTTAGTACCACTTATCCTCTGTCTCCACAGCTATTGTAAATTCTCCTTAAATTGGGAAGATGTCCTACTACAAATGAAATTGAAATATCTAGTTAGCCAACATTCTGTGTGAGGCCATCTCCATTCTGTGGTAGTTTTTAGCTGAGTCTCTGATCCAATGAAACAAACTATTCTCATTTACAAATGTACCAAAGCTTCATAAGGTTGATGAACACACAATGCAATAGAGATGATGTATTACAAAATTGTACCTGAAACCTATAATTTTATTAACCAATCTCACACCAATAAATTCAATAAAAAATAAAAAAATAATTTAAAAAATAGCCCTTGCCATTGTAGCTCAATGGTTAAAGCGTCAGCCTGTACACCAAAGGGTCTTGGGTTTGATTCCTGATCAAGGGCATGTAACTGGGTTGCAGGTTCAATCCCCTGGTCCCAATTGGGGCTCATGCAGGAGGCAACCAAACTATGTGTCTCTCTCACCCCTCTCTCTCTCTCTCTCTCTCTCTCTCTCTCTCTCTCTCTCTCTCTTTCACTCTCTCTTTCTCTTTCTCCCCTCTACCACTCTCTCTAAAAATTAATGGAAAAATATCCTTGGGTGAGGATTAAAAAGAATAAATAAATAAATAATAAGTAAAGTGTTTAATTTTCAGGACTTTTAAAGAGTGTTTAAGAGGGCAAAATACTGGCAAAATAGAGATGGTAAATCTCCATTGTAATAACATCTAACATTAATAATATTGTTGGATACAGAATGCTAAGAGGTAAGATTAGGTATTTACACATCAACTATCCCATAGTCAGAAAGAGTTTAGATAATGACTTGGACACTCAGTTCAATAAATGACATGAATCCTTTATGGCCCACTATTGTAGACAAGCCAATTTATAATTTTCAATAGAGCATGCAAAAGTATCTATCACAAGGATAGGCAAACTGTGGCCTGTAGGCCATACCTGCCCACCATCTATTGTTTATAAACAAAGTTTTATTGTAACATACCCATTTGTTTATTATTGCTAATGGCTAATTTCCTACTATAATGACAAAGGTGAATAATTGCAACAAAGACTATATAACCTGAAAAGTTGAAAATACTTACTACCTGGCCCTTTACAAAAAGTTTTACAACCCCAATATAATACATTAAATTTATGCTACTTTACTTGTGGTCCATGTAAATAGCAAAATAATTATTTAAACTGTTATAGTTTTTAAAAGAATCACTCCTAAATAAACAGAAATATATTTCTCTCTGATAGATCATAGATTATTATTAAAAGTAGGATCCTGTATATTTTAACTATATGTTGCATGATTATGAACTTAATAAAAACAAGAAAGGATCATTCAAATAAATAGCAGATATAGTATTTATTTGTTCTCAGATACCACCTAAGTAAATAGAGATATATCTACCTAAACTTACAGGAATTTGAACCAGCATTTATATATCACTAGTAGCCCATTTGCAGGAAGAATCCTGCTAGCTCCGCTGCGGCCACGTGCGCAGCCGCCGCGGCCGCGTGCGCTGCCACCACTGCCGCCGCCATTGCAGCCGCAGCGCCTGCACCCGCGCGCCGCTGCCGCCTGCCCGCTCCACTCCGCTCCGCCCCATTCTGCCCCACTCCGCCCAGCCCGAGCTTTCCCTCTGGCAGCCACCTTGCGTTCTGCTTTTCCTACCTCTTCCTTCTAGGTTGTCTTCAGTCTTCACTCCTCCCTCCCTCCGTGTATGCAAATTAACCGCCATCTTTGTTGGGTAATTTGCATACTCGCCCTGATTGGCTGGTGGGCGTGGCTTTGGCTGGTGGGCGTGGTTTGGGCATAGCAAAGGTGCGGTCAATTTGCATATTACTATTTTATTAGGTAGGATGTTAAAGTACATTCATTTTCTGTACATAATGCCAACAGACTGAATAAATCCCCTCTTTAGAAGACTAGAGATGGTTAGATAGGTTTCAAAGACTTGCAAACATGATATGATAAAGGTATTGCATTAGATGTCATATTCTGTCTCAATCAACAGTTTAGCCACAGAATATTCTCTATTAGTGACATGAAATTGTGAGCTTTCAATTATCTTTATGCTCTCAGAGATGTTTCTCTTCATCAAACCTCCTGCTTGGTAAAACTCCTGTTTTTCTAGTGTCTTCAGGTGACTTATGTGGGGAATGAACAACATTGTCCATTAACTAGACCAATGTTCATCTCTTAGTGCACATCAAGGAAAGCACTGTTTCTCTAATGCTTCCTAGACCTACTTCACCCAATTTAAAGACTGAGTAAATATATTCTAAATATGGAAGGAAGTACCACATTTTTTTATTTCTCTAGTAGAGTTGGGACTAGGATGAAATAGTGAGGCATCTGCCTTGGCCACAAAATTTAAGGGTATACTAAAAAGTTTGGCAATCAAGATAAATAATGTTTAATGTTATGCTTTTAAAAACCAAGACTGATGCAAAAGTACATGGGAAATAAAATATAGACATTTTCAACCAAGACATATTAGTAGGCAGTACCTTGTAGAGCAAGCATGTCAAACTCACGGCCCACGGGTCGCATGCAGCCCGCAATGAATATTTTTGTGACCAGTCAATATAACGGTATGTAAGAAATGTTTTAATAAAAATTTCATAACTTAATTTTTACAATATCCTATTATACATAATTATGACTAACTACAACACTTGCTAATGACTGATTACTGTAATCATGTTGCATTCAATTCCCTTACGTGCCTTATGCGCAGGCACACCATTTCTCTCCACTAATATTACCAGTGGATATTTTAACAGCTGATTGCCATGTCATTAGTCTTGGAATGACTTGTTTGGTGTGTGCAACAGGAAATATTTCACTTTCAAAGAACAAGAAAAATAGGTTTATTTGAGTTACGCTTATTAATTTGTGCAGTTATTCAGTGTCTGGTAAGTTAATGTTTAAGAAAAAATATAAATTTTTATTAAAATGTTCTATTATATTATGTTAACGATTACTCATTTATTTCAGCCCTTTGTATTCAGCATGTCTCTATCAAAATAAACCCGTTTCTATGAAAATTGAAGCTTTTGTTTTTTTGCGGCCCACATAAACTTAAACCTTGTTTACTTGGCCCATGTTAGCCTTTGAGTTTGACATGCTTGTTGTAGAGCCATGTTAGACCCTGAACCCACCCCCCTCAAAAAAAATCAGTAATATTGATCATGTTCTGAATTAATTTTGATTTTTGGGATTTCCCTTTAACTTCTGCACTCAGAGCTAGGTGTGGTGTGTCCCTCACTTCATCCTAGTCTAACCCCTATTATTTACCCAGTTTACTAAGTTCATCAAATGGTAGGTCAACTGAAAAGCCCCTTTATGAGCGGTTGATTTTCAACACACTGAGAGAATGACCTTTTTTGGTAATGTGCCAACAACAGCACCTTTAACTGGTATTGATATTACCAATTTAAGAAAAGGAATTCCCTCTTTCTGTGTTTCCTTCCTTTCCCACTTCCCTCCTCTTTTTTATAGTCCCTTGACAGTTCTTTTCACAATACACACTTGCCCCTTGTATTCAAAGATAATGGGCTGACTTCTCTTAACACTGGATGCCTAGTCATATGCTATCAGACCATTAATTTAAAAAAAGGATAATTGGCCTAAGGACAATAAAATCCCAAGGGACACAAAGAGTTGTTATTAAACAAAGATCTAATTTCTTCCCCTCTTTAGTTAACAAATAGTAGAGAATGTTGGGGGTATTTAAATGTAACCCACTTATTGCATTATGCAGCACTTCCTAGGTCAGTGATGGCGAACCTATGACACGCGTGTAGCCATTTCTGATGACACGCGGCCGCATGCCGAGGATGAAACATTTGCTGCTCCTGAGGATGAAACATTTGCAACTAGAGTCTTGGAGTTAGTTTTTTCCTCAAAGTGACACACTACCCGAGTTATGCTCAGTTTTTTGGCGAAGTTTGACACACCAAGCTCAAAAGGTTGCCCATCACTGTCCTAGGTCCCCTTGGACAGTGGTCGGCAAACTCATTAGTCAACAGAGCCGAATATCAACAGTACAACGATTGAAATTTCTTTTGAGAGCTAAATTTTTTAAACTTCTTCTAACGCCACTTCTTCAAAATAGACTCGCTCAGGCTGTGGTATTTTGTGGAAGAGCCACACTCAAGGGGCCAAAGAGCCTCATGTGGCCGACCACGACTCTAGGACATGACTCCACTAATGCACAGAATATTGTATGCCAGCTTTAACACGAATGAATGAAAAGGCAAAGGACTGTGGCGATTTCTTTTTAAGAAAGTACATGAAGCAATAATGACCCACAGGTTGGCCAGGACAGCCTAGTGTTCCTCTCAATTTGACTAAATTTTAGACATGTTTCTGTAGTCCATGATATCCCCTTTCCTAGAGCATTTACTTTAGAAAACTTGCACTTTCAAATCTTTTTCTGTTGCTTTGAGATATAAATATTCTCCCAGTTTCTGGCCAGATTTGCAACCCAGAAATGTTTTCCTCAAGGCCTTGGGAGCCATTTCTTTGAAATATAATTATCAAGGAAGACAGTACTTTGTATAGACCACATCATGTCCTCCACCCCTAAATTTATATGTTAAATCCCTAATCTCCCTCCCCACATGAGTATATTGGAGATATGGCCTTTAAGGAACTGATTAAGGTGAAAAGAGGTGCACCAGGGGGCAGGTGCTCAATGCAGGAGCTGCCCTCTGGTGGTCAGTGTGCTCCCACAGGGGGCGCACCACTCAGCCAGAAGCTGGACTCATGGCTGACACAGCAGAAGTGGCCAGAACTTCTCCCGCCTCTGCAGCAGCGCTAAGGATGTCCGAGTGCTGGCTTAGGCCTGCTCTCCTGGTGCTCAGTGCACATCATAGCAACTGGTCGACCAGTCAGCTGTCTGCACCCTGGTAGTCAGTGCACATCATAGCGAGCAGTTGAGCAGCCTTAGCATATCATTAGCATATTACGCTTTGATTGGTTGAATGGACAACCGAACAGCCGGACACTTAGCATATTAGGCTTTTATTATATAGGATATGTGAATTTACACTTCTACTGTGTCTATTTTTAATGCATGAATAAAATGGCTATATTTAAATATATCTTCCAGTTCACTTTCCAGTAAATGCAAAGATATAGCAGTATTATGTGAGGAATACCAATGCATTATAGAACAAAGATAAGTGCTTCAAAAGCAAAAGCAACTCCACAGATTCATTGTGCACAAAAGAAAAAGGAAAGACAAGTTTAATAGCAGGAACCAATCACTGATGAACCCTGCAAAAGTGAAAAGTGTTTGAGTTACTGCTTCTGTGAATACCCCTAACATTTTTATTAACTTCCAAATACATAATAATGGCATTTCAGGAACATTATCATACTTAGAGACAGATTTTAAGATATAAGTTGTTCCCCAAGCCAGGCTCCATAGCTATCACGATAATAGAAATTCCCTGCCCATGGCAGAATTTAGCTGGCTCAACGTTCCTCCTTTTTCAATTTGACAGACCCAAGGACACAGATACACACACAGTGAAACCTGAAATTCCTCCATTGGCATTGCAGTAAAAGTGTGTTTTTAATTTATATTTTATTTTCTTTTATACATAAAAAGAAAGAATAATAAAAGCACATTTTTATTTCTATATCACAGCTTTTTCTCCTTTATAATTTTATCCCATTCATTCTATCCACTGAGGAATTTTTCAGATATATGACTTAAAAAGTTGTAAATATAATTTATTCTGGTACAATTACTATTTGGGGAAAAGATCATATCTGCTTATTCACAGATACACTACAGGATTATCTTACTTAGCTTTAGAATATACATACGTTTCTAATCTTACATTTTCATCAAATTATCAATAACCACTGACAACATTCTTGCTTTTAAATGCTTTCCTTCATTTGAGAATTAAGAAAAGCAATGGATAATACTGTCAAGAATTCAATATATAGAGATGTTTTCCCTTCTTCATATGTCATCAGGCCCAAACACCCAGCTTGCCCTTTGTTCTAGTTTACTACTTTACCTACTCTGTGTATATCAGCAATACCTA
Source organism: Cnephaeus nilssonii (assembly GCF_951640355.1). NCBI lineage: Eukaryota > Metazoa > Chordata > Mammalia > Chiroptera > Vespertilionidae > Cnephaeus > Cnephaeus nilssonii. The sequence continues at coordinate 43,546,658 of NC_137073.1, forward strand.
AAAGGATTGCTGAACATGTAGTGGTATTGATCCAATGCCTGGAAATTCTTTTTTTTTTTTTTTTTTTTTTACAGAGAGGAAGAGAGAGGGATAGAGAGTTAGAAACATCGATGAGAGAGAAACATCGATCAGCTGCCTCTTGCACACCCCCTACTGGGGATGTGCCCGCAACCAAGGTACATGCCCTTGACCGGAATCGAACCTGGGACCCTTGAGTCCGCAGGCCGACGCTCTATCCACTGAGCCAAACCGGTTTCGGCTGGAAATTCTTATTCAATAAAGCCCAGGTATCCTTGTTGACTCTTAGCAAAATCATCTGAATTTAGCAGCTGATATGTCTGGGAAACTTTATAATATAAAATAGTATTTATTTCTCGTAATTAGAAAAAGTAAAACAAATTCTATGAAAGACGTCTTTTAGGTATGAAAAGCACAAAGGAAAATATATCACTCATTCTTTCACTATCAATCTCTCCAACTTATGGGTCTGTTCTTTCATTTAGAGTCTTTTCCTGGAATCTCATAGACTTCTGGCTTTGGAATGTGGAAATTAACTGTATGAAAAAGATGAGATGACAGGCATTGACTCAACCCTACCTATGTTGTAACAAATAGATGGTACTAAATAATATATGAAGCTTATACCAAACAAACATTAGCTCCTGAGGACCAACTAGGCACCAGTCCCTTTCCTGGGCACGAAGGGTAAAAATTAGTTTCTTTCCATGGGGTCTACATGGACATGAAATTCAATACTAAGACATGTGCATTTCCACCCAGATCATACATTGCTTATAAACTCCCTTTCTTTTGTGCGTTAAGATTTTTAAAAATGATTTTTAGAGAGAAAAGAAGAGGGAGAGAAAGAAACATTAAAGTGAAGGCAAAACATCCATCAACTGCCTCCAGCACAGCCCCTACTGGGGATCTAGCCCCTAATCCAGGCATGTGCCCTGACCAGGAATTGAATCCTCAACCCTTTGGTGTATGGAATGATACTCCAACCAACTGATCCACCCAGCCAGGGTAAAACACTCTATTTTGGAAATGTTTTCATTTTAGTATTCTAACTATATTTTCATTTGAAAAATAGATCTAGGAAACCCTAAATGTTAGAGAAAGAAAAACCACTGGACTAAACATATATGAAATTTATTACACTGAGTATGGACAAATTGTAGTAGGCATCACATCTTTTTTCTGCTTCCCTATGACCCTTTTGACTTTCAATTTCTGTTAGGCCACTTGGTTAGACTTTAAATGTTAGTGAACAATCACTTCTTTTTAAGAACATAAAGTTTGTACTTTACAAAGTGAAGGCTCAGAGAAAACAAATGATTGTTGCAGAGCTGACTGTAGCAAAACTATAAAAGCAAAAGTGAATACAAATGAAACAGATAGGACTTACTCATATCATATGCCTTGAACCATATCAGAGAAGCAAAAGATGTTCTATAACTTTGGTGTAATAATAAGCTTGTGAGTCCTGAAATTCACTGAGATTTATTTAAAATTTCCAAACGTAAAATCACTTATAATTATTCAGACTTTTTTGCAATTTAGTAAAAAGTTTCATTTATGTCCTGGCCGTGTGGCTCAGTTGGTTGGAACGTCGTCATGTACACCATAAGGTGGCAGATTTGATATTCCTGACCAGGGCATATACCCAGGTTGCAGGTGTGTGTGGAAGGCAACCGATTAATACCCCTCTCTCTCTCTCTCTCATCAATTTTTAAAAGCTTCATTTATGATTTGTGTTATTTAGATGAATACTTAGTTTGTAAGGATCCCCGTTTTTATATCTGTTATAGATGTTTCGGTATTTTTCCTAATTTGAAGACTAGAATGCATCATCAAGAGAACTTTGTCATGACCAAAGTGAATACTTATCATTTATGAATTTAAAAACTTTGATGCAAAAACATTCTAAATTACAAGTTTCTTATCCAAAATGTAAAATCTAATTAGTTACCTCATAGACATTTAAAGAAGATGAGTGGACTTATTGAAGCATATAAATTCCTAACCTATCATTTTTAGTGCCATTCTTGATGAAATTTATAGAATTCATTACATGCTTAAAATTATGCAAGAAAGAAATCCCCCAACTGAGTATTACTTCCTACAGAGAAGAGCTATAGTCTGATAAATTATCTCATAAAGCACATCTATTTTAAGTAAAACTGAATCCCTCCCTCCCACTCTTGGTCACTAGTTTTTATCATACTGTTGAAAACAGCTACTCTTGCAGAATACTGGTTTTCCTCTGAAAGAAGCAAAATAAGTCTTAAAATTAAGAAATCACTTTATATTACATTGAATTGGCAAATGATAGAATTCTGAAAAAGTAAAAATGCTAAAGTATTTATTTCTTTACTTCAATTCTGATTATTGAACAGTTTTTAATCTTTTAGTGAGGATTCTTGTTTTCTTTAGTTATCTAAAATTACTAATGATAATATTTTGTCATTTTGTAAGCTCTCCTTTCCTACATGTTGGTAGTGTCTGCTAAGATAAGAAGTGAAACTAAGGATTAATGTATTGAATCAATGAGAGAGTGTAAAAGTGTCTAGAAGAATGAGGAAGCTGTGTAGCTATTGGTGAGAATCTAAGCTTAATCACCAATGTAAGAGTTGAGTCAAGGTAAACATGGTCGATACCTATTTAAATGCAGTGTATAGGTCAATAGAACAGAACAGAACAGAAACACAATAAAACAATGTAAATAAAATGACCACAACATCAATAACAGAGGTAATGGCACATTCATAGCTTATATCCTGGCCTTTTGACATCCTAAGCAGGGGTGGGATACATTAGGGCAATATAAGGCCTGAGAAATCATTTGGTCTGGCCCTGCCAAGGCATTAGGGATGAGTTAATTAAATGTTTGACCAAATATAGCAGGCTAATTTTTAAGTTGATAATTTTGTATGTCCCATGAATGATGTTATAAATATACAAATTACCCTTGGCAGGAAAAAGGTTTCCCACCCCTGCAAAGTTACACTATTTTTTCTACCTCCTTGTAATAACTCTCATTTCTTCTAAATGGGGCATATGGAAGATTAAATGGCTCAGATTCTATTGTTCTAAAATTCTTATCTCAATTTTATTAGGCATATAAGGGTGTGAATCCTCAACCTCCTCTACCTGATGCAGGACCATGCTAGCAAGAAATCCTTACTCCTAAGCTCCCCATTAGTTGGCTATGACTTCAAAGCCATACAACACAGTTCAACTTTTCCCTATACCCAACCTTGCTTTTCTTATTTTCATTTCATAATTTTAGTGCCTAATAAATATCTTACACTCCAAATACCACTTCAATGTGCTCTAGTAAACCAATCCCGCACATGATATTTTGTATCAAAGAGGTTCAAAAAAGGCAAAATGGTGATTCTTCATCTTGCCTACAATTCCATCCTATATAATAAAAGTCTAATATACCAATCGACCAAACAGCGGAATGACTGGCGGAACGACCAGTTGCTATGATGCACACTGACCACCAGGGGGAAGACGCTCAACATAGGAGCTGCCCCCAGCCTGCAGGCCCCAGGCCAGCCAAGGAGAGTGCCAGCGCCGCCCCCCCCCCGCCCCAATTGCCCTGCTGGTCGCCCCGTGGAGGGAGGCGATTGGCGAGGATGGCGGGGGGCAGGGCCAGTGAGTGGGCAGCGTCAGGCCGGCCAAGGCAGGTGCCAGTGGGGGTCCCCCCGATTGCCCCCGCCGGTCACCCCGCAGATCAGCCCTGATTGCTGGCCAGGCCTAGGGACCCTTACCCATGTACGAATTTAATGCACCAGGCTTCTAGTGTATACATAAAAGGTCCAAAGTAACCAGGTGGCAGCCATAGTTCAATAGGACTTTTGATGTGTCCTTGGAAAAAGATTATACCATTTGGGGACCAGTGATTTTAACCATGCAGAGTACAGAGTTTCAGAAAAAGAAGCAAAATGCCTTCTAGTGGGTCACTGGAAGTAATGCTGAGACCCATCCCTGTAATCTTCTCATTTGGGACAAAGTACAGCATTAAAGTATTTGTTATAACTTATATTCTGCATACTAGAGGATGGACTCCCTAAACTTGCAGAGTAGTGCCTGTAACCTGCCATTTCCATTGCATCTTTAGTTGGTTATTCTAAGTCTACCATCTGAGCAACTTTTGAGTAGTGCAGTATACAACATACAAAGTGGATATCGTGGTCCTGGGTTCACTTCCACATTTCCACTGAGGGAGAGTCCCCTGGTTTGTTTTGATATATGATATCCCATGATGGTGGACCAAACACCCTATTTGGATAATGGTGCTGATTAGAACCCTGTGATAATAAAAAGCAATCCCATACTCAGAATGTATCTTTTTCTGTCAGAATAAATATATGATCTTTTCAGAATGGATGGGATCCCATAAATCAATTTGCCACCATGTAGACAATAGGAATTCCTGAGGAAGAGTGCCAATGGTGTCAGCAGTAACTAAATGAGCCTTGGTGAAAGGAATCCTATGCAGTTTGGCTTATACATAGCCTTTATCTCTGCCACTATAGACACTTCAACAAGATGGGCCTGATTCCCTACTACAACAGGACACACTAGTCTCTCTGTATGCTAACAGGGAGGATTTCAGCCTTTCACACATAGCTTATAATAGGCAATTGATCATTCAGGTTTTTTGTTGTTGTTTTCAGAAGAAAAAAAAAAAAAGCTTTTTCCAAAGGATCAATAAAAGTGAATGGTGAACGTGGGTGTTCCTTACAGGCTGCTCCTGCCACCCTAGAATGTTCATTGCTACTAAATATCTCCTGGTAAAATGTTTTAGAGTTTCATTTATTTCCCTATCAGAACCTTCGCTGTAGTATAGGTGACATTCAAGGCTATACATTACATCTACTTTATAGCTCTGCCACTCTTACAATCAAATCCTGGACCTAATTTTTTAGCACAATCTCCTTTCCTGCTTCAGGAGATGAGACTATCTTTTACTGCTGTCATAGATATCTTCTGGCTTCCAAAGAATGCTCTGAGTAAAGACTTGGCTGCTCCGATCCTCTTATATCTTTCTTCAAATGGTTTGGGGCAGTGAACAAAACCAGTCAGGGGTACAGTCCTTACAATTGCCATTGACTTACATCTTTCAATTGCTAGAGCTATTGCATAAATTTCTACTTACTCTTCTATCTAAACATCATGCTAACCTATCATTTATGAAGTTCATGGCAAGAAGGATGCTATTATGCCCAATAGTTAATACCTCTCATTCCACTTACGACAAAAAAGTTTCCCTGTTGCCATCTGATGAGTAATTCAACTCCATGACTATGCTTTCTTGGGCCATTTCCATTACAATCTCCATAGTGTGGGAGAAAGTCCTCAGGCAGAAGAGCAGAAAGATGTAGGTGCTTGATATGGAAAGCTATCATTCTGTACAATAACTGTCCATAGTGGTTACTACTCAAAGTTGAGCTGAGGCCTTATGGGCATCAAAAATGCCTCCCATAATCATTAATTATTCCTCTTTAAAGGATAATTCTAATGAACTGCTTGACTTCTACCTACTCCATAATTTTCCAAACAGTACATCTAAAGGTAAGTTATATCAATTTTAATATATAGTCAATCCACTGATTATTCCTGTCTTTATGATCAATTCAATAGCAGAGGCAAATCTGTGTTATTTGAGCCAGCATATAAAAAAAGTGCTATGACACCATGATTGTTGAAGCTTCTTAAATGATTTAACCTAATGTAGTTTTTAGTTAAACTTTATTCTAAAGTGAATTTGGGAAGTAGTCCTTTTAATTAAAGGGCAATCTACTTGTTTAAAAAGTACTATCAAATACGATTTTTTCATATATATAATGGGAAAATTAATAAAATTGAATAAAGGGGTAAAAATCTCAATGATGAAATATGAGGTGAGAGATTGTGAACCTCAATGGATAGTCAAGGAAGAGGGAAAGTGATCTGGCATCATTATTCTTAGCCATTAAATTTCAAAACACTCTTTTCCCAAAGTTCCAGTTCCTTTTCCAAGATAGATAAAAATAAATAAAAGTATTCCAAGATTGGTAAGAAAATTTTAGAAGGAGAATAATACTATCCTACCTAATAAAATGGTAATATGTAAATTACCATCACTCCGCTACACCCACGATTGGGCCAGCGGGAGGTGCAGGGGGCGGGACTCGGGGTGGCCGGGGTAGCCGATTGGGCCAGCGGGACGCTGAGCTCACGTCGCCAGCGGTGGCACGAGCTCAGCGTCTGCGCCATGGCTGTGCTGCGGAACAGAAGGGGCCTCTGGGGCAGCGAGCTCACGTCCCGCCGCGGACCATCAAAAGCGGGGGAGCTGGGTGCCTGTCTGCTCCAGCACCAGCGGACAGGCACCCAGCTCCCCCGCGATCGAAAGCGAAAGCATGTAGGGGACCCTACACGTGCATGATTCAATCATGCACTGGGCCTCTAGTAAGATATAAATATCATCTTCTTATAGGTATACAATCTTTTAAAAAAATTTATCTTTATTGTTGGAAATATTATAGATGTCCCCTTCTTCCCCTGTTGATCCCTCCCCCCCTCTCCCCCCTGCTCCCATCCCCTCCCAGGTCTTCACCACATTATTGTATATGTCCATGGGTTATGCATATATCTATGTAAGTCCTTTGGTTAATCTCTTTCCTCACCCCACCAACCTCCTTCCCTCTGAGATTTGTCAGTCTGTTCCATCTCTGAATCTATTTTATTCCTCAGTTTATTTTGTTTATTAGATTCCACATATAAGTGAGATCATGTGATATTTGTCTTTCTCTGACTAATTTACTTTAGCATAATACTCTCTAGGTCCCTCCATGCTGTCTCAAAAGGTAAGAGATCCTTCTTTTTTATTGCTGTACAGTATTCCATTGTGTAAATGTACCACATCTTTTTTATCCAGTCACCTACTGATGGTCACTTGGGCTGTTTCCAGATCTTAGTTATTGTAAATAAATAGCACTGTTATGAACATAGGAGATACTTCAACTTCTTACAGACATACAATCGTAAGTCTATATGTAAAATATAATAACTTTTTCATTATAATGATTTGACTATAGAACATGTATTTAAGGGTGCATCAATACTATAAAGTCAGATAACTTGCAATAACAAGTATAGAAGAGTTATCAATATTTTCTACTACTGCCCTCTTAGCTATATATTCTACTCTTTTGGGATAAAAAATGACAGATATCTACTTTTCCAATTTGATGTTCCATAAAAGCAAATTCCTTCATTATCAGAAAAATAGTACACTTATATAACCTGTGTTTTATAAATTAATAAGATATAAAACATCAGAATTTACAACTTGCATTATTTTCTTTAACAGTTTAAGAATATGAGTGAAATAGAACAACACTTAGTTAAAATTTAAACCAGGAAGGAAATTCACAAGAGCTCAAAAATAAAAACCCTGCTTCCTAAAAATATCCCTTTCTGTTAACATAATCCTTCATGTTCTGCTATTTCTTTGCATATTATTTTCTTCTGATTTCCATAGGAACAGTACAAGTTATCTCATACTAAGATAATTGTCTAGCATTTGCTTTGTTCACTTATTGATTTTCTCATCAATTTGCCATCTGGTCAAAAACAGTGCTTTCACAAAACTTCAGAGAAAAGATAAAAAGAAGCATTTTTGCACTTCTCAATAATTCCTCAGATTACTATGATTTAGTGAGTCTAATCAAAGACAAAGAGAAAAAGGTATTAGGGTTCAAATGAAAAAAAAAAATGAGTTACAGATGACTCATGATATTTTTAAAAAAACACACTTAAATTTAATGAGAGTTTATGAAGAACTTTGAAATATCTAAAAATGTAAAATATTAATATTAATAACACAGGAAACTGCTCTAAAACTTCAATCCTCCTATTGAGTCCATCCATCATTAATACATGATTTTGGACCATTCTTCTCAATTGTGTTTCTCATAAACCTATAATAAGGATGATACTAAATCATGATTTTCATAAATCATAACAACAAACGTATTATTCCTATTTTATAGATTAAAAAAAAGACTCAGAAATAGGTGTTCAATAACTTTCCCTAATGCTGAGGTTTCTAGCTAAGTCTTTGTTCAGGGGTCCTCAAACTTTTTAAACAGGGGGCCAGTTCACTGTCCCTCAGACCGTTGGAGGGCCGGACTATAGTTTAAAAAAAACTATGAACAAATTCCTATGCACACTGCACCTATCTTATTTTGAAGTAAAAAAACAAAACGGCAAAAACACCCGCATGTGGCCCACGGGCCGTAGTTTGAGGATGCCTGCTTTGTATAATACCACATGCAACCTGTTTTTGTCACTAAAGACAATATATGTACCATAATCTGTGGATTCAAAATTACAGGTAAAGTATTGGCCCTAGAGCTTCTTAAATATTTTATTAAAATGAAAAACAAGTCTAACTGTGCTTGCTACTAACCAAATGCTTATCAAAATTCAACTGAAAAAAATTAAATCGTTCTTAAAACAAAAATGAACTCAATATTTGACTATTTGATTAGAAAAAATACTATAGGAAAATTGTGAAAGATAATGCTATTAGTGGCCTTAGAGAATCTGTTTTACAATTATAAGTTCATACCCGTTACTAACATCAAAATTACTGAAACATCTGTAAATAAAGTCTTAAAAAAGTGTTGTCATTTTATTTTCTTTACCTATATCATTATGAAACCTGAAAATATTAATATATTGAACACATGAAAACCTAAGTAGATCTCCCAAATAAATAAATATTTAAATCAGAGTTATCCAAGAAAAAGCCCTGAGGAGGCCCATGCATCAGACCTATACATTTCCATATTACACAAGTTAGTGGGCATGAAAGAACACATAAATTAAAGTTAATTTGCAGAGTGATATGAGGAAATATATTTACCTTGTTCCCAATCTAAGTCTTTTCCTCTGTTCATTTCACTGATGTAATTTCAAAAGCAAATACTGATGTGGTATCTGTCTTTATGATATAGCAGAGAGCAAGGTCAATAGTGTGCCTGTTCTCATGGAGCTTATAATGTTACAATATTTTATTCCCAAAAAGTACACATCTACCTGCTTTTACTGAAAAAATGAAGCCAAGTAAATAGTTGTCATTAATGTACATTTTCAGAATTTATAAAATAGATATACAGATTACATATATATTGAGATTTTTTAAGTCAGAAAGTAAATTAGTGATACATGGAATATATAAATCCATCCATACAATCCAAAGAAATTTCAACCTAATGCTATCTTTTCTTCTCTGGTTGTGGTCTTTCCATCACTTATGGCTGTGAATAGCAAAGTTCTGAGGATCCCTAATAAAAGAGAAGGAACAACTAATAAGCAAGAGAAAGTGAGTATTGACAGAACAAATCTCCCCAAACTGAAAACAGCAGGCAAGCAAGAGCACAGTTTGAAGAGTTAGCCAAAGAAAGAGTAGGAGGAATCAAATTGATCTTAGGAAGTTTAAGACAACTGCATAGAGCCAACTGCTGAGTTCTCATGTTGTGGGAATAGACCTAAATCCCAGAAGAAGGTTGGGAAATCCTAGGACATTTTTAGTAGGGGGAAAATGATAGAAAATCAACAAGAGAGGAATAAAAAAATGGAAGAGGTACAATTTAAATTGGGTGTGATTATCAAGATCTTGTGATTTTGTAGGTGGAATTACTTCAAGTAGTTATAAAATTCAATGGTTGGCTGTGCTGGCAAAGGTCTGAAATAACTCAGATGAAGTATCAGATCTGAGGTGGACTGTGAAGTTTGCATGTTTTTTTGTGTCATCAGTGAGGATGCTGTAGTCATCAATACAAAGTGGGTAAAAAGAAATAAAAATTTGAGACTGATACTGAAGCCTTTGGGAAAGGGATTGAAAAAGAGTGGGGAGCCCTAGCCAATTTAGCTCAGTGGTCAGAGCGTCAGCCTGTGGACTGGAAGGGTCCTGGGTTTGGTTCTGGTCAAGGGCATGTATCTCGGTTGCATGCTACTACCCCGCCCGGGCCCTGGTCGGGCTCATACAGGAGGCAACCAATTGATGTGTTTCTCTAAAAATCAATGGAAAAATCATCGGATGAGGATTTTTAAAAAAGAAAGAGAGTGGGGACTTACTTCCAGAGAAAACTTGATTTCATGAAAGTTTTAGTAATGTGAACTCTAAAAATCAATAGGCATTGAGAGTAAATAAAACTTCCTACACACTTAAGCTAAGGTGTTAGAATACTTCACATTTAGGCTTTTACTATAGAGGGAAATGAAATTAGCAAAGGTAAGAGTAATTGTGGTTCTAGAATTTAATATTATGTGAACAACGTCTCTATCCTGAAATCTTGGTAGAAAACGTAAAGTTGTGTTCTCATAACACATTATGGCTATTTATATAAAATATTGGGGGATCTTGAATAGGATGAAAGGTGATTAAATACTGATTAAGATAATTAATTACTGGGTTAGGATTATCCTCCTAACTCATCCCTTGGTGACATCAGCAGAAATAGAGGAAGAAGAGAAGAGGAAAAAGTGGAAAGTGGAAAGGAAGGCCATTTACAAAAGAAAGTTGTTTTTTTTATGGCAAAGTTGAAGGGGTCTCAAAGGTTTAGATGGTGTGACATGTAGGAAAGGGAAAGAATAGGAAATATCTGGATAGAGTTGAGTATAGAGATGGAAAAAGCCACAGTGAAGGAGAGGGTTGGACAAAAAGTTGGTGCTAAGAAGCATTAACAGTTTCCTCCTTAGGGATGATTATTTTTAAAAAATAAAATTTGATAACCACCATACTGTTGTCTATGTCTATGAGTACTTGGAAGGGGAGTCAAAGGATAGTAAAAGGCAAAGGGAGTCAAATATATAGTGAGAGAAGAAAATTTGACACTGTGTGGTATTATAGAGTTGTACATTTGCAACACATATAATTGTATTAAACAATGCCAACCCAATAAATTTAATTTTAAAATGTAATTAAAAATGTCCCAGATCCAAGAAGAGGTAAAAAGCATAGTAACAAAATATAGGGTAATAATAGCATTGCCTTTAATAAAATGTGGGGTACAAATAAAAGAAAGGCTATATGCTTACATGCCCCCATTATTTAACAAGAAAAATTGAAAACATAAAGATTACATTTTAATTAGAATAGCAACAATTTCATAAACTAAGGTAAGAAAAGTAAGAATCCAATACTGTGACATCCTGAAGAAAAGAAGCAGAAATCAGATCAGCATTTGTGAAGGGCTATTGGTGAAGGGAGAGGTAGTTAAAGTATTCTGTATCTTGACTGAGGTGATGGTTACATGATTATATATGTTTTTCTAAACTTATCAAGTGATTTACCCAAAAAAGGGTGAATTTTACCCTAGTATATCTTTATAAATCTAAGCTTTGAAAAGTTAAATGACCTGAAATAGCTCATATTACCATTTTTGTAAATATGTTAGAAGTCATTAAATAAATAATATCCTAGTAAAAGAGAGCCAAAATTGATTCAGAAAGATATAGATAATGTAACTTCATTCAAAAAGTATAATTTTGTCAAATTAGCCAAAAAAAAAAAAAAACAACCCTGAATCATTTCTAGCCCAAATTTAGTCACTTGACTAAAATTGATTGGGATACTCAATGGTTGACTCTTCCTTTTTCCAAGCTGACTGGTTAAAATTCTAGGAATCCCACTCATAAAATTTGCTTGCATGGGGACACCTTAGACACATGTAATTCTTCTTTACTTAGATATTGTTTGTTTGTAATAAAGACTAGCTTATATTTGAAAACAAATAAAAAATAAAATTTGACAGTTTGTTTTAAAATTTGACAGCTTGGCCCTAACCAGTTTGGCTCAGTGGATAGAGCATCGGCCTGCGTGCGGACTCAAGGGTCCCAGGTTTGATTCCGGTCAAGGGCATATTCCTTGGTTGAGGGCACATCCCAGTAGGGGGTGTGCAGGAGGCAGCTGATCGATGTTTCTAACTCTCTATGCCTCTCCCTTCCTCTCTGTAAAAAATGAATAAAATATATTTTAAAAAATAAATAAAATTTGACAGTTTGTTTTGAATTTGCTTAAAGTGTTCAATAAATCATTACTTAAATTTTGGAATATTTTAAACCAATTGGGAAAAAAACAGTAAAATACTTTCCAAAAAGAGTTTTATTGCAAAATGTAGGCTTCATTATGTTATTAAAATATCTGTATAAAAGCAAATTATTAAGATTAACAATAAAAATACTATTTCTCTTACACACAGGTACACACAAACACATAATTAAGTAAATAATGAAATGTTTTACTACCATGATTCTCAGGGGGAATCATATAGAAATATATATTTTTAAAAGTTGATAAGAAATGTTTCTCTACTTTTCAACTGCTAAGAAAAAAATGTGAAAACATTTATATGCAAAGATATATGCATCACTATGTTCATTGCAGCATTATTCATAGTGGCCAAGACAGGGAAAAAATGTAAGTGTCCTTCAATAGATGATTGGACAAAGATGTAGTGCATTTATACAATGAAATATTACTGAGCCATAAGAAAAGATGAAATACTACCAATTGCTACATGAATGGATCTTGAGAATATCCTGCTAAGCAAAATAAGTCAGACAGAAATGTTGAGAACCATATGATTTCACTCACATATAGGATATAAAACTGAGGGGAAAAACAATGACCAAACAAGAAAATCGTGAGATTTTTATTAATTATTAACATTTTCTGATATGTAGGTTATCCAGAGTTCAATTCCTAAAGTGGTGGTTAGATGATGATAATGGTAAACAGAAATAGTAGTCCAGGAAACATCAACTAAATTTAGAGAAATGAACAACAGCCACTGCAATTGCGAAAGCTTCAGAAAATATTTCAGTAGTTCTTCGTGTTACATTTCCAAATAAAAACAAAAAACACTGTTTTTCATGAATGTACCAGTCTAAATAACCAACCTCTCTAGTCTGCTTAATTTTCTTTAAATTTAAAACAGCTTTAAAAAATAAAGTTTATTAATTTAAAAAATAAAATAAAATATGGTCTCCCTAGATTCTATATATCTGTTTTAGTAATTCAACAAGTATTTTTGGAAATAGTTAATGAATTTACAGAAATTACTATATAAATATGTTCCCTCCCTGGTTTTAATTAGGCCTAAGTATTTGGAAAGAAATGGAAAGAATTTGGTTTTACAATATTTTCCAAAAGAGCTTTCAGATTACATATAATTTTTATAACCTATTTTTTTCTTATTTAAAATATATGTCATTTATTGAAATTGCTCCAGGCTAACAAATTATTGGTTCAAATTGTTTTCTGACCAATTTATTTAAGAGTGGGTGTTATCTATTGCTCATCCCATGGGACAAGCATGATTCCTAACAAGTTTTCAGACTAAAGTAAAGTGAATTGTGAAAAGATAAGGCAGGCTTATCCAGTTTTAATAAAATTTTTAAATTATGCCTATGGACTTATCAGAAAGCTGAGGACATGTTTATGCCTTTTAGCTTTGATAAAGGTTAGCTAGCTAGATTAATTAGGCAGACAGGAAGCGTGGGGGGGGGAGTGGGGGGGACAGTGTCCAGGGAGGATGGAAGCATTTCTGGCCTGAGCAATTAAAACAGCCATAAGGTAGTTCAAACGCAGCTCTGACCTGAGCAGCTGAGAGAGCCATAAGGGAGATCAAAAGCAACTCCAACCTGAAGAGATAAGATAATGTTGCAAAATAAGGGGAGAGAAATTGGGGGGCACCATATGGGCTTTGAGCTTTAAAACTAATACTATGTAGCAGAATGACCAATGAGGAAAGCACGGGGGTTCTAAGTTAAGAAAGGGTCCAATTAGAAAAGGTCATGAAGAGAAAAAGAACTACAGCCTTTATAAACCAGAGAAAATGGGACATAAGACAAGATTACAGATTTTTTAGATTTATATTTTTTCCCATTAAAGAGAGAGAGAGAGAACAGACTTTTCCCATTTGGGGGCCCTTCCTCCCCAGGGGATTCCCTTTGAGGACACCCTGTCCAGATAGAGTTTGTATATGCTTCCAATAAACTTCCACATTTTTATTAAATAAATGTTAATAACGAGCTTATTCTTCAAACTTTGTAGGACAAGGACCCACGGAAGAAAAGTCTGCACCCTGAACCCCACGTTTCAGCTTCAGTAGGTCTACTGAGGTTGAGGCACCATAAATTTGTGTGGAAGGAAGGAAGGGAGGGACATATTTTTATAAAAAAAGTCTCCTAAATAGCATGGAAATGCCCAAAATGGTATAGTTACCCACATCTAAAATTAACACAAGTAATTCAAAGGAGAAAATAAAATATGTGCCAAGAAATAATCTAGGCCACTTGTGTTTGTGAGCACTTATTTGCTATTCTTGGCATATCTGGCTTCCAAAAATCATTGAGAAAATTATGATTACCAAAGACACAAGAATGTAAAAGTATTGTGGCAATATTGTTTAATTTTACCATGAAGAATGTCAGTAACTGGCTCTGGGATATTTTATAGTAATTTAACATCACATTCTTTTAGTTGTTTAACTTTCATATTTAAGCAATTTAAATAAAGAATAAAATAATGTGAAGCATTCAAGGAATTTAAAATGTTATCTTATTTTAATAGGTAACTAACTGACCTTTTATAATATTATACTTAATTTATTTGAATATAGTAAAATAAAATAGAAAATTGTAATATAATTCACATTTAGTATGGTCTTTAAACACCTTCAGAAAAAAAAATATTTTTCATTAAAATATTTTGAATTTTTATTAATGTTTTTGCTTTTCCTTTAATAATAATAGTGGAGGGAATATTTTTACTTATTTGTTTTTACTTAAAACGTAAAGTCTTATAGAGGAATATTCTTATAGAGGAAAATTTATTGGCATAAACTATTCAAAGAGAATTTTATGAGTAGCTGTGTAAAATTACTCAAACAGGGTTACATTAAATTCTAAAGTATGTGCCAAATGTATGTGAATAAGCTCTTATAGGACAAAGCAAGCATATACTAGTACAATTGGAACTCCAGTCTTATTCAAATAGTTATAGAGAAAAAGCTAGTTAATGTACCTTATAAACAATTCTTGATGGACCAGTTAAGGTAATAAAAATTTGGTGCTCTTTGGGTAAAAAAATACAGAGATCAATGTGAATTTTAAGTGTAAATACAAAAGTACAAAGAAATTTTATTCTCAAAACAGGCCACTTTCAAAACCAGACCAAGCCTCTGGCTCTGTCCTTCAAGGTAAAAGGGAAAAACATTTGATAAGCCCAGTTCCAACTTAAGTGGATAATAGTATATTAGTATTATATAAATAATTATATAAATAACTAGAGGCCCGGGGCACAAAATTCATGCACAGGGAGGTGGGAGGGTCCCTCTCAGGCCAGCCTGCACCCTCTCTAATCCAGGACCCCTCGGGGGATGTCTGTCTCACAATCCAGGACCACTGGCTCCTAACTGCTCACCTGCCTGCCTGCCTGCCTGATCACCCCTAACTACCCCCCCTGCTGGCCTGGTCACCTCCAACTGCTCCCCCCGCCCCCCCGCTGGCCTGGTCACCCCCAACTGCCTCCCCCACCGGCCTGGTCACCCCTCAATGCCCCTCTCTGCTGTCCTGGTCGCCCCCAACTACCCCTCCCCCCCCCCACCAGCCTGGTCACCCGTAACTGCTTCCCCCACTGGCCTGGTCATCTATTAGTGCCCCCTCTGCTGGCCTGGTCACTCCAACTGCCCCGCCAGCCTGGTGGCCCTTCACTACCCCCCTCTGCCAGCCTGGTCGCCCCTCACTGCCCTCCCTGCTGGCCTGGTCACCCCCAACTGCACCCCCGCTGGCCTGATCGCCCCACACAGCCTGCTGTCAGTCGTTTGGTCGCCCCTCACTGCCCCCACTGCCGGCCTGGTCACCCCACGCAGCCTGCTGCTCAGTCGTTTGATTGCCCCTCATTGTCACCCCCCCTCCCCCACCGGCCTGGTCACCCCACGCAGTCCGCTGTTCAGTCGTTTAGTCAGCCCTCACTAAAACCCCTGCCGGCCTGGTCACCCCACGCAGTCCGCTGTTCAGTCGTTTAGTCGGCCCTCACTAACTCCCCTGCCAGCCTGGTCGCCCCATGCAGACTGTTTGGTCATCCATTCGGTTGTTTTGGTTGCTATGGGGGCTTAGGTTTTTATATATATATACATGTACTAGAATCCCTGCCCTTACAAGAAAACCTTAGGAATGAGAGATAACAGCTTCTAACATTAAGAAAGGATGACAAAATTGAATTCACTCATTCAGTCATTTTCATGCACCCAAAGCATAGGCATTGAGAACCTACAATGTGTCTTGCTCTTTTCATGGAACTCACATTTTAAGTGGACTGACTATGCTATGGCCTACATCAGTGATGGCGAACCTATGACACGCATGTCAGAACTGACACGCGTAGCCATTTCTGATGACATGCGGCCGCTGAGGCGGCCGCATGCCAAGGATGAAACATTTGCTGCTCCTGAGGATGAAACATTTGCGAAATAATGTTTTTTTCCTCAAAGCGACACACTACCCGAGTTATGCTCAGTTTTTTGACGAAGTTTGACACACCAAGCTCAAAAGGTTGCCCATCACTGGCCTACATAGATACAACTACAGAAGACTTTCAGGCATTAACTGTCACTTCAGAACATAATTATGTAACCTGGGAAAATATAAGTACCTCAAAGATGGCTGTCTCTGATGTTATTTATTAACCAGACTTCCTTTGCAAGTCTCCTTTCTGCTTGCACACACTCAGCTACATCCATAATCAGATTATTTCTGAACAAAGTAGCCAGTTGGTTAGAAACTCAAATCCACTAGGTACTGGGGTTCAGATATTTCTTGCTACAGCTATAGATATGATACTTTACAAGATGGTATGCTGGGAAATAGTTAACAACCAGCTCTCATATCTATAGGTATAGGTCTATAGATCTCATTTATGTTTATCATAAATTATATTACTATAAAGGATGTGTAGCACACAATTTATAAATAATAATCCTATATAATAAAAGCCTAATATGCTAAGTGTCCGACCATTCGTTAGACTGTTCAGTCAGTCACTGACGCGCTCTGACCACTGGGGGAAGATGCTCCGAGCTGTAGGTTAGTTTGCTGCTGGGGTCTGACTGATCAGGACTGGGCCACACGGGGCTGGACATGCCCTGGAGCCCTCTTCTGGGGTCCCAACCTCCCACAGTCCCTGGCCAGCCCATTTGGCCCTGACTGGGACTGGGTGAGACGGGCCAGACACTCCCTGGAGCCCTCCTGTGGCCCCTCTCTGGCCCCGATCGTGCACCGCTGGGGTCCCTCGACCTGGCCTGTGCCCTCTAGCAATCCGGGACAGCACTGCTTATGAGCTTCTAGTAAGCCCTAAGCACCTATAAAACTGTAACATTCCTCCTGGTTTGCTAGAACTTTTCAGGATTTAGCACTGAAAGTCCCATGTTCCAAGAAATCCTGGCAAACCAGGAGATTTGGTTACCATACTTCATTTGCTCTCCAAAATATTAATGTAACTGCCTTGTTACTGATAGAGCTCAATTCTTCCTCTGAACCTAGAGCCCTTGCAAAGTCCTATACACCTTCAGGGTCCCTGTCCTCTTCTCCAACTGTTGGTTAGGACGATTGACTCTGTAAAATAAACTGTTGTCGTAATCCCAGTCACTGTCAGACTTTAAATAGCATAGGTATGTTATTCTCCATTTTGAATTTGTTGTAATCCAGGTATATACAGCCTAAATTCATCAACTCCTTTTCTTTACTGGGACCAAGTTTTAGCACTATTAAGCTTTCTTTTTTTCTTCACATAATGGGGCTCCCAATATTTGCTTCAAAGAGTAACTTTGAAGATTAGATTAGATTAGAATGTGTTCATACAATATACAGTAGGTCCTCGGGTTACATCGGAGATCCATTCCTAGGCACAATGTAATGCGATTTTCGCCATTAAGTCAAAACCCACTTATATAAGCACCTACGTCACTCACATGGAGCACATACACAGCAGTAATGAAGTGAAACAGTAAAAAAAAATTTAAAAGAAAGATAACAATTCCTGACCTTTACTTGTGGTAAATAAATAATAAAAAAATATAAAGCACATATGTACATACGAAGAAATGAAGGAACACTTTTTTTTATAAATAAATGGGAGATAGCGATGTAACCACGCAACAATGTACGTTGAGTCCAATGTAACCCGAGGACTGCCTGTAAGTAGTTAACAATTACAATAGTATTTTTATGATTAGTCTTAGTCCCTTCATAAACCAACCATTTCCTTTCCCTGGAACCTACTGCTGAGAGACAGCCTGCCTTTCAACTGAGTGTGTGCAAGCTGTTACACAGCCTGTCTCCATTACATAGTCCTGTGGCTGGCAATTTACCCTGGAGTAATGAGTATCAACCATGAACTTGAACCAATGATTCAGTCCCTGTTTTTGAAACATTTTTCAAGCTACCTCTAAACATAGCTAATTCTTACAGTCAACCTCTCTGAGCCAGATTTTACTTCAAGTCATTTATCTCACAATTTTTTCTGAATTTTACTCACATTTACACCCAGGAAAAATACAAGAATACTAGGCTGTTCTTGCCAGAGTTACAAATACTTCCCACCTTGGTGTTGGTTGGAAATAAAAACTAGGAAAATGAGTGCAAAATGTAGATAGTGAAGAATTCTTTAGTTTCTTAGGAAATTGCATTTACATATTTTAATAGCTGCTTTTGCACTAAACAGTATGCAGAGCTGGATAGTTCTGACAGATACCAAATGACCTCTGATGTCTAAAATATTTACTTTATGGCTATTTATTAAGAGAAAAAGTTTGATAATCCCTGCTCTCATATATAAATGAAGAAATAGTTATCAAGTTTGGCCTAGTCAGGGGCAGATGACATGATGGAAAAAAGGGAAATCCTGGCCTCTAGCTGCTCCTACATTATTAAATAACTAGAGGCCTGGTGCATGAATTCGTGCACAGGTGGGGTGCCTAAGCCTGGCCTGCAATCCGGGTGATCGGGGCCATCTTGCCCAGTCCCTATAGGGGCTGATAGGGGCTGGCCTGCCAGGGGGAGGGACCACAGGAGTTTGGCTGTGGGAGCGCACTGACCACCAGGGGGCAGCTCCTGCGTTGAGTGTCTGCCCCCTGGTGGTCAGTGCAGGTCATAGTGACTGGTCAACCGGTCGTTTGGTCAACCAGTCTTAATGGTTGCTTAGGCTTTTATATATAGAGATGAAGATGCTATGCTTTTGTTCCTTCCCCAAAATAAAGTCACAGAGCCTCTTGCTGTGAATGCATTTATAAACAATGACTGGAGATGAGAGCTATGGCTATTGCTTGCTTTGACAGAATTTCTTAAAACAAAAGCTAGAGAGTCCTAAGAGCTTACATTGTCATATATTGATATGTTTATTCTAAAAATGCAGGGTTTGTTTCTGTTTGCATGCAGCTTTCAGAACCCCATCACCATTTTCCAAAAATTATATCTAAATTCTCTGACAGTGAAGGATTAACCAATTTTATTTCTCTGGGACAAAATTAAGTTTGCTCTCTCATGAAAATAAATTTCAACTTTTCTACAGAATAATAATTGAGAGTTCATATTACAAAATTTTAGCATAGGCTAGGATTTATATAACAAGATCAAGTATAATAATTTGTCAGTCAAAGAAATGTGTTAATTACACTGTTATTCTTTCATTGTGCTTCATTGGAAAACTGTTTAAACTGAAACCATTTTCTTTTCAATTCTTACATTGTTTTTCTCTACACATTTTTGTAAACTAAACCAAATCACTATGATTATTGAATTTTTTGTCATCTGCTTCAATTGATATACTACCAATCAGGTTAGACTGTCTAGATTCTTATTCTTCAACTCGAGGTCCGGTGCACTGATTCATGCACTGGTGGGATCCCTCAGCCTGGCTTGCGCCCTCTCACAATCTGGGACCCCAAGGG
Organism: Cnephaeus nilssonii; assembly: GCF_951640355.1. Lineage (NCBI taxonomy): Eukaryota > Metazoa > Chordata > Mammalia > Chiroptera > Vespertilionidae > Cnephaeus > Cnephaeus nilssonii. Next base: position 43,566,676 of record NC_137073.1, read on the forward strand.
ATGTAGTAGTGCGCAAAGTGGCAGGTGGCCAGGGAGGAGCCTGAGCCCAGGCCAGGCACTGCATCACTCCCGCTCATCCTGGCCTGGCTGTGCCAGCCGACAATGCTGCTCAGTAGTGCTGCAGCAGAGGCAGGAGAGGCTCATGCTGCTGCAGCTACACTCACCATCTGTGAGCCCAGCATCTGACACTCATCAGCTGAGCAGCATTCCCACTGTGGGAGCACACTGACCACCAAGGGGAAGCTCCTGCGTTGAGTGTATGCCCCCGGTGGTCAGTGCACATCATAACAACCAGTTGACCGGTCATTCAGTCATTCAGTTACTTATAGGCTTTTATATATATAAATAGACTTTTTAGTCTTTTTAAACAAGACACCATATTCTTTCCTAAAGCATTTGCAATAAAAGGTGTTAGAACGGGGAAGCTCTTTCAAGATAGCAGTCCTGACTAATTTTTTAAAATAATGTTATGTGTTTCTAGCTCTAATGAAAGGAAAAAAGGGAACATCTGTAATACTTGCAACAATAAAGATAAATTGAAAAAAAGACTGAAATCATATTGACCATAATGGTATGAAACTAGAAATCAATCACAAGAAAAAACAACCTGAAAAACACACAAAGAAATGGAGGCTTAATAACATGTTACTAAACAATGAATGGTTAACAAGAGATCAAGGAAGAAATCAAAAGATAACTTGAAACAAATGAAAATGAGAATACAACAACCCAAAATCTATGGGACACAGCAAAATCAGTCCTAAGAGAGATTCATAATATTACAGGTCTGCCTCAAGAAACAAGAAAGAATCTCAAATAAACAACCTAACTTTATACTTAAAGACACAGGAAAAGAAACATCATAAAAAGCCCAAAATGACATCCCCTGAGGGCTCTTGGACTGTGAGAGGGCACAGGCCAGGCTGAGGGACCCCTCGAATGCATGAATCTCACGCACCGGGCCTCTAGTTCTATAATATTTATTGAATAAATAAACAACAAAACTATTATATGCATGACACCTATTTAGTGACGTCAAGAAGTTCAATCATATGAGACAGATCCTGCTCAAGAAATTACATTTTAGATCTCAAGTCAAATATATAACCTGTGTAGAATGTTAATATTTTGAACATTAAATTGAGGTTAATTTTTCTCATTTAAAATAGTATGAAACCTTATAAACATGGATAAAATAATGTAAAAAAAAGCACATGGAACTATCATGTAGCTAAAACTATATTTGTCTCTTCACAAACAAAATGTCACTAAACATCAGACATTGACATATCTATGCTAAAATAAAAAATATATAGTGTGAAATGTTTAAATTAGTGGATCGTAGCCATTTCAAAGTGGACTTGGAGCTGCCATACCATAAGAAGGGCCTTGCTTGAAACTTTGGAATATTTGAACTGAGCAATATAACCTATGAAGTAGGCCAAACCAACATTATTTTACAAAAAGTGGTTTGGAAAGTAAACAGCAAAGCAAACATCCTGTCCACAAGGACTAATGATAATAGACTTTCTTTCTGAAGACAGAATCAGTAATCAGCCTTTTATAGCAAAAGAGTAACTCACTTGTTAGTACCAATAGAAAATTCTTCTTCTGTTCATGTAATTATTCCTTTCATTTCCTCATTAAAACAAAACAAAACAAAACAAAAAAACAACACCTTGCCCTCCTCCTGTAATTGGGACACTACTTGGGTTTCTGCCTGAATCTGTGCTTCATGAATTGCAATTCCCTTTCACCCCACATAAACCCTGGTCACCTCTCATTTTGGGTTTTTATTTTTAAGTTAACAATAGATAGATATGTTTCAATAATTTTAACTGTGTAATATGTTAACAATGTATTTTTTCATTCCTCCATTGGGTGATTTCCACTGAATAAGATTATTAATTTCCATAAAATTGTATTGCTGCAATGTGATCTCTGAACACATGGAGCCAGTAGTATCCATTGATCAGGAAGAAAAAAGGCACAGCCTAGATTTAAAAAAAAAAATTAATTGCTTGGACTTGACCTTCCAAATAGATTTTCAAAAGCTCTTCTCAGAAATAATCTGTAGAGCAATGCATTCATTTGCAAGACCAAGATTTTACTTAAAAAAAAAAATCATAGGTTTAACCTACAAAAACAAAAATTAGAAAACTGAGAAGGAAAGAGAAAAATTACTGAATTGTAGAGAGGGCCTTGGAGAGGATTTGGGAGAAGAGAAGGAGAGTTTGCACTTCAATGTAGAGCCTGAACCTGACCTTTCTTTCAGGTTTTAGACCCAGGAGTGCAATAGAAAAGCCCACTAACTAAGGTCAGCACTCAGGTTATGGGTGATTTAGCCAAGGTATTCCAGAAAACCATCATGAGGGAGAAATAAATATTGATGCTTTCTTGGTGTGATACTGTGTTTTATAATAAGAAATATATATTTGGTCTTTGTCCCTATTTCTGGCTCAGAGCAGCTAAAACCTTGGAATATTCTTAGTGATGAGAGCAATAAAGATATCTTTTGTTATGTTAATTAGGTAACCTTTGGACTACAGCTAAGGATAGGAGCTAGTTGCCAGGGCAGCCAACCAGCTAATTAGAGGGTTGAAACTTTCAATTCTACCCTCCTGACCTCAGGGGACATGTGTGGTTGAATCAATTGTCAATGGCCAATGATTTAATGAATTATGCTTATGTAATGAAGTCTCCATAAAAACCCAAAAGGAATTAATTCAGAGAGCTTCGAGTTGGTGCACTTAGAGATGTGGGGAGAATGGCACACTTGAAGAGGACATGGAAGCTCTGCACCTCTTCCCATATACCCTGCTTGCCTTATGCATCTCTTCTATTGGGTTGTCCCTGAGTTATATCCTTCTGTAATAAAACTGGTGATCTAGTGAGTAAAATATTTCTCTGAATACTGTGGGCTGCTCTAGCAAATTAATCATGACCAAAGAAGGAGAGAGTTGTGACAACCTCTCACTCATAGCTAGTTAGAAGTACAGGTAACAACCTGGGCTTGTGACTGGCAACTGCTGTATAAGATTGTTGTGAGGGAAACCACTCTTAACCAACATTGGAATTGGAACCAGAACACCGAAAAAACTTGGTAAGGTGTAATCTCAGAGTCTGTAAGTAACAGAAAGAACACATGAGATAGGGAAGAGGGGGCAGCAACTCATCTTGTTGCTTCATGTATCCATGCTGGCCACTGCTTCACAATGAGCTGTTTTCTTAACAAAGGTGTTCACTCAGAGATGAGGGACATCTCTGAAAAACCTCCCCTTGGAAAAGTTCTTCAGAAGGAAGAAAGGGAGAAATCTTGTTTACCTGCAGAGAGTTTTGTTTTCTCTGTAGAAAGTTAGCTAACCCGCACTTACACCCAGCTATTTTGGTAGCTTATTGAAAAACCATATCTCATGCCCAGTAGTGCAGTGTTTGTCTAAGTCCACAAGTGGCAGTAGATATAAGAGCTTTTGAGTTATCAGGCAGTCGTAAGCCATAGATAGCTGAACTGAGCAAAGATGAATAGAATTGGTAGGCCATTGCTGTAACTGAGGCTAAGCAAGCAGCTAAGGGTTGGGAGGCAGGGGAGGCCAAAAGAATCTAAAGAGGCACATAAGACAGGTTAATAATGGTGGATTTTGTAATCAAAGAAAACATGATAATTTCAAGAGAAACATCAAAAGTGCTTATTCAAAGTGATGTCCATTGCTAGCTATACATTTCCCCCATCTTTCAGGTAATTTGTGGATACCGTCCCAATAGAACTTTTCTTGTTTTGAGGCAAACCATTCAGAGACCCAATTTTCCACTTCTTTGTACGTTTTGAAGTGCTGCTCAAAAAGTGCATGTGCCATAGATTGGAACAAGTGGTAATCTGAAGGAGCAAGGTCTGGTGAATACAGCAAAGTCTGGGTTAATACTTCCTAGGCAAGACCTTTTAACATGTCTTTAACTGGTTTTGAAGTGTGTGATGGTATGTCATCATGAAGCAAAGTTACTTTGCCGTGTCTTCTGGCACATTCTGGTCGTTTCACGATCAAAGCATGGTTCAGAATGATTATTTGTTGTCGGTAGCAATCAGTATTAACGGTTTCACCTGGTTTTAGAAGCTCATAATACACCACACATTCCTGATCCCACAAAACACAGAGCATTGTCTTCTTTCCGAAGCAATTTGGCCTTGTATACATGTTGATGGCTGACCTGGATCAACCGATGATTTTGTGCATTTAGGATTCTCAAAATAAATCCACTTTTCATCTCGTCTCAATTCGATGCAAAAAAGACTTTCTTTCGTGCCCCTGAAACAACATTTTACTGATGACTTTTCAGTTTTCCATTTGTCTTTCGTTCAGTTGATGTGGCACCCGTTTTCCTACCTTTAAAATCTTTCCCATTGCTTGTAAATGATCGGAAATTGTTTGCTGAGTAACGTTTAATCTTTCTGCAAGTTGTTTTTGAGTTTGACATGCAGCTTTGTCCAATAATGTTTGTAATTGTTGGTCTTCAAACTTTTTCAGTTGACCTGGACGTCTTTGTCTTTCACATCGAAATCATCACTTTGAAAGCATTTAAACCAGCGTTCACAAGTATCTTAAGATGGAACATGTTCATCATAAGCTTCCCAAAGTATTCAGCAGCACTTTTCTTCAAAATAATGAATTATAACTTCCCGCAAATGCTCTTTTTTTTTTGGCATGAAATTCGACATTTTTAAGTATAAAAACATCTATAATGTTAACACCTTCAGCAAATTTGACATACGAAGTTTTGAAGCTTGTTGTCAATACAACAAAACAGCATACGTATCAAATCGCATATATATCAACATATGTGTAACTCCATCTATTGAACAAAATCCGAATTATTAAACAGTACACCTAGGTACATTGGGTTTATTCTCTCACTTCCTCCTTATGAAGCTAAGAGGAAGTGGCTATGCATTTGAATATATGCCATTATGAGTCTGACACAGTACAATAGACACAATGGCAGCACCATCCCTATCTTATCTCTCACACAGTTCCAGAAAGCCATGGAAGAAATCTAAAAAAGTTCCTGAGGCCTTGCTCAGTATGAAATGTGGCTGATTATTAAGAATCAATAGACCTTTCATCAGAGGAAATGTAACCTCCAGAACTTGGTTGGTTCTGCAATAGTAGTTCTTGTGTTAAAAATATATATATATATACATAACTATACATCTGCATATTTTGAATCACAATTGTAAATTGTAACCTCCTTTAGATGCAAACCAACCAATAAACAAATAAAATAAAATACAAATCAATGGGCATTACATGCCACATGGATGGCATAAGAAATGCATGCAACAGTAGTTCCCATGAGAGAAGGAAAAAATGGATGGAACATCAGAAAAGTTAATAAAGATGGTGAGAATGAAACTGGGCCTAAAAGAATGGAAACATTGTGATATGCAGAAAAGAGCTCTGAAAGTCTACCAGGAAAGGGGAATAAGAGCAAGAAAGGGATATTTTGGCAGTGGGTTTGATGTAGTTCAATAGAGGAGAGAAATGAGTCCAGATCATAGGGCTCTAATGACAGACATAAGCAATTGTTATGCTGGAGTTATAAGTAAAAACAATAACAATCTTAAGCAAGGGAGTGAAGTGAACCAAGATAAGCTGTAGGAGGAATAATTAAGTGGTCACAGATATTATCTGTTAGAGTGGAGGAGGAAGAAAAGTAAAGAGACAATGGCAATAATCTAGACATCCTATCTAATAATAGAGTAATATGCAAATTAACCATCACTCCGCGACAAAATGGCAGTGCCCATGGCCACAAGATGGCGGCGCCCAGTCCTCTCAGGCCCACTGAAGTCCCCCAGTCCCAGAGAGGGCTACCGCTGAGAGCAGGCAGCATGCGACCAGGGCTGTTGGCCTGGGAGGGTCCCGAATACCCTTGGCTGATCTGCTCCCAGCCTCGGCCCTGGCTGTTGGCCTGGAGGGCTGCCGCCGCTTCCTCCCCGCCACCCCCACATCGCTCCCAGCCGCGACCTGGCAGTAGCCTGGGAGACTGCGAACAACCCCCGTGTGATCTGCTCCCAGCCGAGACCCGGGAAGTGGGCTGGGAGAAGGAAACCCCCGCCCCGTGTGATCTTCGACTTGGGTAGTGGCCTGGGAGACGGCGCACACACCCCCGCGTGATCTCCCATCCAGCCGCGACCCGGGCAGTGGCCTGGGAGACGGCACGCACACACCCCTGCGTGATCTCCCAGCCGCGACCCGGGCAGTGGCCTGGGAGACGGCGCACACACCCAGCCCCGCGTGATCTCCCAGCCGCGACCTGGGCAGTGGCCTGGGATATGACGCGCACCCCCAGCGCGATCTGCTTCCAGCCTGAGACCCGGGCAGTGGCCTGGGAGAAGGCGTACACCCCCATCCCCCCTCCCACCCCCCCAACCCCCGGCGTGATATTCTCCCAGCCACAACCTGGGTAGTGGCCTGGGAGGCCGCGTGTACCTTCCCCCACCTCCCCCCCCACAATCTGCACTCAGCTGTGACGGGGCATTGGCTTGGGAGGCTGCACACACCTCCTCCCCCTCCCCTCCTTCCCCCCAATCTGCTCCCAGCCTCGACCGGGGCAGTGGCCTGGGAGAAGTCACAAATCCCCCAGCGTGATCTTCTCCCAGCTGCAACCTGGGCAGTGGCCTGGGAGACAGCGCACACCCCCTTGCGTGATCTCCAGCCGTGACACGGGCAGTGGCCTGGGAGATGGCATGCACCCAGGGCGTGATCTGCTCCTAACTGAGACCCAGGCAGTGGCCTGGGAGAAGGCACACACTCCCCCGCCTGATCTCCCAGCCGCAACCCGGGCAGTGGCCTGGGATATGGCACACAACCCGGGCGGATCTGCTTCCAGCTGAGACCCCGGCAGTGGCCTGGGAGATGGCACACACCCCCACATGATCTGCTCCCAGCTGAGACCTAGGTCCCAGCTGGGAGCAGATCGTGGGGGTGGGGGGAGGTGCACAGTCTCCTAGGCCACTGCCCAGGTCCTGGCTGGGAGCAGGGGAGCGCATTTGGGGGTGACCGGGCTTTCAGGGGAGGGCAGTTGGGGATGATCAGGCTGGCAGGGGAACACTTAGGCATAGATCAGGCTGGCAGGGGAGTGGTTAGGGGGTGATCAGGCTGGCAGGCAGAAGCAGTTAGGGGTAATCAGGCAGGCAGGCGAGCAGTTGGGAGCCAGCAGTCCCGGATTGTGAAAGGGATGTCCGACTGCCTGTTTTTAAACAGGCAGTCGGACATCCCCCTAGGGGTCCCAGATTGGAGAGGGTGCAGGTTGAGCTGAGGGACACCCCCCACCAGTGCATGAATTTCATGCACCGGGCCTCTAGTGAAATAATAAGAACCTAAGTTAGAAGTGATATCAGTAGTTAGTAAGAATAGAAAAGAATTAAGTGTACTATATCATATAAACAATACAGGTCAACAGAGAATGATGGCGACCAGCCAGATGGCTATGATGATAAATGTAAGATATTAAACCTGAGAACAATATGTTAAATAAAAGTGCTCCCATAGAGCATTATTATGAATGGAATGTTTGTGTTCTCTTAAAATTCATATGTTGAAACCTCCATGTGATACTTGAATGTGGTATCTTTGGGAAATGATTACATTTAGATGAGGTGCCCTCAGGATGGGATTAGTGTCCTTATTAGAATGGAGAAGGGAGAGCTCTCTTTAGGAGTACATATTGAGGAAAGACCATTGTGAGCACACACAAAGAAGGCAGTTGACTATAAACGAGGAAGCACCTCTTGACAATGAATGTTAGCACCTTGACCTTGTACTCCCCAGCCCCCAAAACTGTGAGAAATAAATGTATGTTGTTTAAGCCACTCAATCGAAGGTATTTTTGTTTTATGTAACAGCTTGAACAGCCTAAAACAATATTTTTTTTCAACTGCAATCTAAAACCCTCTGCCTTGCTATTTCACAATATTTAAGGAATCTTTTTACTTGATTGCTAACATTGTTTCTAGAAAAAACATTCCCCTTGCCTAGGCCCTAAAAATATGCATTTTTATTACTTACCAAAAAAAATCAAACCAGGCTTTGGTGACTAAACTTTGCAGAATAACATTCTAAAATTTTCATTTTTGTCTTGTTCTTATTGCACATAAAAATATTTTCCCTCTTTCTTTCATTCCTCCCTTCTTCTCCTCAAAGCAGCCACATTTTTCATCTTAGATATATGGGCTTTCCTAGAACCTGAAAGGATTATTCGATGTTCTGGAATCCCCTAAAATATCTTTAAAACTTCTAGGGAGAAGGAAATGATCCAACTACAAAAAGAAAGGGAACTGGATTCCAAGAGTAAGGGAGAAGAAAGAGGTTCTTAAAAAAGCAGATTATCTTCATAAAATCCCTACATCCAGAGAACAGAAAGTACTATACTTGTGAGGGAGTGACTTATAAATACCTGCAGTCTGAATACTATGCCCCTTACCCTTGGGGGCCACAGCCAAGGGCCAGCAACCTGATGTGACAGTGAGGAAGTGGGCATTAAGATTTATGGGGCTGCTGCCTTAGAAGAGATTAAATGGGCTTGAGCAATGAACAGTTTATCAGGGACCATAATGGATTGAACAATAGAAGTTCTTCTCCCAAATTTCCTCCTGTTCCTTACTAATTCCAAGGTTCCTGTTCCAGAAAGGGCCCTGAGAAACTACTAATATTGGGTATTCTTAAAATGAGATGAGAGGGTTATGAGCTAGGTTCAATCTGAGTCAGAGAAGTACAGAAAAATTAAAATAGTATCACTTTATTTTGGAATAGCACACCTGGCTCACAGTCTCTTTAAGTAGAGATTCACAATGATGAGAGAAACAGGGCTGTGTCTAGCATCTTGCTTTTCATGAGATTTCCAGACCTGATGTTTAAATTTAAATATTATTTTGTAACAGGTTATTTTCCTTAAGAGGTAAGGACTAAAGAGCTTTTTAGACATGAAAGTTTTTATGATCTCTGTGTGAGATATGTAACTATTATAAGATTTTGAAACTCATTATTTCACTCTACTGTCACTTTACAAAGCTGTTAGTCACATCATTACATACTTACCAAAGTTATGTCATTCTCAAATAAAAAAAACAAAAACGAATCATAATTTGAGCTTGCAATCCTGAATTTTGTGCACCGGGCCTCTAGTTTAAACAATAAAGACAGATAACATTCCCACTAAAAACTTTGAATCATCACAGAAATTCGGGAGAGGTTTAGAAGGGTTAAAAACAGACAAACAAACATCAGTAAATAAATACTTTTACACTGGTGTGCACCACATTTACACCACAGAACCCTGCATTCACAAAATCCATTTCAATTGTGCAGAGACACAGAACAATTCCCTGAACAGAGGCAGTAGAAAACTGCCTAGGAACGCTTTTCTTCTACCTTTTTCAAAGGCAGGCCAGACTTGGACCCTTAGCCAGTCCGAGTTTTGACTTCCCTCCCGGGAAGTCCCAGAGACAGTGAATACCGTCAAGAAGCCATTCCTCCAGATGATCAGAGCTATCCTGAGGTAAAAATTACCTAGGTAGGGGCCAGCTACCTCTTCTGTCCCATAAGACAGGCCAGAACTCAGACCTGTTTCCCCGGGGAAAAACTTACAGTTTCAGATGTCTTATTTTGACTTCCCTCCTGGGAAGTCCCAGAAAGGAGTTCCCTGCTTCTTTTGGGTCCACTAGAGCGCTGAGTCGCTGGAGTCCCTCGGGGCCCCGCGAGTTCAGGAACCGGTGAATGTGCTGGTGGCGCTCCTTCCTTGGGTCCCAGAGCCCGAAGCGAGTGCCCCGAAGTCCGCTCTCGTCAGCAGTGGCCTAAGAGCCAGCTCAACTGACGTTTCTCGGACAATGCACCAAATGTTGTGGCAGAATGCATGGGAGAACAATCAGCCTGCACTCTGAGGGAGGAAAGGTTAACCTTTATTTTGCAGATCTGCTAGTCTGGGGGAATTCCAGATCCAAAGCCTGAACTGAACTCATGAGGAGGCTCTGACCTATATATCTCCTCCTGTGGCGGGCCCCTGAGGGTCTCCCCAGCTCTGCCCAAGTCAGTCTTAGCGGAGCCTTGGGGGCATGCTCCTCAGCTCCACTGTTGTCAGCTGTGGCCGGGCTCTGGGGTTAGGCTCTGCAGCTCCGCCCAAGTCAGTTCGAGTGGGGAAGTAAGACTACAGTTTTAACCAGATACTGAACTAGTTTGCAAGTCCCCCACCCCCTGCCCATTTTCCTTTTCACTTTAAAGTTTACAACCTTAAAATTAAATACAGTTTCTTAGGGATGATATTTACTGAGGTTGTATGTGCAAAATATTTTCATATAGTGTCTTAGAATCCTATCTAATAAAGAAGGAATATGCTAATTGACTGTCACACCCTCACAAAGATGATGCACTCACAGCCAATAAGGAGAGAATATGCTGACTGACTGTCACGCACTCAAAGATGGCAGCGCCCACAGCCACAAGATGGCGGTGCCCAGTCCCAGCAGCCCTGCCAGAGCGGCAGGCACGCAGCATGCCTCCGGAGTCCCCCAGTCCCCTCAGCCTCCCAGCCACCCAGGACTGACCCAAGGCGCAGGCAAGCCTTGGATGGTGGCTGCCCAGCTGCCCAGAGCTGGCCCGAGGTGCAGGCAAGCCTTGGATGGTGGCTGCCCAGCCGCCCAGGGCTGCTCGATGCTCAAGTAAGCAGGGCTGGCCAAGGCTTGTGTTGCCAGCAGTGGCAGCAGCAGAGGTGTGATGGGGGCGTCGCCTTCCCCTGATCGCCGGTTGCCTCCCACCCATGAGGGTTCCCGGACTGTGAGAGTGGGCAGGCCGGGCTGAGGGACCTCTCTCTAGTGCATGAATTTTCATGCACCAGGCCTCTTGTCTTCTTATAACCTTTCTCAACAAACTTCAGAGCAACTTATTACAATACAACTAGTAAATTCATTTAGCTATTGAACTTAGGCATACCTTCACTGTACTCATTGTACAAATAAAGAAAGAAAAATAGGTTCTGAATAAATATTTTTTATATCAAGTAACAAATACAAGGTTTTTAACTTATAACTACAATTTTGAGTTTAGTTAACTTCCCCAAAAATAGGTAGCACTTAATTTCTCAAAACTCTATGAGCCTAAAACAGCAAAAAAATTGAACTGCAAAGGGAGTGGGGAGAGCTTTCTCTTATGTTTTCCTTATACCTATGATCCAAACTACATTTCAATTTCCCTTTCCTTTGTTTAATGGTGACTAATAAATGGGTCTGTCTAGCATGAAGTTTATGAATAGTCTGAGCTATACCTAAAGGGATTGAGTCCCTGAAGGTATTTTGAATCTATTACTATTCTTAGAGTATCTCATTTTAATGGTGTCACTTTCTATTCAACTAGTTTCTAGGTGACAATATCCTTTTAATGTCATCAAATCTTAGATTACCATTTGAAATACCTCAATTGACTTAAGAAATTACCATTGAAAATTGGTTAAAGACAGAATTTATATATTCCCATTCAAAAATACTCTTGCTGCCTTTATATTATTCCCCCAATCTATTAAAATTTTTCATCTCCATCTCTCTAACAAAAATCCAAGTATATTTATTCAGCTAAAAGATATTATCTGGGTTTGCTCCTGTTAACCTATACTCTCATTAGCACCACACACACACACACAAAGTGGATGGGACAGGGAAAATGTCACTCCTTTCACGAGTGTCTGATTTTTCCAAGGTCCAGTATATACTTTATTTAATGAAGTGAGCCCATTTGTTCATTTGCTAGTTTTTCCTAATAGATTTAAAGTTCTGTTTCTAAAACTTGCATTTGTTTTTTCCTTACAATTTTTTTCCAGAAGGTTGATCTCCTAAAACAGTGGTCGGCAAACTACGGCTCGAGAGCCACATGCGGCTCTTTGGCCCCTTGAATGTGGCTCTTCCACAAAATACCACACGCGGGCGCGCACGTATAGAGTGATTGAAACTTTGTGGCCCATGCACAGAAGTCGGTTTTCGGCTCTTGAAAGAAATTTCAATCGTTGTACTGTTGATATTTGACTCTGTTGACTAATGAGTTTGCTAACCACTGTCCTAAAACAAGGCAGAGGCCACTAGAGTGGTTTGCCTCTGTTCCCAAGGCTTTGAGCTACTTGGAAAAAACCAATTACAATGGGATAATTTAGCTTTTAGATGCCTACCTACCTCTTCTAACTTGTTTAGCCTGCCATTCCAAAGTCTGTATAAAACAGGCAGTAATGAGCCAGGTGTTGCCTTGGAAGAACTCAGAAGATTAAATTCCATTTGAATCAGTGTTAGTTTACTTCTGCTTTCTAAGCAGTATTTCCAAGGAGGAAATGGTTGAGAATATATCTAGTCCTCAGGTGTAAAAGAAAAATACCAAACAGCAGAAAGCAGAAGATTCAAATTATTCCTAATGATGAATGGCATCAGCATCAAACTGATATTGCTCAAGAATGAAAAGTTCTTTTGTGAATAGAAGCCCTGAAAAGAAAACAGGAAAAAGAAATCTAAGAAAAGTAGCTTTTAGCTAGTTACTTCCTTCACCATTTATCGCCTTTTCAAATGAGGCCACCCACTTCCCACCTTACTTTTGTTCTTATTTTCTCTGTTTCCTGCTTAAAATGCTAAGGTAATATGTCCCAAGGCAGGAAAGCAGTGTTGAGCTGTCAGGAAAGGAAGGGGGAAAGTTACTGAAAGGATTTGAGGCCGCTAATGAGTGACAGGATGAGAAGTGTGTAAGGAACTGACTTTCCATCCAGCCTTCTTATATTCCCAACTTAATTCCTACCCACTAATAAGCTTTCTCTATTATGCCTCCGTTGGGGAACTCTGAACCCTGAGAAAGCACCACTCCAAGCACACTGGCCAAAATGTTAATTTGCTTCTTTCATATCTACAGAAAATATATTTTTCTTTTTATTACAAAGATTTACTTTCAAACGATACATGTGTGTTCAATAAATGCACACCAAATACAATAGGTTTTCATTGCTTAAAAAGTTCCCAGTGGTAAGTTAATAAAATCATAATCTAGCAGTGAGCCTATCATTGTGGAAGGGACCTGGGGACCAGAGTCTATAGAGGCTGAAAACAGAAAAGACTTTTCTGAAAGCTAGAAATTACTTTTTTGATTTTCAGTAATTGTTATGGCCATTTAGAGGTGGACATGGAATCTTTACAGCCATGGAGATACTAGCAGACACCTAATATGTTTCTTACCCTCAAGCAAATTTGAAGTCCTGGCTTTAAAGAGTGCTGAAATTCTATAAATAAATGAAATACTTAGAAATAATATTTCAGAGATAAGTTACCAAATATATGCTTAAACTCTTCTGGCTGATGCATGAAATTTCTCAAAAATCAATCTATTCTGTTAGCTTGATACTCTATAACATTTGGGGTGGTTAAATTTTATTCACACTTTATCCTGAACTGTAAGTTACAGATCCATTCTCAATAGCAGGGCCAATGAAGGAAAGAAAAGGGTGACACTGAATGTTCAAGAGGTCTGGAGAAGGGGACTCCACTAAGGTGAGGAAAAGATAATAAATCTTCAGAGGGTTCACTACTTTTCAAGTTGATTAAGAGGAAGACTTAAATCTGATTCACTTTTTATATTCTAATATTATTGTATTATTCCAGAATTGAATAGTTAATGTTTTCTTTGAATTATATTATTTTATTATTAAATTTATTGGGGTGCCATTGGTTAATAAGATTATACAGGTTTCAAGGCCCATTTTACACATAAGTTGGACCCCACTAGTAGTGGTATTTGGGGTGTGATAGCACCTTACAGGTAGTGGTTTCATTATTACTAAGATTATCACCAATTTTAAGAATAGTTGAGTTGTTACAGAAAACCAAAGAAGAACAAAGCAATACGTACAGAGATGGAGTTACATTTAATACGTGTGGGTCCAGAGGAAAATGTCTCTCAAATTCTGGGCCCCAACATGCAGAAATTTTCCCTATTTATATGTTTTTACCTTCTTTGTCTCCCAAATATGGGGTGTTTCCAGCCCCTTTTGCAAGTTCTTAAAGAGCCCGTATGTGCTGGCCTTGAGACCTCAACCAGAGGCCTGGCCCGGTGCCAGCACTGATGACCTTGTCTGGGGAAGGTTTAATGGCCTCTCTGAAGTGGGAGTAGTCTCAGCAAGCAAGAATTTACAGAAGCCAAATAGCAGGGTTAAAATTTCAAACAGCAGTTTTTATATAAGATGGATGCTTCAGAGTAGGCTGGTTTCTATTATTGAAACGGGAAATCTTGGGGGTGGGGGAAGGACAAAAAGTTTCAGGTCAGCCATTTACCCATTCAAGGTAGAATATGAAAGGCAGAGAGACTATCCTCTAGAGTTTTAAAGAGGTTCTCATCTCTTGAATGACAGTCTGTGCTGAAAATCAGCCCAGATAACATCATACTCAAGGTAAAATTGCAAAGGAGACTGTTTTAACAGGTCATTTGTCAAATTCAGATCCTTGATAAGAAAAGAGTATAGCTAGGAAATCTATAATGGCCATTTTTGTTAGATGAGCCTGAAAATACTGAACCCCCAAATTCTCTGACTCTTATGCATTAATAGGAGGAGACTAATTTCATCCAGCAATCAACAGCTTCTTGACTGGAAACTGTCCAATGACTTCAGATGAAGCAGAAGCTTCTTGTGATGATACTTGTTCTCTTCTAGGTCTGCCACAGCTCCCCTCACTGACTTCAGAGAACAGTGTCATGTGTTAGCATGGCTGAAGTAAAATAAAGTCCCATCTCCAGTAAGAAATAGCTGACATGCCAATGAAATTTTAGTATTTGGCTATGTTGTACTGACTAGAACCAGGGAAACACATGTATGAGTGAACCTTAGAGTTGGACTAGAACATGAAGCAGAATATCAGACTAGAAAAAAAGAATTTATTGTCATGAGTCTACTCATTCATAAATTAATATTTAGTGCTCTGACAACACATGGAACAAGTCCTAATTGTCTGTTGGCATGACTCCTTGAAGCCATATGTAACATGACTTACCAAAAATAACTGGATACACTGGTCTCCCTTGGTATAGATGTGAGAAAGGGGATCAGAAGCCTGAGAGGTGGAAATGTAAGGTGAAGACACTGTGAATTTTGGAGAATGTACGGTAATCTAATTGGCTTGATCTTTCCACATTTATAAATGAAATATAATACCCTAGGATTTTAGACTATAAACTCCTTGACAGCAGAGACTATGTTTTTAATTCACTATCATAACTCCTGCTAATTACAGGACAACTCAAACATTTGTTGATTGAGCAAATGAAGGAATAGGGTTACTGAGAGCATTCAAGTGACACAATGTTCATAAAATATATGGTATATAAAAGGTGCTCATTCCATAAAATATCTCTCTTCTTCACCTACTTTCTTTTAAATCTCACTCTTAATATCTCTCCATTCCACTCTCTGCAAAGAGAATTACATGCTCTGTTTTGTTTAGCATAATTATCTCTGCCTTGTCTATTAAAATGACCTTTTATCTGATCATCCCTAATTCTCTGCCATTATTCACAGGAAGTCTGTTAGAATTATCTTTCTCAGTCTAAGATTTAATCATGGAAATATGTGCTTTACACTTATTTTAGAACAAAGCAAAAATTCTTTAACCTAGAAATCAATGCCCTTTACTGGATGGTGGAAACAGTATCAGCTAGGAGTTAGCAAATGCTTGGGGTATGGCTACTATTTAGTACATGTTGAATTTAATGTTCTAAATTAATGCCCTTATCTGTAGAAGTCATATACTAATATCTAACAGAGAAATATTGTCGTAGTAAAAAATAAAAGAGATAAAATATAGGAAGTACCTATGACAGGATGGACACCAGATTAGCTGTAAATATACATGCATTCATTTTTCTATCTATACCTCCCATTATTTCTCCTTAAACTTAAGCTCAGAATCACTCCAAGCATTCCATTTTGGGAGATTAAGTTAATGATGAGGCCATCCAAACCAATCTAGTTAATATCTATAAAATTATTGCTTCTAGGCTGCCTCTTATTATTGTTTATGCTGACTCTTTCCTCCAGATGTCCCAATTATTTCTTGTCCCAGAAAATTCTTGTATTTTGTCTGAGCTCATTCCCTAGCTGTTTTGTGTAAAAGCAGTATTTTCTTTTCCTAATACTATAAAACATTCTGCTTAACTTTGTTACAATACTGACCACATTGTAAAGAAATTGTATGTGTCATTGCCACTCCCACTTAGTCATTGCTGTATCCCCCCAAATCTAAGCAGATTCGGGTTCACATGCTTATGCACAATAAATACATGGATGTAACTAAGTGAATGAACTAAAAAATCAAAATTTCACCAAGCTGGAAAACAGTTTAAATATTCAATCATATAAAGATCTATTCAGCTAAGACATTATGGGTAAAACAACAAGTATTCTCCATAAACCAACAAAAGGAAATTAATGCCATGAAATGGGAAAGTATCATATCAGAAAATATAGTAAATAAATGGCTTACTCATGGTATTTAGACACTAATGAATGTTTTTCTAAAAACCTCATGAAAAATTTAGCATTATATAAAAGTGAACAAAAGTAATAAAGTTAAAAGTGAAGAAAATTATAGTAAATATGAAGATTTAAAATGGTATATTTTTAAATATTTATCTTTGCCACTTTGTAATAAGGGACAGTTGTTACTTTCTTTTGCTATCTCAGCGCCTCACATCCATATGTTTATATTATGGTTAACAGGTTCCCTGTGAGAGGAGATAAGAAGCAGAAGTTTAAAATTGGGAGTTATTGTCTGTATTGAATCCCAGCCCAGAAGGAATAAGGAAAAAATAATATTAAGAATAGAAAATATCAACTGAAGTGACATACATCATTATCCCTTAAAGTTTTGCTGCCACTTGCTCAGTAAGCTTTCTCAGAGTTTGACAGTCATGGAAAGAATTCTTTAAAAAAAGCATTTCATTTGGTGGTGGAATAAATTCAGTGGTGAATTACTATGTGGGGCCAGCAATAAGAAGAAAGTGGATGATAAAAAAGGCACTTTGGGATTCAGTTAAATGTGTGCTTATTAAAAATTGTACAAAAGATTCTGATACAGAGAAACTCAGTGGGCCTTCTTTAGATCAATGCATGATAAATTTTTTTCCATATGTAAAGAAAAATTTAGTTTAAAGTAAAGGAAGCAGATTGCAAGGCCTAAAGCATTATCCATTAAACACACACATACACACACACACACACACACACACACACACACAAATAGAGCCTTCTGGGTTTTTAGATGGTTAACCCCTATAAGTCTGGGCAGTTTGTAGGATAGATTAAATGGGTTTCACATTGTGATTAAGGAAATAGATTTAATGAAATATTTTAAACACTAATAATTAGGAATAGCAGGAAAGAGACAACTTGCGTACTTCTTGCTGGAACAATGGGGATATGGTGGTTCTACATCCCTGAGCAGGGAGCTTTAGAGCTTGGCCTGGATCTCTTTGTCTCTTATCACTAACTTGGATCTGTAAGTCTCATCACTGTGGAGAGTAAAAGTACTTCCACCTTGTTGTGGTCATCCATAAAGGCTTGGGAGCAACTCTCTGAATCACTTCCTGTTGAGAATTAAAATGTTAGGGATGGAAGGAGAATAGAATAGTGAGGACTAGCTATACTTATAAAAAACATTAATCATGCTCTGTTAATTGTAATTGTTTGATCTGATTAAAGGAAGCACAGTCTGACCTAGCTGGGAGTTGTACACCTCAGTAATTGGGAGTTAACCTCAAAATTGTAAATTTGGTTCATTCTCCTTATCCTGAGAACTGCCTATCATCATGGAAAGATTAACAACCTTGTTACCCAAACAATGGAGTCCCTGAGGCATTCACCCTTTGCAACCCCAGCCTGCATTGTCTGTAATCTGTAACCATTTTACCCATTTTTATTCCTTTTGCCTACTTCCCCATGTAATCTTTGTCCTTCTACCCAATATAAGCAGGTGGTGGGGGTGGGGAGCAGGGGACAGCAGACTTTTGTAGATGACCTGCTGCTCTACCATGCTGTGGGCAATACTAGAAAATAAAAAAAAAAGCTTTTATTTGATTCGACCCTGTCTCTGCTTAATTGGCTCAAGTAATGATAGGTAGCCTGGATTCATTTGTTATTCAGTTTCAAAAAAACTAACTTAAGAGGGGAAAATTAATATTTAAAACATTACTAACAAAATCAGAATTTTCATTTTGGTATTTTCAAATTTCTATTGACTCTAACTTTAATTATAAACTAACTATTGTTCTAGAATTTTCTACCCATGAAGAAAAACAAAACAGTAGTATAAAAAGTTAAAATATCCTAAACTTGCTTCCAATAGTCACACTGAGAAAAGAAAACACACAGAAATTCGACAAAAAATACATAAATGGCAAGTTTTCCTTTATCATCATTCCCAAAAACAGAAGTACTAGTAATTAACTGTGTTAGTTCCATGATTAAAACATAAGGGCAAAAGTAGATTGGTGTATTAATTATCCTGTGCTTTTAAATTATGATATAACTAGAAGCCCGGTGCATGAAATTCATGCACGGCGGGGGGTTGTCCCTCAGCCCAGCCTGTACCCTCTCCAATCTGGGACCCCTCGAGGGATGTCTGACTGCCCGTTTAGGCCCGATCCCGGATCGGGCCTAAACGGGCAGTCGGACATCCCTCTCACAATCCAGGACTGCTGGCTCCCAACTGCTTGCCTGCCTGCCTTCCTGATTGCCCCTAACCGCTTCTGCCTGCCAGCCTGATCACCCCCTAACCACTCTGCTGCCAGCCTGGTTGATGCTTAACTGCTCCCCTGCCAGCCTGTTTGCCCCCAACTTCCCTCCTCTGCCAGCCTGGTCACCCCTAACTGCCCTCTCCTGCAGGGTTGATTACCTCCAACTGCCCTCCCTTGCAGGCCTGGTCCCTCACAACTGCCCTCCCTTGCAGGCCGGGTGCCTCCCAACTGCCCTCTCCTGCTGGCCATCTTGTGGTGGCCATCTTGTGTCCACATGGGGGCTGGATCTTTGACCACATGGGGGCAGCTATATTGTGTGTTGCAGTGATGATCAATCTGTATATTACTCTTTTATTAGATAGGATAGAGGCCTGGTGCACGGGTGGGGGCCAGCTGGTTTGCCCTGAAGGGTGTCACAGATAAGGGTGGGGGTTCCCTTGGGGTGTGGGGCGGCCTGAGCGAAGGGCCTGTGGTGGTTTGCAGGCCGGCCACACTCCCTGGCAACCCAAGCAGAGGCCCTGGTATCTGGAATTTATTTTCCTTCTACAATTGAAACTTTGTAGCCTGGAGCGGAGCCAAGCCTGCTGCTCCCTCTGGGGCAGCAGCCATTTCTGTGGCAGTTAATTCACCTTCTACAATTGAAACTTTGTAGCCTTAAGCGGGTGAGCCCGGCCTGGGTGTGCGGAAAGCTTTGCTTCCCCTGTTGCCGCCAGCAACCCTGGCCTTCTCTCTCAAGCTCCATTCTGCCGCCATTTGTTTGAATTTGTTTACCTTCTATAATTGAAACTTTGTAGCTTGAGTGGAGGCTTAGGCCTGCAACGGCTATGGAAAGCTTGGCTTGCTCTGTTACCTGGGAAACCTTGCTCTCTGTGGCTGTAGCCATCTTGGATTGGGGTTAATTTGCATACTCGCCCTTATTGGCTGGTGGGTGTGGCTTGGCTGGTGGGCATGGCTTATGTAGCGGAGTGATGGTTAATTTGCATATTACCGTTTTATTAGAGAGGATTGTGATTTTAATTAGAACTCTTTGAACATATTACACAGGATGTATTTTCACTTTCATTATCAATTTAGGAAGTGTTGCTTACATTATTCAAATGATATCAGATATCAGATTTTCCTTATATATGGTGTTTTGTTTTATTTTATGATAAAACTAGAGGCCCGGTGCACTAAATTCATGCACGGGCAGTCGGACATCACTCTCACAATTCAGGACTGCTGGCTCCCAACTGCTCACCTGCCTGCCTTCCTGATTGCCCCTAACCACTTCTGCCTGACAGCCGGATCACCCCCTAACCACTCCCCGAAAGCCTGATTGATGTCTAACTGCTCCCCTGCCAGCCTGTTTGCCCCAAACTTCCCTCCTCTGCTAGCCTGGTCACCCCTAACTGCCCTCCCTACAGGCTTGATCGCCCCCAACTGCCCTCCCTTACAGGCCTGGTCCCTCCCAAATGCCCTCCCCTGCGGGCCTGATAGCCCACAACTGCCCTCCCTTGCAGGCCTGGTCCCTCCCAACTGCCCTCCCCTGCTGGCAATCTTGTGGTAGCCATCTTGTGTCCACATGGGGGCAGGATCTTTGACCCCATGGGGGCAGACATCTTGTGTGTTCGAGTGATGGTCAATCTGTATATTACTCTTTTATTAGATAGTATAGAGGCCTGGTGCATGGGTGGGGGCCAGCTGGTTTGCCCTAAAGGGTGTCCTGGATCAGGGTGGGGGTTCCCTTGGGGCATGGGGCAGCCTGGGCAGGGGCCTGTGGTGGTTTGCAGACTGGCCACGCCCCCTGGTGACCCAAGTGGAGGCCCTGGTATCTGGGATTTATTTATCTTGTACAATTGAAACTTTGTAGCCTGGAGCGGAGCCAAGCCTCCTGCTCACTTCGTGGTGGCAGCCATTTCTGTTGGCATTTATTTATCTTCTGTAATTGAAACTCTGTAGCCTTAAGCGGAGGCCAAATGAGGCCAGGGCTGCAGAAGCTTGGCTTCCTCCATCGCCGGGGGCAACCCTCGCCTCCTCCTCTCTCCAGCTCCGTGGCTGCCGCCATTTCTGTTGGGATTTATTTATCCTCTATAATTGAAACTTTGTAGCCTTAACCGGAGGCCTGGGCCAGCCATCGTGTGCGGAAAGCTTGGCTTCCTCCATCGCTGGGGAAACCTAAGCCTCCCTCCTGCTCTCTCCATGGCCACAGCCATCTTGGTTGGGTTAATTTGCATACTCGCTCCTGATTGGCTGATGGGCTGGCTTGTGGGCATAGCAGAGTGATGGTTAATTTGCATATCACTCTTTTATTAGATAGAACTAGAGGACCAGTGCACAAAATTCATGCACGGGGGAGGGAGCGTGGTCCCTCAACCCGACCTGCACCCTCTCCAATCTGGGAGCCCTCAGGGGATGTCAGGGAATGGGCCTAAGCCACAGTCTGGCCTCCCTCAGCAGGAGGCAACTGGGCTGATCAGGGAAAGGTGCCACCCCCATCACCCCACTACTGCTGCCACTGCCGACTGCCAAGGTGTTTTCATCAACACAGACTCCAGTCCCTTCACCATGAAAAAATGACAACTTGCTTTAGGCATTTTTAAGAGGCCTCTTTCATAGAATATGACATTTCTTTATTTCTTTCTTTTTTTTATCCTCATCTGAGGATATTTTTCCATTGATTTTTAGAGAGCATGGATGAGAGTGGGAAAGACAGAGAGAAACATCAATATGAGAGGGACACTTCGATTGGTTGCCTCCTGCATGAGCCCTGACCTGGGCCCCAGCCAGGGAGGAGCCTGCCCTGTAGGTACATGCCCTTGACCAGAATCGAACCCGGACCCTGTGGTTGGCAGGCTGAGGCTCTATCCACTGAGCCAAACCGGCTATGGCAGGATATGACATTTCTTAGCCCCTCCAGCTGTGGACCTTCATTTTTTCCTCCAGGAGTGAGGTGGAAAAACCATAGGTCACCTTCTTGGATTCTTATTACGCAAGTTACCAAGAACACTGCAAGTGGCGTACAGGGAGCTTAGCCAATGAGAGGTCAGAAAAGGTGTTTCCTCTGCAGCTCACATGCAGAGGCAAGACTGGCGGCGCACCCTGGCTGGCAGGTCCTGTTCTCTGCGGGCCTCCTCACCACCAAAGCAGCTGGCAGGCAGGCCCTGCTCCCTTTCTCTGTGGGCCTGCTCCGCCCTGCTCTCTGTGAGCCCTGCTCCGCCCTGCTCTCTGTGGGCCTGCTCACCACCGCCCTGCTCTCTGTGGGCCTGTTCTGCCCTGCTCTCTGTGAGCCCTGCTCTGCCCTGCTCTCTGTGGGCCTGCTCCGCCCTGCTCTCTGTGAGCCCTGCTCCGCCCAGCTCTCTGCAGGCCTGCTCACCACCGCCCTGCTCTCCACCATGGCGGCTGGCAGGCCCTTCTCTCTGCAGGCCTGCACCATTCGTGGCTTGCCTCATTGTGCAGCAGTCACCTCCCGCCCACCTGCGTGCGCAGCTTCCTCCTGAGCAGTTGTGAATATTATGGCGTCCTGGCTAATTTGCATATTATCTCTCTCTCTCTCTCTCTCTCTATATATATATATATATATAGAGAGAGAGAGAGAGAGAGAGAGATAGATATAGATATAGATATATATAGATATAGATAAGGTTAACTTTCATTGACTTCTTCCTTCCACTCTACGTATATTAAAGATAAAGCTATCTATAAGCCTTCTGGGTCTTTCAAGCTCTAACAGTGATGTTTAAGCAAAAGAATTGGTCCACAGGAGTCCCATAAGGAGCTATACAGACTTCTGGTCCAGCTACAAAGAGAGAGTGAGAGAGTGAGTGAGTGAGTGAGTGAGTGAGTGAGTGAGTGAGTACCCAAGTTCACAGACATAAAATTGTGGGGCACTGATGATTCAGTAGTGCCTCTCAACATATCCTTATTTCCCTGACCTTGTCAAACTAAAGAACTAACAGATATTAGGATTCTAATTTGAATCAAATCGTGTATTTTTCATGAAGAACACTTCATGTGTAGATACATAAGTAGGATGGGGAAGAAAGTCTTTAGGCAGTTTCTCTATTAAGGTTATGAGCCATGCTCTAGAGAGTGTAGAATATGGCATAGTGATTTCCTCTTTAAGCTGAAGGGACAATTTCTATTGTAGTCACTGAAAGTTTCCAAACCTACTGTATTCAGAACACTGCTAGATTGATTTAGTAAAGAGTCTCAATTCTTTGTATAAAGTGCATAAAATTTCCATTCTCTTTTTTCAACCTTGTTTTTGGATCATATTGAAACATACTCCAAATCCTTCCATGGAATTACAATTGAGCCCAACTCTTTCTAGTTATGTTAGGTTTAGAAAAATTAGTGTAATCTGTTTAAAACTTCTAATTTACGAAAAAGGTCTCCATCATTTCATTCTCCCTTTTACAGATGCTTGCTTTTCTAGGTTGTTGAGAAGAAGGATTATCAAAGGCTAAAAGTCTCTTTACTTGAATATCACCGCTTTGGGGAAGCCACTGACTTTTAGGCCATGCCCTCCCTGCAGTCAGTATTAAAATACTTACTCTCTTGTGGGATGCACAGTTGGCTTCTCTGGAATGCACTATGGGGACTCGGACCTGCAATATTTCCTGACTTGGGTTTTTGGGATCCAGCTTACACTCTTCCATTTGTAGCTGTGCACATACATCCCCTTACTGCTGAGTTGTTTGTTCAGTGGCCCATTAGGGTGGGATCCTGACAATATGACTAATTGGAGCTGTTTTTTATGGTATATGCTGCCTAGGGAAACATCTCATGTTCTATACTCAAATGCCACAGCCACCTCCTTCCACCATCTCTCTCTAGTCTCTTTCCCTGGTTATAACTTGAGCTGGGCCAGATATAAACATATTATAAAAATCGAATCATATCCTAATTTTCCATTTTTTTTCAGATGTTCCCCAAATATTTATAAGTAGTTTTCCTAATGTTCTATTTTCCCACTTGACTTCAAGAGGGGGGAAAATCTCCACCTTCTTTCTCCTGATTGGAGGAAATATTCTCTCAGCAATAATTCTATTGAGTTCACAAGACTCAAGAATCTTCCCCAAGTTCCTTTCCCCCTCCTCCTATCCAGAGGAGCACATGGGTTCAGGAAGGCCCATGTGCTGCTCCTTAAGAACTTCACAGAAGTCCTGAAACCCACTTTCTGACTGTTATGATTTTTTACATTAAAGAAAGGCTTATTTTCACATGTGGGTCCTGGTAGCCAATTCTAGGCATGTGGAAGAGTCCCAAAAGCCTGTTGCCTAGGTTTTAGGAAGAGGGACATTTTTATCCTCTTCCACTGAATTAACCTCATTAGTGATGAGTTCTGCCACTCTTCTTCATAGTAGCAGAGCAACATAAATTAATTCCCAGTCTGACTTTAAAATTTGTATCAATGAAGGCAATGCATATACTATCTTGTTCCATTTAATTAAAACTCCATAAAGTATGTTTCCAGATTTAAAAATCTCTGTGCTTTATCCCCCTCAGAGCAATAGCCATAGGGTCATTATGACACAGAACACCAAGCTTGGGTCTAGAGATCACACAGTGTATCTGGCACTAAGCCTCTGCCTGTGAAGCTTGTCATTTTGTTCTATTTTATTTTTAAACCTGCAGATCATAAAGATATGCTTGAAAATTATTGGATTAATCCATCTTCCCTGTTAAAATATAAGAAGGAATCTGGTTTTAGGTACCACCATTCATCTCAGATAGCTCAAAGAGAGCCATTCAATGCTTACATTGTGGCACTTTATAATAAAAGCAATTTTAGGTCTTAGGAACAAATTTAAATGGTCCTTAGCCCATCAAGTTTTTTCCCCAACACTCAATAAGTAGAATAGAAGCAACAAAAGTAGAAAGCATTTTAATTTTTCAAGTAATACTATATTGTACTGTATTTAAAATAAACCACATAGATATGACCAAAATGACAATGACTGCAAACCATGCTAGTGGAAGAGGAGGCTGAAGCAGAACCTCCACCATGTATGCACACCGCTCTCACACCTAGGAGTTCAAGCCACCCCTCCCCACTTCTTCCCTGCAAGATGACAGGCACGCTTTTTTTCTTGAGTTGTTTATTACATAAGGATGCCATAGTTAAGGCATCATTTATAGAAAATTAATATAACTGTACTGATTCCCATAATAGTGTGTACATAGGTGCAGAGATTCTGGGTCTCCCTGGTGAAGCCAATAGGAGGGATCCTTCCTACAAATCCTATACCTGCACGTACAGATATGGACACATTCCAAGGGAGAATGTGTACCCACATTTACCTGCACACCTGTGCTTTGGAGACCTGTCCCTACCATACTCTTTGTGAACTCTGAAATGAATTCTTTTTCTCCCAAATCTGAAATGTCCAAGCCCATCGTGGAGGGATAATAGGGTACATGCACAACTGCTAGGGAGATGGAATACTTTGTAGCTTTGCAGAATCCTTAAAGGTCCAATGCATATGTTCTAATGATGGATTTTTTAAAAAAGATTTTAATGTGTAGGATAGCCTTTCACATAAATATAAGGTAATTATTACCAAGTAAACCCTGGAACTTGTGCTTCCTCAACATTACAAGTGAGCCATAGTGTGTGGTCAGATTTTTCAACAGCATACAAACTTTTTTTGAGTGAGATGGGAAGTACACTGTGTGTCACAAAGGCAACTCTGCAGAGCCTTAAGATGTCTATGCTTCAAGAAGCCCCAACCCACAGGATCTAATAAAGGGAAGTGTCTTAGGTTCCTTCAAGAAATAGGATGTATGGACTTTTCTGAGGAAGAAGATATTTAATACCAAAGATGAGGATGAGAAGGATTTAAGGAGAATCAGGGAAAACAGGTGGCAGGGGACTGAGATAGAGGGACTGATTTACACCCTCCAAGGGCCTAAACTCTCAGTGTTCCAGCATTAAACCACACCCAGTGCCTTTTTAAAACACACAGTAATGAATTAGTTATGTCCCTACTGGTAATTCTCTTTAAGATGCTGATATGACTGTTCACTTATAAACAACAAAACATACTTTAAACACCTTTCTGAGTTAATGTGTGTTCTCTTGGGGGAGGCTGAGGAAGACACAGCATCTGTTTCTAATCACCTACGAGGGCCCATCTGTCTTCCTCATGTGTACTCCCAGGCAAGCATACCACAGCAGCAGCCAACTCCCCAAGCAGGACCCATATATTCCCACTCTGAGAAAGCAAGGATCAATCCCTAACACACTGATGCTACACAGAACTAGCAAATAGATGGGTGAGAAAAATTGGGAAAAGATTATGTGCTCTCTTTAAGTTACTAAATATAATAAATAAGACACTAGGTTATGCCACTCAACAGGTTACAAGTCTGATAAGAAATACTAATCCTTCTCAATGCTTCTTTCATCTTTCTAGCTGCTGGTTCTTTTCCCAGCAAACACAAAGTTCATTTATCTCCCACTCTGGGATTCCTGGTTCTTTTTCTACCTATGTCTATTTTTATTGAGCTCCTATTTCTTCCATATTTCTTGAAATGATCATCTCAGGTGAATTAGAGTTAAAACACAGCAAAGGAGATGAAAAAGGTGAGAATCAGAAAAAAATAATATTTTTAACCTGCAAAATATATTTATATTACCTAATCTATCAAAATTTTCTAAGACTGAATAGTCACCTAAAATAAATTTTAAACCTACTATAATTATCAGAATCCTATCTAATAAAGAGGGAATATGCTAATTGACCCCCATGCCCTCGCAAAGATGGCGGCACCCACAGCCAATAAGGAGGGAATATACTAATTGACTGCCCTGCCCTCAAAGATGGTGGCGCCCACAGCCAATAAGGAGGGAATATGTTAATTGACCGCCCCGCCCTCCAAGATGGCAGTGCAAACAGCCAATAAGGAGGGAATATGCTAATTGACTGCCCTGGCCTCAAAGATGGCGGCGCTCACAGCACAACATAGTGGCGCCCAGTCCCCTCAGTCGCACCGGGCGGCAGGCACTCGGCAAGGCTGGGCCCGCCCCCAGGTGGGCCTGGCCACTCCGCACACCTGCCTCCGGAGTCCCCCAGACCCTTCAGCCCCCCAGCCACCCAGGGCAGGCCCGAGGCACAGGCAAGCCTCGGATGGCGGTGCCCAGCCGCCCAGGGCCACCTGAGGCTCAGGTAACCAGGGCCAGCCGAGGCTTGCTCTGCCAGCAGTGGCAGCAGCAGAGGTGTGATGGGGCATTGCCTTGCTCTGATTGCCGGGTTGCCTCCCGCCCCTGAGGGCTCCCAGACTGTGAGAGGGGGAAGGCTGGGCTAAGGGACTTCCCCCCTCCAGTGCATGAATTTTCATGCACTGGGCCTCTAGTATTTTCAATAAGACTATTTCTATATATCATAATTTAATCCTAATTATCAGTTTTAAAAATTTTGACCAGGATAATATCAACATTTTATGAAATAGATCAGATTACCTTTACTAAATCAATCAACTATAGTCATTTCAAGATCAAATGTCAGACCTTAAGACCACTGCCTAAATGTTTTCTATTTTTTAAGTCATCTAAAGAAAATCAAGTTAATTACTTGGCAACTTAAAAACTTAGTCAGCAATCCGTTTCCTGTAGCTAAAATACCAAACTGACAAATAATCTCTTTAGCGATATGGCTCTAATGGTTTCATAGTCTGAAAAGTTTTATTCATATAAAATTTCTGGTTCATTTATTTCAGACAATAATCTGAAAATTGTTTTCTGAATGATTGAGTAATTTCATAATCTTAACTATGATTATTTTACAAAGGGACAGCACACATGTAGGAGTAAGTCACACATAAATTACCCATTTTACAGAAAAATTAAAAGCTAATACTTTGATTAGTGAACAAAGCCAAAATTATCTTAATACAACAACTTATCTGTCACACTATTAAAAATATTTATAACTTCAGAATCTACCAGCCAAGAGAGCAATTATTCACTGACAGAATTTTATTTTATTTCTGATTTTTTTATTTTTTTTATTTTTTAATCCTCACTCAAGGATATGTCTTTATTAATTTGATAGAGAGAGGAGGAATGGAGAGAGATAGGTAAGAAGAGAAACATTGATTGGTTGCCTCCCACACACCCCAACCAGGGATCAAACTCACAATGTATTATCTGCCCTGACCAGGAATTGGACCTGGAACAATTTTGTATACAGGATGATGTTCCAACCTACTGAGCCACCTGGCCATGGCCAGAATTTTATTTTTTAGTATTTGTTTTGCAGAACAGGCATAGGTAAAATTGCCTTGGATTTAAAAAATGAAAGCAATTCTTCAACAGAAATAGCAATCTAAAGAAAAGGGAAAGGTATATAACATAGTTTTATAAGAATTATTATGGCACCAAGTAAGAATTTATCTTGGATATTAATGTATCTGTACAATACTGAGTAGTTGAATTAATGACTTTTATGAGACACTAAACAAAGATATAAAAAGTCATTATTTGCTATAACCCAAATCAAAACTATGCTACATATTTCCAGATAATTAATCTCAATTCCATTTGTGAAAAGAAAAGGATGACTTTTTCATGGCTAAAAAATAAAGTATATTTAATTACTTAAACCTTATGACAGTAAAATTTCCTAAATAAAGTTACTCAATGCTATATGGGCACTTTACAATATTCTGAGTATTAGATAAAGTTAGAAGCTGTGGGCCTTGATTTTAGTACTGAGTCACCATGGAAAATATGGCACAAGCAAACTTTATCTTAATGTTTCATATAGACTTTAAGCAGTTCATAACTATACTACAACACAATATACATAAACAGTCTATTACATAGCTAGGGCTGTCAGATTTTCATTTCCTACTGGCTAGACAGCCAGACTAAACACTGTATTCTGATGCCTCCATGGAGTATAATTCCCCAAAAACTTCTTAAAGCCCCTGGTAGAATTAACTATGATAGTCCCATTCTACTGCCTCTCTACGATACAACTGTGTGTAGAAAAATAGAATATAGGCTTTTTATAGGAGGACAAAATGATTCATTCAGTCATTCTTTAACTTGCAAAATCAGTAACCCACTCTAAGTCCACAATCATCCTGATGGCAAATGTATTCAGCCATCAGGCTGAGCAGTTTTTAGAAGTGAAAACACTGCATTTTCATAAAATACAGAGCATAAAATGTTTCCTGAGAGAGAAATCCCTGGAATAAAAGGAATGATTTCTATAGGTTGCTGTAATATTCAACATACAATAGTGCTCCCTTATTTGCATGGATGCCTGAAACCATGGACAGTACCAAACCCTGTATATACTGTGTGTGTGTGTTTTTTCATAAACATACATACCTATGATAAAGTTTAACTTATAAATTAGGCACAATAAGAGATTAATACCACAACTAATCACAGAAAAGGACGATTGCAACAATACAATAGGCTAAAAGTTATGGGAATGTGGTCTCTCTCAAAATACCTTATTATACTATACTCACCTTTTCACTCAAAGGAAGCACTTTACAGCTTCACTGTGGCATATCTGAATTGCCAACATCACTACTCTTGTACACAAGTACTGCAATAATGCCATAGTCAATCTGATGTGTCTACTAAGTGATTACTGGGCTGGTAGTGTATAAAGTGTGGAACATTAGACAAAGAGGTAACTGATGTTCTGGGCAGGATGGCACAAGATTTCTACACTGCTCAATGGTGTGCAATTTTAAAACTTATGAATTATTTCTATAATTTTTCCATTTAATGGTTTCAGATTGCAGTTGACCACAGGTAATTGAATCTGTGGAAAATGAAACCTTGAATCAGGGGAACTCCTGTATTAATATGCCCAAAGAGAATGTTTTGTTAAAAAACAGAAGAAAATAAAATAACCTTGTCTTCACTTTTAACATCAGAGGTAGATATCTATCTATCTATCTATCTATCTATCTATCTATCTATATCTATATCTATATCTATATCTATATCTATATCTATATCTATCTATATCTATCTATATCTAATATATATATATATATATATATATATATATATATATATATATATATACACACTAGAAGCCCGGTGCACGAAATTCGTGCACGGCAGGGGGTTGTCCCTCAGCCCAGCCTGTACCCTCTCCAATCTGGGACTCCTGGTGGGATCGGGCCTAAACGGGCAGTCGGACATCCCTCTCACAATCCAGGACTGCTGACTCCCAACTGCTTGCCTGCCTGCCTTCCTGATTGCCCTTAACCACTCTGCTGCCAGCCTGGTTGATGCTTAACTGCTCCTCTGCCAGCCTGTTTGCCCCCAACTTCCCTCCTCTGCCAGCCTGGTCACCCCTAACTGCCCTCTCCTGCAGGATTGATCACCTCCAACTGCCCTCCCTTGCAAGTGTGGTCCCTCTCAACTGCCCTCCCTTGCAGGCCGGGTGCCTCCCAACTGCCCTCTCCTGCTGGCCATCTTATAGTGGCCATCTTGTGTCCACATGGGGGCAGGATCTTTGACCACATGGGGGCAGCGATATTGTGTGTTGCAGTGATGATCAATCTGTATATTATTCTTTTATTAGATAGGATAGAGGCCTGGTGCACGGTTGGGGGCCAGCCGGTTTGCCCTGAAGGGTGTCACAGATAAGGGTGGGGGTTCCCTTGGGGTGTGGGGCGGCCTGAGCGAGGGGCCTGTGGTGGTTTGAAGGCCGGCCATGCCCCCTGGCAACCCAAGGGGAGGCCCTGGTATCTGGAATTTATTTTCCTTCTACAATTGAAACTTTGTTGCCTTAAGTGGGTGAGCCCGGCCAGGGTGTGCGGAAAGCTTTGCTTCCCCTGTTGCTGCCGGCAACCCTGGCCTGCTCTCTCAAGTTCCATTCTGCCGCCATTTGTTTGAATTTGTTTACCTTCTATAATTGAAACTTTGTAGCTTGAGTGGAGGTTTAGGCCTGCAACGGCTATGGAAAGCTTGGCTTACTCTGTTACCTAGGAAACCTTGCTCTCTGTGGCTGTAGCCATCTTGGATTGGGGTTAATTTGCATACTCGCCCTGATTGGCTGGTGGGCGTGGCTTGGCTGGCGGGTGTGGCTTATGTAGCGGAGTGATGGTTAATTTGCATATTACCATTTTATTAGAGAGGATATATATATATATATATATATATATATATATATATATATATATATACAGTCATCCAAATTCAGGATGGGCTTGGAAAGAAGTGCGTTAAATAAGAATATAATTTAGCAATCAGAAGGATAAACCAACAGGGGGATCAAAAGACAAAGATAATGGGTCAGAAATAATCAGAAAAAATTCAGGCAATTGACACTGACAAAAAACATTCAGAAAAAGAGAAAGAAGACATTGGAATATGTGAGCAATAGTTTTACATTAGGATAGCTTCTAAAGCTGTATTAGAGAAAATTATATAGAAATTATTAGTTTGTATTAGCCTTCCTACAAAATCATGATCTTCTTACATGCAGCAGTGTGTGTGTGTGTGTGTGTGTGTGTTTTAATTCTTATTATAAAATGCCATTCCTGAAACATAATATGTTCAGGAAAAAGTTTGTAAGATATTGACTGAAAAGAGGTGAGAATGACAGATACAATCAGTGAAATGATGCTTAATTTATACCTGTCTCAGCTCTCTTGTCAAGATTGAAATTTTACAAATAAACCTTAGCCTGCACCCTGAAAAGAGAAGTAGGTATGTAGGAGCATACAGCAGAAATAAAACAGAAAATCATTAACTTGGCAGACCCTGACGTAAGTTTTTTCAAGTAAAATTAAAAGGAAAGAGCACATGTTGCTGGGTTTATGGTATATACAGTAAAACATTGTACGGGCTAATCCCATACACACTCTCCATACTGAAAGCTACAGTGCAGTCTGTCATTGTTTGTGTGAATTCATACTGCATTTTCTCTCTATCAAATATGAGCATGCCGTTGGCTTTAAGAGTTAAATATCATCTATTGCTCCCAGTCCCAGAGAATCAAAGTTTTTAAATTGTAGAACTTATTATACCAGAAAATTAGGAATAAAAATCACTGCATTATTTATAAAAAGCCATGTTTAAAAAGTAGCCCTCTTCATTGAAGTATAATTTACATAAATAAAATGCATTAATTTTAAGTATACAGTTAAATAAACTTAGCCAAAGGTATATACCTGTATATTCACATCAACAGTCAAGAAATATTTTTTCATTGCATGCAGAATATATTTTGTTAGACTCATCTCAAAGCAGTTCATATTTTGAGATGCTATTGTACATTGAATTGAATTATTTTCTTAATTTCATTTTTTGGTTGTTCATTGACAGGATATGGAAATAAAATATATTATTTCAATCAGTTAAATGTATTAAGATTTACTTTATGGCCCAAAATATGGCCTATTTTGTGAATGTTCCATATGTGCTTGAAAAGTATTTATGTTCTACTATTGTTGAGTGAAAATTTTTACATATAGCAATTAAGTCATTCTGGTTGACAGTGTTGTTCAAGTATTCCTTTATTCTACTAAATGTTAAGTTATTTCTCTATCAATTTCTATGACAGGAATGTTGACTCTTCAATTGTGATTGTTTGTTTCTTTCATTTGTCAATAGTTGCTTCATGTATTTTGTACATGTATTAGGTATATATCCTATATAATAAAGAGGTAATAGGCAAATTGACCGTCACACCCTCGCACAAGATGGCCGCCCCATGTGGTCACAAGATGGCCACCACAAAATGGCCAGCAGGGGAGGGAAATTGTAGGTGATCAGGCCAGCAGGGGAGAGCAGTTTGGGGTGACCAGGCCGGCAGGGGAGGGCAGTTAGGGGCGACCAGGCTGGCAGGAGAGGGCAGTTGGGGATGACTGGGCTGGCAGGGGAGGGCAGTTGGGGGCAACTGGGCTGGCAGGGGAGGGCTGTTGGGGGCAATCGGGCCGGCAGGGGTGTGATTAGGGGTTGATCAGGCTGGCAGGCAGAAGCGGTTAGGGGTAATCAAGCAGACAGGCAGGCAAGTGGTTGGGAGCCAGAAGTCCCAAATTGTGAGAGGGATGTCTAACTGCTGGTTTAGGTCCAATCCTTCTGGGATAGTCGGACATCCCCTGAGGGGTCCCAGATTGAAGAGGGTGCAAGCTGGGCTGAGGGACAACCCCCCCCCCCCCGCCCCAGTGCACAAATTTCATGCACCGGGCCTCTAGTGTATGTATGTATGTGTGTGTGTGTGTATATATATATATATACACACACACACCTTTTATGTTTTGGTAAATTGAACCTTTTATCATTATGAAATATCTCTATGTACCTTGTCATGAAATTTACTTTGTCTTAATATTAACATAGCAACTCCAACTTTCTTGAGATTGGTGTGTACATGGTATATCTTTCTTCATCCTTTTAATTCACCTGTGTTTTTATATTTAAATAATTATTTTGTTTGAAGTATACAGTTATGTCTAGTTTTATATCCACACTTATGTCTGCTGCCTTTTAATTGAAGAGTTACACTATTTACATTTACATTATTTATTAACTAGAGGCCTGGTGCACTTGGCCGGGCTTGTGGGACCAGGCAGAAATCAGCTCTCCAACATCCCCCGAGGGGTCCTGGATTTCAAGAGGGCGCAGGCCAGGCCTAGGGACCCCACCGGTGCCCGATCAGGGCTGGGAAGGGACGCAGGAGGTTGGTCAGCTAGGGAGGGACCGCGGAAGGGCTCCAGGGTATCTGGCCCATCTCACTCAGCCCTGATCAGCCCAACCCCAGCAGCAAGCTAACCTACCAGTCGGAGTGTCTGCCCCCTGGTGGTCAGTGCACATCACAGTGACTGGTCGACTGGTCAACTGTCTGCCTCCTGGTGGTCAGTGCACGTCTTAGCAAGCGGTTGAACGGCCTTAGCATATCATTAGCATATTATGCTTTGATTGGTTGAATAGCCGACCAGACAACTGGACACTTAGCATATTAAGCTTTTATTAGATAGGATATGGCTAGCTTAACTTTACCATTTTGCTATTAGTTTTCTACATTTTATATTGTTCCTTGTTCTGTAGAGAGTTTTTATCAGGTAACACAGACTCTGTTAAATCCTGCTACTTTTGTCCTAGTCTACTACTAGCTGATAAGTCCCCACAATTCTGAAAACACTGCCAATATGAACCAGGCACAGATATCTATAGAGATAAGAAGATTCCCAACCAACATCCCAAGGAAACAGAGAGGATCAGGATCACACTGTGAGTCAAAGGAGGCCCAGCCACAGCAAATGTAAGTCCTTTATGACTTTTTTCTCTTCTCTGAGAAAGAATTGTGACAAAATTTTTTCAGCAGATAAAAGGGGTTGTTTGCCATTGAAAACACTATGAATATGATAATACTTCCCAGGCAGTCCATGCAGCAGGAATACAAGTGAGCTAGAGTTGCTCAGCTCAAAGTAGTATATAGATGGATGATATCCTGAGGATGAGGATGAAATGTTGTGTGTGGGGTGAAGAGCTCCCACTATGATTACACAGGGACCTTCAATAAACCAGTCAGAGAAATCATGTTACTACTAGAGGCCCAGTGCATGAAATTCATGCATCGGTAGGGTCCCTAGGCCTGGCCGGTGATCAGAGCCAATCAGGTTCCCCACCTCCCTGACCTCCTCCTTCCCTCGCTCCCTCAGCACCCCGCTGCCCACCGCTGGTCGCCTGCCATGTTCTGTGCCGGCCCCTGGTGGTCAGCATACGTCATAGTGAGCAATTGAACTTCCAGTCTCGTGGTCGAATTCCCTAGGGGACAATTTGTATATTAGCCTTTTATTATATAGGATAGGATTAATGTTGTTTGAATTCTTGGGGAAACTGACAAGAAACAAACAATGTTACCAGTCTGCCCTTGAGGCAGAGGTTGTAGGAAGGTAGAGACCTGCACAGGTTGAGAAGTTATGGTTACAGCACTTATCTCCCTAAATCTCCAATGGACAGAAAAGCCTCAAGAATTTTTGGGTTGTATAAAATGTGGTCCACATACATAATCAGATGATCTTATAAATACATATTCAATGGCATGTGAGGCCAGTGATAAGCTAAGAGTAAAGTTTGCTCATTCACATTTTCAGTTTTTCAAAATGTGTGTGGAGAATTTTGGAAATTTTCCTCACATGCATTTTGTGCAATAAAATTATTGAACATAACTGAACAATATCAATATATCTTACCTTTAACTTACACATATACTATCACAAATATATACTTATTAGTTCTATATCTGGATATGCATCCCCATATGAGGTAGATATATAATTAGAGAGAACGTATACAAAAAAGTCTCATAGTATCATTTAATGATGAATTAGGCTTCACAATGAGGAGTAAACAGGCTCTTAGAAATACGTTAGGGAAGTGCCACATCATAAAACATAGGCCTTCATTATTTACAAAACAATGTTTCATAAAATAGGAATAAATAATAATTTATTAGATTGAAGACCATATAAATTTGGCTGATATCCTTGGATCTTTAAATAGAAGAATTGCACTTATCATGGTGGGTTTATACTAAGCCATGATTTGCAGAACCAAGTCTGGATATGAGATAGCAGATTCCCAATACCTATCCCTCCCTTACCCATTAGGAAGGCTAGGAAAAGAATAATCTGTACTACTTAAACTTTTCTTTTTAGGGGAAAGTATGGAAATATTGATTCTTATAAGTTTAATATACATGTTTAACTATATTCCATAAATATGTGTTTGTATGTATGGATTCTGTCACAAATCAAAATTCATGAAGAAAACCTTTTAAAAATACAACAGGAAGAAAATTATTAAAAAAAGAATTTTACCCCATCACCAGTCAATTCAACAAATAATTTTGTGCCATCCATTCCTACATGCCAAGTAGTGTAAGAAGTCTCTTTCTTAAAGAAGTGTTTTTTTATGTGAGAACCAATTAAGAGAGAGAGAGAGAGGGAGGGAGGGAGGGAGGGAGGGAGGGAGGGAAGGAGAACAAGAAAGGGAAGGAAGCTAACTAAAAGGAAAGAAACTTCATTTTATAATTTTAAAATACACCTTATCTTTATGATATTTATAAATTATACTAGATTTTTTAAATCATAGAATTTTTATGAATGCAATAAATCTAGATATTCTGTAGGCTCATTGGGTATTGGATACAAATAAAAAATCTGAAAGAAAACCCACATTAGAAACTTGAAAGCATAGGCAGTGGTTTACATCGTAAATTAAGTAGGATTAGATTGAGCATGTTTGAGTACAGAATTGATCAACAAAGGAAATTCATTGCTAAAAATATAGTTGTGTATGCTTAACATAATATCCACACTATCCATGGATCCTTGTATATTGAAAATATATATCTTTGAAACCAAACTATAGAAACAAAAGACGTATTTCCTATCAGAAAACAAAGCAATGAAAAACAAAACCCCAACTTGGAGTGCTCTTTGAAATCAAATTCATTTCTTTTTCCTTCCCCCATAGGCTCACTGAGCAATTACCCCATGCAATGGCTCCACTGCCAATGTCTGTGTAGCAGCAAGTGACAGTGCTAAGACTCAGATAAATTCTTCTCAGGGCAGATGGGTGATCATTAAATCACTGCTGAGTCACATCCATGTGCATCTTATAGAGCTGCAGAGACAAGTGTTCTGGCCAATAACTGTGTGTAAGTTGCTGGCTCTAGTTCAGTAATTCCACAGAAGTCAAATCTATCTTGTCTCTTAGAGAGAATACCAGAGGATAAGGAAAAACTCTGCTGCAGCTGGTCCGCCTACACACACATACAACTTAAATGTTAGCTAGGGCTTTTTCAGTCCTCAAAAGCAAGGTAAGATTACTGTGAAACCTTGTACAGAAACACTAAACCACATCAGATTTTTGCCTAGACCCGAGAATTACCCCTCATCTCTAATTTCTGTAAGTTTTTACTTATATTTGTTTTTCATAACATGTTTTTTATTCAATCAAAATACTATAGATGTCACAACGTTTTCAAAAAGCATATAATGAATTTTAAACTTTACTGGCAATGAAAAAGTATGTAGAAAGTAGACCCACAGCCACCTGCTCTCTACATACATTCCCCTCTCATGTTTCTCTTTCCTATACCCTTTTCCCACTCAGACTACAAAAAAAAAATTCTTATCACCCAGAGAGTAGATTCATGCCCTTTTCCATAAAAGCTGATATTATCAGACATTCAGGTTCACAATGACTCATATCCTATCTTAAATGAGCTTATTAAGAAATCAGCCTCAAATAAATACACTGTCTACTGTAGGAGGAATTCTTGTAAATGAAATGTTCTCAACCTTATTACCTGAGATATACTAGGTGTACCAGTTAATAATGTGTTTTTTTTCAATAGATGGAGTTACACATATTTTGATATATATGCGATTTGATATGTATGCTATTTTGTTGTATTGACAACAAGCTTCAAAACTTCATGTGTCAAATTTGCTGAAGGTGTTAACATTATAGATATTTTTACATTTAAAAATGTCGTGAATCATGCCAAAAAAAGGAGCATTTATGGGAAGTTATAATTCATTACTTTATTTTGAAGAAAAGTGCTGCTGAATACTTCGGGAAGCTTATGATGAACATGCTCCATCTCAAGATACTTGTGAACTCTGGTTTAAATGCTTTCAAAGTGATGATTTTGATGTGAAAGACAAAGACGTCCAGGTCAACCAAAAAAGTTTGAAGACCAACAATTACAAGCATTAATGAATGAAGATGCATGTCAAACTCAAAAACAACTTGCAGAAAGATTAGACATTGCTCAGCAAACAATTCTGATCATTTACAAGCAATGGGAAAGATTTTAAAGGAAGGAAAATGGGTGCCACATCCACTGAACAAAAGACAAATGGAAAACCGAAAAGTCATCAGTAAAATGTTTCAATGGCATGAAAGTAAGACTTTTTTGCATCGAATTGAAACTGGTGATGAAAAGTGGATTTATTTTGAGAATCACAAATGCACAAAATCATTGGTTGATCCAGGTCAACCATCAACATGAACCGCAAGGCCAAATCGCTTTGGAAAGAAAATGCTCTGCGTTTGGTGGGATCAGGAAGGTGTGGTGTATTATGAGCTTCTAAAACCAGGTGAAACCATTAATACTAATTGCTACCGACAACAAATAATCAATTTGAACCAAACTTTGATCGTGAAATGACCAGAATGTGCCAGAAGACACGGCAAAGTAATTTTGCTTCATGATGACTCACCATCAAACACTTCAAAACCAGTTAAAGACACGTTAAAAGATCTTGCCTGGGAAGTATTAACCCACCCACTGTATTCACCAGACCTTGCTCCTTCAGATTACCACTTGGTCCAATCTATGGCACACGCACTTTCTGAGCAGCACTTCAAAATGTATGAAGAAGTGGAAAATTGGGTCTCTGAATGGTTTGCCTCAAAACAAGAAAAGTTCTATTGGGACGTATCCACAAATTACCTGAAAGATGGGGGAAATGTGTAGCTAGCAATGGACATCACTTTGAATAAAGCACTTTTGATGTTTCTCTTGAAATTATCATGTTTTCTTTGATTACAAAACCCACCATTATTAACCAGTACACCTAGTATATAGATGAAAAAGACATATACTCAGTATAAGTATAAAAATATGTATATACCTGACAACTACCAGGCATTAGCTGAAAAAGCAATAACTCTTACAAGGTGGGGGAGACTAAGGAGAGTCAAAACTTCAAAGAATTTACTGGTATGCTGATGTGGCAAAACTGGTTCCAAGTTTGGTGAGTTACTTTTCTCACTAGTTTTATTCTCTTTTGAAGCTAAATTTATTCAGCCTTTTACTTCCAGAAATACTGCAGAGTAAATAACCTGAGAACATTCTCTCTGGACAACACCTACTTATAAATATTGTTAATGTATGGCTAAGCTCATAGAATATTACAGGAAAACCTATAATAACTGTGATGTTCAGATGCCTACATGACATTCAAGTGCTTATAAAATATGGTTCCAATTTGTCTTCAAGCAATGAACACCAGGTAGAATGAGAGTTATTATAGTGTAATCACCATTACCCTGGAATTGTATTTTCATGAGATTTCTTCTAGAATAACAGTACTACTAGTAGACTCTCTCTGCCCTATTCCTAGACTCTTCCCCAGGATGGTAAGTTTGGAGGAGGGGAGTATGCCATGAATGTAACTAAGAACCCCATGCAATCCCTGCTTCTCCACTGAGAGGCGCTTTCCAGTTTTCTCCCTTCGTAGTGGTTGGTACAAGTGGCCTGCTCCAGAAGAGGAAATCTGAAATGAGCTAGTAATGCAATCATTTGGATATGCTTAGAAGATCAAGCATTAGGAAGCCTGATGTCAGTGCACATCTGAAACCATGTTCTCCAGTTGGCTTTATATGTATAAAATGGATAATGTTAACCTCTCTCTTGCTCACTCCTTCCTTTACTTCCTCCCCTGATTTATTTATGTGTTATAAACTCTGGGCATCATAGAGTATGAAGTCAAGAGTTAGTTATTGCTCTCTCCAAAATGCCAACATGATATAATGTAGATTCATGAAAAACATTTAATTTACTGTGACTATGAACTCATCAGTGAGCTTATGACGGTTCAAAGTACCCTAGATCTTCCAAGTCTATAGGCTCAGTAAAGTATCTTTTATTTATAACCCAGTCCTAACTCCATATGATCTTCCACTACAAATTACTCTTCAAGTGGATATTTGCCATGTTTTAGTCACCAAGGGTGTTTTGAGAATTCTATAAATGCTAAGCTATGATGTTAGTAGGCTTTTATTTGGTGAACTAATACCATCAGCTTCTAAACCTGACTCTTTAACGCTCCTGAAATGCTGTTATCCTCTGCAATACCTTTTAATTAATTCCTTTGCTATTTTATCTATAGTGGATTCTGTTAAATTCCACAAAGAACCAAGACAAATTCTCCAAACCTATTCCAGGTAGAGTTAGACATAACTACCCCACCCCCACTAGTCACAGTGGTCTTCATTAACCTGTGGTTTTCGCTCCTTATAATATCATTAAATTCAAGAGAGGAACCTTTAAAGTTCAATGTACATTATATATTTTACTTTTCAAGTATTAGAACTTCCAATCTCCTACTAAAACTTCTACTAATTACATCTACTAAGTAAGAGTTCTTATTTGAACTCTGAAAACACAAACTGTCTCTACAATGCAATTGCACTTACTGAACAGATAGATCTTCCAAGAAAACATAGGGAGCTAATCTTTACTGAGTATGCACTATGGGTTATACACTGAGATAAATGCTTTATGCACATTATGTCCTTTGACTTTACCATTCTAACTCCAAAAAATGTTTTCTAATTTCTTATTTTACAGATGAGGAAAACAAGGCTCACAGAAATTATGTAACTTTCTGACAGTCACACAGCCAGGAGCAGCACACAAGTCTCTATGATTCCCACTGTTTTCTTTCACTAAACTGCCATACAGATCTCATTTTTAGATGCACCTTATAAAATATTGAATACTATGTCAGGTATAATAAGTTGTATTTCAGGCACAAGCCTCAGGACAATATGGCTCCCATGGGAATACAAGACAGCAGAAGGGGAAAAAAAAACCCCAAAACCCTGAAGCTTGAATGAGCTCAAACACTGGGATAGGAAAGGCTAGGCCTGGTAGGTAGGTCCTTAGGAGCAAGCTCCTAGATACACCATTCAACACATAGCAACCTCATTCACACTGCAGAAAATGGTTTGTATTATTTTAATGGTGGTCACTTGAGCAATTTCCGCAGTGAATAGAAGCAAGCATTAGAAAGTCTAATGTCAGTACTCATCTAAA
Source organism: Cnephaeus nilssonii (assembly GCF_951640355.1). Classification (NCBI taxonomy): domain Eukaryota; kingdom Metazoa; phylum Chordata; class Mammalia; order Chiroptera; family Vespertilionidae; genus Cnephaeus; species Cnephaeus nilssonii. The sequence continues at coordinate 43,607,276 of NC_137073.1, forward strand.
ACCACGTTGTACAGTTGGCTTTATATGTATAAAATGGATAATGTTAATCTCTCTCTTGCTGACTCCTTCCTTTATTTCTTCCTCTGAATTATTCTTTGACTTTAAGGATTATAGCCATTCATAAGCCATTAAAATAATTATTATGTAAAGAAAATAATTTGTTGTTTGGGATATCTGACCATCAGTAGCAAGGAGCAGCCACTGAGTCTTGAGATATTACTAAAATACAACTTCTAAAAAGGAGAGGAAATCTAGAGAATCAAAGTAGAAAACAAGTTTTAACCTAATAGAAGGATCTTTGGCACAATACATTCAAGAATTAGGGATGTTAAAATGAGGACTTGTAACCACAGGAACATCAGATTCTAATCTAGAACTAATTGGAATTTCAGTAATGATCCCTTCAGTTAGTTCCATGCTCTTAGATTTAATAGACAATTACAGAGTCTTAGATTCAAGGGGAGGCCAGACCATACATGGTTCTCTGTGTTGTGTTTCATAACTTTCCACTAAACTCACTGTAAAAACATAATACTGAGTATTTTACTCTTCAATTATGCTTCCAACTCTTAATGTATTTCCTATGGCCAATGTTGTTCTTAAAACATATATCATATTATCTTTTTTGTTGTTGTTAAGCCTCATCTGAGGATTTTTTTTTTTTTTTTGGTAGAGTGGAAGGGAGGGGAAGAGTCAGAGATAAAGAAACAACAGTGTGAGAGAGACACATGGATTGGTTGCCTCCTGCATGAGCCCCAACCTGGGCCAGGGATCAAGCCTGCAACCGAGGTACGTGCCCTTGACAGAAATCCAACCCCAAACCCTTCATTCTGAGGGTCAATGCTCTAACCACTGAGACAAACTGGCTAAGGCCAGAATATTATCTTTTTAAAAATATATAGCAGAGATGAAGGGAGAGGAAGCAAGAGAAAAAAACATCAATGATGAGAATCATTGATTGGCTGCCTCTTGCATGCCCCCTCCTGAGGATGGGGACTGCAATCTGGGCATGTGCGGTGACTTGGAATCCAACTGTGACCTCTTGGTTCATAGGTCCACGCTCAACTACTGAGCCATGCTGGCTGGGTAGTCATAATATTATCTTATCAAACTATTGAATTTGGTCTGACTTCATGGTGGGGAGAGTGAATTTATTTCATTTTAAATATTTTGAGTATAAGTTTCATATTTGGCGTACCTTTCTATAACCCAAATACTGCTGTCACTATTTGGCAAGAAGCCTCTTTTGTCTAAGTTAGTATAAAAATGTGTTACTGACCAGCAGGTGCGTGGCTGCTTTGTGGGTCTACTTTGAAGAGCTGCTTTGTCTGATGGCTCCTTGTTAGCAATAAAGTCTCTCTTATATGCCTGTGAATTCTCATGTCTTCTCCGTCTAATACCCAGCATCTGAGGACTTGTGCTCCCACAGTTGGCCTACTTGAGCAGGATCAAGGGGCTCTGTTCAGGGCATGTGCAGGAGGCAACCAACTGATGTGCTGCTCTCACATCAACATTTCTCTCTGTCTTTCCCTCTCTCTAAAAATCAATGGAAAAATATCCTTGGATGAGAATTAAAAAAACAACAACAAACAACAGGAAGAATTTTAGCTATAGTGAGGATTAATGTATATGTAATAGACTAATACATTTTATTTAGATCACCAACCCATGGAATTGATACAAATTATGTCTATAGCTTTTGTACATTTCTTCAAGAAAGTAAAATTGAGAGTGTATTTCTGTTCCATCCACTTATTATGAATTCTAGAACATTCAGAAAAGATTCCTCTGGAAATATTTCACTTACATATGTCACCTACACCTCAAGTTAGAGTCAAGAAACAGACACTGAAATATGGGCATGCTTAAAGTAGGACTGCATTCTCAAACTATAACAGTAGCTTATTTTGTAAGGCAACAATATCATTATGTACCAAGCCATTGGTTATTTGCTATGTGCAAGTTCACAATAAAAATTTTTAAATTCCTATGGGATCACTTACTCAATATGGGGGTAGTAAAGGAACCAGACGTTTTAAATATCATGTGAACATGAAGTACCTTGTCTCATAAAATCCTTTAACCAAACTGTTCCACTTTCACTAACAAAGTCATTTCCACTTAGAACATGCAATGAAAATTGTATATTGTGTCCAGCAAGGAAATGAAAGATTTTATAACACAATTTTATTTTTTTGATTATTCAAAGAAACTATTTTAACATAAAGTGTTATCTGGAGGGCATCTGGAAAAAACAATATTTTAAAGACTTAGAGGTCAAAAAAGCAAAAATAGTACAATCCTATTTTTTAACATAACTCAGTACTATATGAATCCATATAAGATGAATATTCTAGAGATTTGCGCGTAAACTTTGTTCTAGGGCCATGGTCGGCAAACTGCGGCTCGTGAGCCACATGTGGCTCTTTGGCCCCTTGAGTGTGGCTCTTCCACAAAATACCACGGCAGGGGCGAATCTATTTTGAAGAAGTAGCGTTAGAAGAAGTTTAAGTTTAAAAAATTTGGCTCTCAAAAGAAATTTCAATCGTTGTACTGTTGATATTTGGCTCTGTTGACTAATGAGTTTGTCGACCACCGTTCTAGGGTATGAGAAAAGAACAATGATGTGTTGAGTGATCTGATAGATCAGTATCTTCTGAATACATAGCAGAAATATACAGAAAACACAAAGCAAGAAACAAAAAGCAAACAATTTTAGCTATGGATGTAGATACTGTGTAATACAAAAACACCATGGTGATAAATAAATATATAGATATTAGCATGAGGTTTCAATAAACATCATGGGTTAAACAAATGTTTATTTCTGTTTGTTTCCTAAATTACTACTTAAGCACTATTTTTAAAAATATATTAAGCAACGTGGACAAAAACAACAAAAAAGTCTATGACAAAATGACAGCAGATAAAAGGAAGCAAAGTTAAAAAATTACTTGTAAAGAATTTTTCCTCTTTGAAATTTTTCTTATTCAAACCATACACATGCTATCATTTGATAATAATACAGATCCATTTAAAAAAAAAAGGTAAAGAGTAAACTATGATATGACTAGAAAAAAACTGAAAATGCCTGGCTACTAATTTTCAGACAAACATGTAGGTTTATAAAATACTAGAGGCTCGTTGCACGAAGATTCGTGCAATAGGCCTTCCTTCCCCTGGCTGCCAGCACCAGTTTTCCTCAGGCACCTGGGACCCAGGCCTTCACTCCGGCTGCAGTGGAGAAGCCAAGCCTCGAGGCTTCTCTGTTCTGGCAGCAGCAGAGAAGCCAAGCCTCTTCAAGTCTTCAGTTTTCAGTCTTCACTCGGGCTGGAACCTTTAGTCTTCGCTCTGCGCCTGCGTATGCAAATTAACCCACCATATTTGTTGGGTTAATTTGCATACTCACTCCTGATTGACTGGTGGGTGTCGTGGAGGTATGGTCAATTTGCACATTTCTCTTTTATTAGTGTAGATGGCTGGTGAAGTAAAGCAAGAAAAGGCAGAAGTTTTGAACTGTGTGTCCTTGATGCTAAAAAAGCCAGATAGAGACACTAATTTAGTTAGCATAGGATAGATGAAAGACAGATAGATTGTGTAAAGGTAGAAAATTTTAATTTACTTTTAAAATGATTTAATTTATTTTATTTTATTTTTGTCAATCCTTACCCAAGGATATTTTTTTCCATTGATTTTTTAGAGAGAGAGTGGAAGACAGGGAGCAAGGGAGGGAGGGAAGGAGGAAGAAACATCATTGTGAGAGAGACATATCCACTGGTTGCCTCCCCCAAGCACCAGAACAGAGCTGTAGATCAAACTGTAACCTAGGTACGTGCCCTTCACCAGGAATCAAACCTGTGACCCTGTGGTCCCGCAGGCCGAAGCTCTAACAGACCAGGGCTGTTTTACTGATTTTAGAGAGAGGAAGGGAGAGGGAGAGAGAGAAACATTTGAGAAACACAGATAAGGCTGCCTCCTGCACAACTACTACACTAGAACGAGCCCACAACCCATGAATATAAATCCAACTGGCAACCTCTTGGTACATGGGATGTCACTCAACCAACTGGGCCACACAGGTCAGGGTAAAGGTATATTTTCAGAATAATATAATAAATTCAGTTTACCTTCAAAGAAAATATATAATATTACTGTAAAGTTACAATACATTAAGTTTATAAGAGTCTGTAGAGAGAATTTGAATGACTTTACAGTGGTTGAGAGGAACCTGGTCTCAAAGAATATTTCTTCACTTAATGATCTGTGTATTGAGGTAACATAATGTGTAAGACATTATTAACCTTTTGCACTCAGATGTCGAGTGTGACTCGACACGGTTAGCATCGGTAGCAGCTCTTTTTATACTCTTTGAATGTATCAATAATTTGAAATATAAAAAAATCCAAATAAATAAGTTTGTATGAAAAGAAACTCTAGTTTTTTATTCTACTGCCGCGCTTTGTAAAATCTGGGGTATTTAAAAAATTAAATCCCGAGTAGAATAAAGGAATTGAGAAAAAAGCAAGCGAGTGCAAAGGGTTAAACTAGCAGGCCTGAGTTGCCTAAACCCTGCACATTCCCAAGAAAGGCCATTTTTTTAGGACTGGCTCTTAGTTGCCTCATGATTGCTGAATTTGGAAGGTTTTGCCTGGCCAGAGTGTTTTTGTATGCCTGCAGCCTTGGGCTATGCTATACCAGTTGGACAAGGTAGTTTATGCTAACTATGTGGTTTATGGTAAGCATCTGTTTGTCTTTGGTATTCTGGAGTCTGAGTAGCAGAGTAGAGGCATATATATGTGTGTAATGCAATGCGTTGTATGTAATACTTGTCTGACTGACCTCCAATGAAAAGCCTTGGGCACCAAAGCTCAGGTGATCTTCCCTGGTTGCTAACACTTTGTACATGTTGGCACACATCATTGATAGGAGAATTTAATGCATCCTGTGGGGTTCCACGTAAAGGGAACTTTTAGAAGCCTACAACTGGTTTCTCACAGACCTCCTCCCAATGCACCTTTGTGCCCTGATTTTCAACTTTATCTTTTCACTGTCATAATCTATAACCATTAGTATAAGAGCTTGTAAACCCTGTATATCTGTGTAGTAAATCATTGAATCTGAGGGTAGTCTTGTGATATTAAAGATTATCCTAAAATACTGAAATTTGGCATTACTTAAGTATGTATGTGTTTTGGATGCCAGACACTAGGTTAGGACTTCTGTCTTCTATTGAAGTTGCCATCTATTGTTATTCTTATCCTTTAGAATAAAAGCTTAATATACTAAGAGTCTGACTGTTCATTCGACCCTTTGTTCAACCTTTAGACCAGTCGCTATGACGTGCACTGACCACCAGAGGGCACACGCTCTGACCGTTAGGTTAGATTGCTGCAGGGTCCAGCTGATCAGGACTGGGCAAGACCCGGCAGACATGCCCTGAAGCTCTCCCCCAGTCCCTTCCCAGCCCCAATCGTGCCCTTTCGCAATCTGGGAACTCTCAGGGGATGTCGGAGAGCCAGTTTCAGCCAATCCCTGCAGGCCAGGCCAAGGGACCCCAATGGTGCATGAATCCGTGCACTGGGCCTCTAATCTACTATAAATTCTTTTTAACTTTAAATATTTTGTTATTTTACATATGGGTAGCCTACTTGGAGTATAAAATTCTTTTGCTGGAGTAGGAATGATTGATGGGCTCTACCCGCTTAATTTTGACGTCTTCTAAGCGGAGCCATTAACTCACCAATCTTCCAGGGAAGATGTAATCCTGAGTTTTGCTATGAGCCATGATAAGTAATCTGTACTACACCGGAGAAAATATTAACCCTTCCAGCTGGTTTCAGGACAGTCAATCTAGCCAAATCTCACTTTTGCTACAAGTAAGGTAAAATTGGGAGCAACCAGTACCAAAAACAAATACACATCTGTTATAGCTAACCATAGTGCTTTTTCAAAGACTGACCAAAATAAGGTATACGAGAAGGTCTTTTTAAAATCACCAAACTTTTAGTTATGCTATTAGTCATTTATGTATTAAAGCAATTGCCAACTTGCTCAATTGATTTATTTCACTCACATCTGACTCCCTCTTTAGCTACATAATGAAGTATCATCTGAGATTTGTGTCTGGCTGATGTTCCAGTGACTATGGAAAGGATTTTCTGAGTAATATCCTGCTTAACAAGGTAGCACAAAATCTGCTATGAGGCTTCCCAAAGTCAGTGTCAATAAATCCCTCTTGAGGAAGGTGCTATCACATAGCTGGAATGGACCACACTCCCGAAGGAATTTCTAATTTAAAAAATAATTAAAACAGATTCTTCCTGACTAATGAGCCTGTGTTTTCAAGGTTGAGCACAGAGTGTGGGGAGACCAAATTTTCTTGTGTGTAAACAAAGCTGCATCTGCTGTACTCATTAACTGAACACCCGTCTCTAATACGTAATTGATGTTTTATATTTTTGTCTTTGAGCTGTTGTTGCCGCCAAGCATGCCCTGCTCCTTGCTGTGTTGTCTGGTCCTTCATCCTCTTGTTACAGTAACAAGAAGCAAGCCTGCAGAGAAAGCATCAAGTCTTTTCCTTCCCACTGCTCTGTAAAAAGTCAGTTTCTATGAAAATGTATGTTACATGTAGGAAAAGATTACCACAACCTGTTGAAAAGATACGTTGAAAATAATTTTCTAAATAAAATAAATGGTTTATTTTCCTAGAGAAAAAGAAATAATAGACTGTAGTTTGGAAAATAAAGACTCTATGTCCTCTACAAATCACCTTCTCTTTTCTCTTTTCTTTTTTTTTACCTTATGTCTCACGTAGGTGAAAATGTCTCTTAGCATTGTGGAGAGTAGAGTTCAGCCCACCTTCTACAGTAGGGAAATATGAACAGCCTATCTAATAAAGAGGGAATATGCTAATTAACCCTCACATCATCACAAAGATGGCAGTGCCCACAGCCAATAAGGAGGGAATATGATAATTGACTGTCACGCCCTCAAAGATGGCGGTGCCCACAGCCACAAGATGGCGGCGCCCCATTCCCTCAGCCCCGCTGGGGCTGTAGGCACTCTGAACACCTGCCTCCAGAATCCCCCAGTCCCTTCAGCCCTCCAAACACCCAGGGCCGGCCTGAGGCACAGGCAAGCCTTGGATGGTGGTTGCCCAGCCGCCCAGGGCCGCCCGAGACTCAGGTAATCAGGGCTGGCTGAGGCTTGCGCTGCTGGCAGTGGCAGCAGCAGAGGTGTGATGGGGGCGTCACGTTCCCCTGACCACCGGGTCACCTCCCGCCCCTGAAGGCTCCCGGACTGTGAGATGGGGCAGGCCAGGCTGAGGGACCCCAACTCCAGTGCATGAATTTTCATGCACCGGGCCTCTAGTACCTCTTATAAAGATGAAGAGGAAAGTGTTGGCATGATTAAAAATATAGAGAGCAACAAAGAGCATTCGTCTGACCTTTCTCCTTTTCCCCTTATATTTTCTCTTGCATTCTTTCTTTCCATTCTATTTGCAATCCACAATAGCTAACACAAAATGAAGGTATTATTGTGGGAGACACAGAGACTATTACCAATGCAAATTTAGTGACTAAATATGATCATGGTTTGTTTATATCAACAAGGACTATCCTATTTAAATGAAGAGTAGCCTAAGGAGAAAAAAATCAACTTTCTTCAACATGATCATAGAAAAGTAAAAAACCAATGTTAATATGTTACTGATTTTATATTTCTGTACCAATATTCTGTGATAAATTTAGAATCTCATTTTCCTTCCAAAAAACAATTCAGTCTTTTAATTTTTATCACATTTCTTCATTCAACAATAATTTGAGTATTATTGAGTATTGTGTCTTCTAGGTCCCAAAACAGACAAAAAACTCTGTCATGGTAGAATTTGTGTTCTAATGGAAAAGATCAAACAACACACCAAATGAACTGACATATTAAATAATATACTTTAAAGTAACAAGTGCTTTGGGGAGAAAGAAAGTAGGTTTATGTGCTAAAAAGAGCAAGATGACCTGAGGTAGGACAAATGAGGGAGCTCACCAAGGTGGGCTTTGTAAAACCATCATTATGACTATAATTTTTAATCTGAATGAAATGAGATAGCCATTGGGCTGTTAACAAAATGTGTAACATTATCCCAATTAAGAATTTATTAAAAAATCACTGTGCCATGAAATCATAAAAAGAAAATTATTTATAACATCATTTTTTTTTCCTTTTTGAAGCCTCAGGAATTATTCTTTATGCTATTAAATTGAAAGTTATGGAATAGGCCAACAAACCAACCTACAATCAGTAGAGAAAAAAGATAGGTCCAAAAACAAAAATAAACATTGAGGCAAGCAAGCCATTTAGAAAAAATGTTCCAGAGATAATGAAACTGCTGAGAAAACCCCAGTGTAATTATTCCATCTTTGCTTTCTTCCTAAAGAGGACTCCTTTATTTCCCATTCCATACTTTCACCTCAATCATCACCCTGGTGGCATCCTTGAAGGCATTTGCCATCAGGAACATTCAGTGGTCATGCCATGTTGGAGACACATTATCTCCTCACCTCTGCTTCAGCCAAATTTACTTCAATTTATTACAGTACCCTTTGATGCTGTAATTTTTCTATACTGGTATTTTAGAGACTTCTTGCACTTAAAGTCCACAAATATTCTGAAGTATATATTGTACATTTACCTGTTCACAGATGATCTTCAAAGCAAAAGAGTTCTTAAGAAGGCACAATCTAAATTTCTAATACCTAGGATAAAAACATGCAAGGATAAGTTCCATCCTTCAAAAATACCTTATAGGAAATAAAACCATTATATAAATGAACTAATTAGAAAAGCTTTTATGGATATCTTAGTACATCTACATGTAATTACTGTCCTGGAATTCTAGACCTGAAAATGATGCACTCCCAGCTTTTTAGGAGCTCCAGCTAGACCACCAACTTACACCATACACAAAAATAAACTCAAAATGGATAAAGGACTTAAACATAAGACAGGAAACCATAAAAATACTAGAGGAATCCACAGGCAGCAAAATCTCAGACATATGCCGAAGCAGTATCTTCACTGATACAGCTCCTAGGGCAATGGAAACTAAAGAGAAAATAAACAAATGGGACTACATCAAAATAAAAAGCTTCTACACAGCAAAAGAAACCATCAACAAAACAAGAAAGCCCACTGCATGGGAGAACATATTTGCCAATGTTATCACTGATAAGGGTTTAATCTTCAACATTTACAGACAACTCATACAACTTAACAAAAGAAAGATAAACAACCCAATCAAAAAATGGGCAACAGATCTAAATAGATACTTTTCAAAAGAGTACATAGAAAAGCCAAGAGACAAATGAAAACATGCTCAAAGTCACTAATCACCTGAGAGATGTAAATCAAAACGACAATGTGGTACCATCTCACACCTGTCAGAATGGCTATCATCAACAAATCAACAAACGACAAGTGCTAGCGAGGATGTGGAGAAAAAGGAACCCTCGTGCACTGCTGGTGGGAATGCAGACTGGTGCAGCTACTGTGGAGAATAGTATGGAGTTTCCTCAAAAAACTAAAAATGGAACTCCTGTTTGACCCAGCAATCCCACTTCTAGGAATATATCCCAAGAAAACAGAAACATCAATCAGAAAGGATATATGCACCCCTATGTTCATTGCGGCACAATTTACCATAGCTAAGATTTGGAAACAGCCTAACTGCCCATCAGCAGATGAGTGGATTAAAATCCTGTGGTACATCTACACAATGGAATACTGCACTGCGGTAAAAAAGAAGTAACTCTTACCATTTGCAACAGCATGGATAGAACTGGAGAGCATTATGCTAAGCTAAATAAGCCAGTCAGAGAAAGATAAATATCACATGATCTCACTAATTTGTGGAATATAATGAACAACATAAACTGATGAAAAAAAACAGATCCAGAGACAGACAAGCATTGATCAGATTGTCAAACCTCAGAGGGAAGGTTGGGGAGGGTTGGGGTAAGGGAGAGAGATCAACCAAAGGACTTGTATGCATGCATATAAGCCTAACCAATGGACACAGACACCAGGGGGGTGAGGGCGGGGTGGGGCAATGGGGGGGATAAGGACACATATGTAATACCTTAATCAATAAATAAAAAAATTAAAAAAAGATTAACATTAGTAGCAAATAAAAACCTTTTATCAACACACACACACACAAAGAAAAGAAAGACAATAAACAGACAAAAATATAGATCAGAGAGATACAGGCAGAGATAGTAACACATAAGTTTAGTACCTTCCTTTCTTACACTTCTGGAGGGCTGGCAGAAGGAAACAGGGAGTTGTTCAGGGAAAGACTGATTATGAATAAAACTAAAAATATGGGTTAAAGATAAAAACAAGTTCCATGAGGAATTAGATAGCTTAAAGAGTCTTATGGATTGAATTGTGCTCCTCTAAACTCAGAAGTTAAAGTGCTAACTCCAAATGTTACTGTTTTTAGATGGAGACAGGGGCCTTTATGACTGTTACTAAGGTTAAATGAGAACATAAGTGTGGGGCCCTAATCCAATAGGACTGGTGTCCTTATAGATGAAGAGACACCAGGGGAAAAGACCACATGAGAACACAGAGAAGGTGACTGTCTGTAAGCCAAGGCGAGAGAAACCCAAAATTTCTCTGTAAGGTCAGTGGCATTTTCGTATGAGAACCTGAGTTGATTAAAGATAGACAGGACTTCAGTGAATAAGACTAGAGCAAGAATGTGGAAGAAGACTTAGAAATGGGGATTGGCTAGTCTTATCTCTAGCGAGACTAGCAGTTGTCAAATCATAAAGATGGTCCATGAATAATTTTTGGCTAAAGCCTGAGAAAAATCAGGCCTATACAACATACAACATTAGAAAAAAGAGTACTAGTTACTTGCCCCACAAACTCTTATTAAAACTATAACCCCCAATGGGAGGATATTAGGAGATGGGAACTTTAAGAGGTAACTGGACTTAAAAGATGTCATAAGGTAAAGCCCCATGATGGGATTAGTGCCAAGGAGAGAAAAAGATCTTTCTCTTGGCCACATGAGAAGACAACAAAAAGCCTTGAAGTGGAACCTCACTAGACCAGATATGATGGCATCTTCATCTTGGACTTCCAGCCCTCCACAAGTGTAAGAAATAAAAATTTAAGGCTACCCAATCTATGGCATTGTTGTTATAGCATGCCAAAACTGCCATAGTTGTGTAACTAAGACACAACTATATCTAAAAATGATGTAAAAAATGTAAAGAATATTGTTCCACATAAATTGTGTCCAGTGAGGTTTAGCTGTATATAATAAATGTAGATTCTCCAATTACGAAGCATGAAAAATACTTATCAAAAAAGTACAATTCTTTATTATCTTTGTAACAACTAAGCAAATTAATATATCTATACACAATAAACAGTATGATTAATATTTTGAAAAGTTACAAATAAGAATTAACACTCAGACAAAAAAGAAACATTTGAATCATTTGGTCAAACTCTTTCATTTTACAGATAATAAAAATGAAGTTGACATGAGATAAGAGGTTAAGGGAATCACTTAAGGTTGTGGGGCAGCGCAGCGGTTAGAACTTAACTGGGCTTATGCTTCCCATATCAGTGCTCTGCTGAAGGCTCCATAAACACCCACATATATTTCGATGATTCTTACTTAAATGTCAAGTAGATGGATTTTAGAGATTTAATTTTATAAAGTGTGGATTCTGTCTTTATTTTAAAGACTAGAGGCCCGGTGCACGACATTCTTGCACTGGGGGCTGGGGGTGTCCCTCAGCCCTGCCTGCACCTTCTCACAGTTGGGGACTCCTCAGGGGATGTGCGCCTGCCGCCCCTGCGCTCACCAGCCATGAGCCCGGCTTCTGGCTGAGTGGCGCTCCCACAGGGGGAGTGCACTGACCACCAGGGGCAGCTCCTGCATTGAGAGCCTGCCCACTGGTGGTCAGTGCACATCATAGCAACCAGTCGTTCCGCTGTTCGGTCAATTTGTATATTAGGGTTTCGTTATATAGGATGGGAGATTTGAAACCCAGACATTTACCTTATGGGACACAACATCATTGGTCAATTTCCTGGAGATACACAGCCAGAACTGAAGTCTGTCGACTTATAGCCTTTTAGCTAACAAATTGCCTCGTGCCCAAAGCAGTGGTATAGCAAAGACAAGGTGGTCAGAGCAGCCAAATAATAAGATGCATTGTCTGTAAATAAATTAAGAACAATAATAAAACTGACTACAATTTGATCTATTTTAATTATCCCCATGGACCATTAATTCTAAACAATTTCAGTGATAAAATACTTTTCCCGTGAAAAAAATCTTATTCAACAACATCCTAAATAAATGTTGAGAATACTGTCTTGATTTAATAATGGGTACCTAAGCTTCAAATTTGCACATATTTTTTTATATTTTTACTAGAGGCCTGGTGCATGAAATTCATGCAGGAGGGGAGGGGGTGTCCCTCAGCCCAGCCTGCACCCTCTCCAATCTGGGACCCCTCTCACAATCCAGGACTGCTGGCTCCCAACTGCTTGCCTGCCTGCCTGCCTGATTGCCTCTAACCACTTCTGCCTGCCAGCCTAATCACCACCTAACCACTCCCCTTCCAGCCTGATTGACATCTAACTGTTCCCCTGCTGGCCTGATCGCCCCTCATTGCCCTTCCCTGCCGGCCTGGTCATCTCTAATTGTCCTCCCCTGCAGGCCTGGTTGCCCCCAACTGCCCTCCCTTGCAGGCCTGGTCGCCCCCAACTTCTTGTGTCCACATGGGGGTGGCCATCTTTGACCACATGGGGGTGGCCATCTTGTGTGTTGGAGTGATGGTCAATTTGCATATTACTCTTTTATTAGATAGGAGGATAAGTATTTTCTCTACATGGAAGTTAATGAGTTCACAATGAGTTTCCTGATAAACCTGGACTCATTTTATTTATGGAAAAATAATTTAGACTATGTTCAGCTATTAAAATAGTAAAAACGTGTTTTGTTTAACAAAGCACCTCAAAGATAACTTGAGTATGTTCAGCCCTGCTTTTTAAAAAAATATATTTTATTGATTTTATCAGAGAGGAAGGGAGAGGGATAGAGTTAGAAACATCTATGGGAGAGAAACAGCGATCAGCTGCCTCCTGCACACCTCCTCCTGGGGATGTGCCCTCAACCAAGGTACATGCCCTTGACTGGAGTCAAACCTGGGACCCTTCAGTCTGCAGGCCAATGCTCTATCCACCGAGCCAAACTGGTTAGGGTTCAGCCCTGCTTTTAAATTGACTTTCATTATATAATAAGGTGATAGTTGGGAAGGCAAATTCAACAATCCTTTCAGCATATTTTCAGGGACAGAAAAAAATTATTATAAAGTACTGAAAAACACTCAAAATGTTTCAACTAGCAAATGTTCAATGATGAAATTTTCAAACCATTTTTTGTAACCACCAATGAAATAATTGACTTGGGCAACGTTTATTAACGGACAGAAGCATTAGATGAAATGTTAGTTAGGAGGAATAAAGAGGCTACCACCTTAAACCAATGATCAATGTTTTATATACACTAAAATGAATTCTTATATTTTTAACAAATGTGTATGTGATTCGTATATGGCAAGGCATACAATATATTAACTATGGTTACCACCTAGTGGAATTATAGTGGATAACTTCCCCCTTTATTATTTTTATTTATTTATGTTTATAACTATTCTGAAATAAGAATGCATAATGGTTTGATTAGAATCAAGATGAAAATGAGAAAACAACAACCAGCATAGGGTTTTATAGTCTAAGGCTCAGAAAAAGTGGAGCTAACATGTACTGAGCATGTACTTAGTATCAGACATTGTACCAGAAACTTTGGATATGTTTCATGTGATTCTTATGGCAATACCATGAGGTTCATACCATTATTTCCATAAAAGAAATTTCTCAGTGTCATACTGTGAGCAAATAATACATTGGGATTTAAGTTTATATCTGTGTGGTTTGAATCTTATTGTGTTTTGAAATGCTGTGCTAACACTCCTCTTTTTGCCTTACATTTAACCCAAACAGGCTTATGCATAGGTTGAACAGGAAGATTTCAAGTCACTTGTTCTGGCTGTTTGTTGATCTGGAAAACTAGGTCACTTCACTTTGCACTCTGCACTATGGTTCTCAATAAACTTTAACAAAATTGCCACCCACCTGACAAATAAGCATCACTTAAATGAGATTCTAAACGTTATCCCACAATTTTAGGGCAAGCACCCACTTGGGATTATTTATAACTCCCTCAGCCCTGCTGCATTCACACAGCTGCAGTTTCTAAGTGAGATGGACTGCAAAACTCCTCCCCTACCCACAAGACATGGCACCTGCTTCCCCAAAGGTCCACTCACTGCTTCACCATACTTCCTTTGGATACAGAGCACCTAGATCACATCTCATTTGTCACCATGGTGCTCCACAGAAAAAGTGTTGTTCCTTTTATATAAACGTAAGAGGAAAGGTGACCACTGCATGACACAAGAAGTGCTATTACAGAAAGAAAACAGTTTACTTCTATTATTTTTAATGTGGTTGTCAATCTGTCTTACAAAAGCAGCACCCTTCCAAGATTTCTGTGACATAGATCTTCCAAAGAGCAATAACTTTATTTCACTGAGTCTATCAAAATAAAGGTAAGGTCTGGATAATAGAGATCCAGTAGTAAGCTCTCTACTGACAAACTGACTACAAAAGCTAAAATTTAATAGGAGTTGTGTCCTCTGATTTGAGGATTTATTTAAGAATCCCTGGTACTTCAGAATGTAATAAATACATGTCTTTTGAAATTCAAATAAGTCTAGTTAACATCCATCACTGTACATTACTATAATTTTTTTTGTGTGTGAAGAGAACTTTTAAGATTTACTCTCTTAGCAACTTTGAAATATACAATACAGTACTGCTAAATTCACAATAAATCTAATGTCTTTCACTCTGTATAACAAAAAGAGATAATTTCATTAGCAATGAACAGGTTTAACATACAAACACATTTTTAACTATTTAGTTTCTTAGCTCTATATTTTTCTGGGGGAGTGGGAATGGGTGAATCTACCCACCTCTTACAAACCTCCTACCAGAATTTTAGTCTCATCATTTTCCCTATCAAGGTAGAGCCCTGACTAGTCCATGTCCTTCCAGTCTTACCCTTTTCCAAACCAGAGTGGTTTTCTAAAATATCTGCCTGTAAACATTCGTTTATCCACCACACAGATCCCAGTTATTCAGCATGACATATATGGTCCTTTATGATTTCAGCCTTCCCAAGTTTTCACCTTTAACTACTACTCCTCAGCCTGTACTCTACATTTGAATTATCCCAAACCATTTGCATTTTCCTGGAAAAAAATCTAGGTTTTGCCTCAAATCTCAGAAATTATTCCCTTCCATTCACACTTCTGCAGCTTTCCCTTATTCATAGACATAAAACTGATTATGATTCTGTCATTATTAAAAACTAGAGGCCCAGTGAACAAAATTCATGCATGGGGGGTGTCTCTCAGCCTGGCCTCTACCCTCTCCAATCTGGGCCCCCTCGGGGGATGTCCGACTGCCTCTCGCAACCACTCGCCTACCTGCCTGCGATCACCCCTAACTCCTCCGCCTGCCTGCCTGATCGCCCCTAACCACCTCTGCCTGCCTGCCTGGTCACTCCTAACTGCTCCCCTGCTGGCCAGATCACCCCTAATCCCTTCTGCCTCGCCCCACACCCAGGACACAGGCTTCCATCCTTCTGGAGGGCCACAGGCACCCAGGACCCGGGCCGGCTTCGCCCAGGCCAGCTGCAGCCACAGGGGACTGTGGGTGGGTGGCTTCACCCAGGCTACAGCCGCCAGGGACATGTGGCAGGCAGCTTGTCCCTCTCCTGGACCACAGCCCCAGCCGCTGGCGCCTGGGACAGCGGGGTGGGTGGCTTGTCCCTCTCCCGGGCCACAGCCTGGCTGGTCCCCATTCCTCTCTCGCGAGCTCATTTGTGCCTAGCTGGTCTCCATTCCTCTCTAGTGAGCTCATTTGTGCCTGGTTGGTCCCCATTCCTCTCTAGCGAGCTCATTTGTGCCTGGCTGGTCACCATTCCTCTCTCCCCAGTGTTGAGTGTCTGAGCTGTTATGGCATGATGCTGTGAGGGCGTGACAACTATTTGCATATTAGCTCTTTATTATATAGGATGTTAATGCATTAGTACATGTAATGTATAATGTTTCCCCCTCTATCTCACATGAAAGAAGCTGCCCTAAACAGGGTACTACTAATATATATGGACTGCAAAAATCCTCTCCTCCCTACAAGACATGGCACCTGGTTCCCCAAAGGTCCACTCACTGTACCCTTCTTTTGCATACAGAGAAACTAGGTCACACAAGCAGCTTACATTGAACACACAGCTAACTCAATCCTATAAATGCAGAGCCTTGAACTGATGCTTTACAGTATTTGCACATCTTTTTTAGCTTATATAAACACTGCCTCCTTACAATGTATACACTGGTAATGTGGGAAACAAATATCAACACAATCAGTTAGCAATGTTAACATCATTAGACTCCAGTTCAAGACTGTTTTGCTTCTGTGGCATCCGTAAATTAGAGCCTGATCCTTTATCAAAAGGAAAACACTCAGGAAAAGAAATATAACATAGGTACACACACCATGCAAGCTAAAAGTTTTAAATGGCTACTAGTAACATTTTTACAACTTTGTTTCTAGTAATTCTATGTTCCAAACAGACTAATATAGGAGTTATCAATATCCTGTCAAATAAAGGGCATAATTTAGAATTCAAACATTGGTTTCAAATTTAATAAAATTAATAAGACTTCTGAATTCACAGTAGCTAAACCAATAAGCTAAACTGTTACAGTTTCCTTATATTAAATGATCTCTCTTTTTAAACACTAATGTGCTGTTTCCACTCTAATTAAAATCATGTAATCTAACTCTGGAACTCTCAGGAAATAGGTGCTATGTATACCCAAACTGGCAATAATAGATTTTGATCTCCCGATGAAACAGGCCAACTAAAGTGTACTTTGGAAGCAGGGTTCCCACCTGTGAGGACTGCCTATAATGGGGTGCTAGAGGTGTATTAGACCCAGAAAAATGGGAGCATCTTCTTTAACTGCATACTCCTGATTTTCTTCTATTCTAGTATTTTTCTCATGCTATTAGTTCAACTAATTCCACTTCTGGGATTTCAGGGATGTTAAGTCATCCATTTTACAAAAAAGCAACTCAAATGTCACCTTCATGGGGTATGCATCCAACCCCAGCTGGAGTACAAATGTTTCACAACTTCCAAATCACAGGATTTGGATATAAATTTAGCAAATATGTCAACGTATTCTTAGCTAAAATTATAATAAAATATCTTAGGGGGACTCACTTTAAAGAATAAGAGACCATCTTTTAGGAAGACTTTTTCCATTGGGAAAGATTATTGTTCTTCAGCTGAGCACCACTGAAGGGAAGTTCAATGCAGGAGCCACCAGTAAGATGTGGTTATTAAGCACTTGAAATGAGACTGGTGTCACAGGTCCAAATAATAATGTTATATATATATATTTGATTAACTAAATTATCAAAATTAATTTTACCATTTCTGGGTTCCAGTTTGGCATGTAAGGAATTTAGAAGTCACCACTCTGTCCTAACAATAAGTACAACTTTGAAAAAAAACATAAATCAACAACTCTTCGTAGATTTATCAGAGAATTGAGGTCAAAGAGCAAATCACTGCCCCCCCCCCCCCAAATTAGAGAGATAAACAGGAAGATACAGAGAATCATAACTTACTTAAGCAAAAACCCAGAGAAGAAACCTTTGCAGGAACTGATTCCAGGTAGGAAAACCTAAGCTGTAAATTATGAAATGTTGGCAGCTCAGTGTGGACTAGTCTAAGAGTTAAAAATTCCAGGGGGACTCAGTTATAGAGAAGCCCCCACACTTTTGTGAGTTTTACCATCAGGAGCTCAACCACTTTCTCGGTGAGTATCTGAGAAAAATCTCCTCATGTTTACATCAAGAGGAGGGGAAAAGGAACTATCTTTAAATACTGCAGAGTATTCTGTTCTTATTAGGTTGGCCCTCAGGAGAAATTATTCTACCAGAACCTAACCTACTAAGGTTTTATTAGAGCTTAATCTACTGGGAAGGAGAAAAATACCTGACCAGCTAGCTTTAGACTTCCATGTGGGTGAAAGGAACTAATCTAATTCCCAGCTCCTTCTGGCCATCCTGTTCGGCCTAAAGGGATGAGTGTAGAGAAAACTGAGAAGTACTGGTGAAGTCCAGGCATATCACATCATCAAAAGCCTGAGACCTAATAACAGGGCCATAGAATACTTTCCTTTCCCAGATACTTTACCACTACATTACAAAAGGCCTAATGATCTCTTACCCACTACATTATGTCCACCTTTCAACAAAAAGTTACAGGTATACTTATGGGAAAAGACAACACAGTTTAAAGACTGAACAAGACTTGGCCAATGTGGCCTGGTGGTTGAATATCAACCTATGATCCAGGAGGTCACATTTTGATTCCCACTCAGGGCACATACCTGGGTTTTGGGCTCAATCCCCAGTGTGGGGAGTACAGGAAACAGCTGATTGATGATTATCATCATTGATGTTTCTAGCCTCTCTCCCTTTCCCTTCCACTCTCTGAAATCAATAAAAACATGTCAAAACCTGAATAAGCATCAGAAACAAAGTCAGAATATGGTAGGTATGTTGTAATTATTCTGAAATTATTATTTTCTTGCTTGTCATCAAAATAATAAAAAATTGGTCAAGTCTAGTTTTTCAGTATGGATGTTTTGCAGAAAAATGGATGTGTAAATAACTTTCTTTTCATCTATTCTTAACAAGTATTTACTATTTCCTATGTGTGAAATCTTAGGGCTTCAATGAATACAAAAATGTAAATAGCATAACAACACTCTAGTTAATGTGAAATGGGCATAAGAAGGAAATGTGTTTCCAGGTTAATTTTCTATTCCAATCTACTTTAATATCTATCAAGTATCTCCTCCAATGATGATATATCATGCCAGTGTAGGAAACTATATCCAAGGAAATCAACACTTTTATGTGAGTTATTCCTGAATTATAAAATCACTTTTGGAGATGTATAAAAATTTTAAAATTGGATGCTTATTTTCTACATTTTAAATAAAATTTATTGGAACAAATCTTTCATGTCTTATTGCTAATGATATTTGAGAATAAGGAATAAAACAAAAAACATATGGTGAAGAGGCCACATATCAAAACAATCCACAGCAGTTTCCATGGACTGTCAGCCAGATTTCAACTCAGACTTCTGGAGCTGGTGCACATTTTAGTGCAAAACTACCACCTGAATGACTATTTGATGGCAGCCTGCAGGGTCTCTTGATCCCACTTCTAGGAATATATTCCAAGAAAACAGAAACACCAATCAGAAAGGATATACGCACCCTATGTTCATAGCAGCACAATTTACCATAGCTAACATTTGGAAACAGCCTAAGTGCCCATCAGCAGATGAGTGGATTAAAAAACTGTGGTACATCTACACAAAGGAATACTACCCTGCTGTAAAAAAGGAAGGAATTATTACCATTTGCAACAGCATGGATAGAACTGGAGAGTATTATGCTAAGCAAAATAAGCCAGTCAGAGAAAGATAAAT
Source organism: Cnephaeus nilssonii (assembly GCF_951640355.1). NCBI lineage: Eukaryota > Metazoa > Chordata > Mammalia > Chiroptera > Vespertilionidae > Cnephaeus > Cnephaeus nilssonii. Next base: position 43,627,017 of record NC_137073.1, read on the forward strand.
ATCACATGATCTCACTCATTAGTGGAATATAATGAACAACATAAACTGATGAACAAAAACAGATCCAGAGATAGACAAGCATTGATCAGACCGTCAAACCTCAGAGGAAAGGTAAGGGAGGGTGGGGGTAAGGTGGAGAGATCAACCAAAGGACTTGTATGCATGCATATAAACCTAACCAATGAACACAGACACTAGGAGGGTGAGGATATGATTGGGGGGGGGGGGAGATGCGGGGAGAAGGACATACATGTAATACCTTAATCAATAAAGGGGGAAAAAAAGAAGAGTTCAAATAAGTGAGGTTGCCCTTCCAGTTAATACACCATCTTTCACAGAAGCTGTTAAATCCAAATACATCACAGGGAAACATGAAGTCACTTGTCCCACAGTTGGTAAAGAGAAAATGTACATGTTTTATCTCTTAATACCCTCTCCAAAACTCAAGGTCAGCTTTTAAACCTTGCTAAGTGTTAAAGTGTGGCTTTATCTGCTAACAAATCCCCCAAATTATATAATGCATCTCTTTATAAAGTAAAAAAAGCACTGTGCATTTGTAGAGGAAGAAATGTGTTGCCCTGCAACCTAAAATCTATTTGAAATTAACTCGAAACTCTTGCCAAATCATTCCTGAAGTGAACTGAAATCTGGAAATAGGTATTTATTAAAACCTGGGTATTCATTTAGAAAAGAGGTCTGTTATACTAAGAAAAGCATATGCTATCACATCCCACACTTATACTCTGTAATAGTTTTGATGTTTCATACATAAATTTACTATCTTATTTCCAATAAATCAATTGAACAACACTGGTTAAGGGCCAATTCTATGCTGCCTTCTGGTTGCTGTGTCATTAAAAAAGCTCACAAATTTGTGGAAACTCTACAACAGTAAAAGCATTAAAGCATTGCATATTAGCATATGCCAGACAATAAACACTAAAGAAATCTTGGTTAAGGTGAATTCTAGGCAGATAAAGAACATACCAGAAGACCAAGAAATAAAAAAAGTACCTGTTTTATTTGGGAGATACTGATGTATAAGCCTATTGGGAATGGAAGATACCTGTTTAGGAAATTAGGTGTAAAGTATAAAGAAAGCACTAAGGTGGATGGGATGGCAAACACTGAACGCCAGTAAAAGCACTATGGACTCACAGTGGAGCAAAGTCTGGCAGCAAAGTATTAAGTAGACTAAAAAGAGATGAAAGGAGCCCAAAATGGGTGAGCCAGTTAAAACACCTATTGAGTTGACTCAACATATGTTTTAGAATATTATTAATATGAATTAAGAAAATAGATTTGTTGAAACGTTAAGACAAACTGTACACTAGGTGAAAGGAAAGACAGGGATCACAGCCAAATTTACTAAACATGTGTAATTCTACCTTTCATTTCTGTTGCAATAATATGAATATAATCCATAATATATGAAAGTAGTTTTTAATTCTAAGTGACTTATTCAAAGCATTTGATTGAAAAGGCTGAGTGGTTCATAAAATTTTGTCCCTTCTGGTTAAACTACATATTCATCTCCCTATTATAGAATATAAAATAGAAGCTAAGAAAGATCATGAAATCTACCATAGTCATAGAGTTACTAAGTGGCAAAATTGAAGAGAAAAAACAAACAGGTCTGTTGATAAAACTCTGCCTGTAACTTTATGCACCATCTTAAAACAATATTTTGGCAATCTTTTGTAGTACTCTATGTTTGTTACAACTGAAAGACCACGTGACAGGAGTTATGATAATGTGGGTTTTAAACTTTGGTCTGTCACTAACAGGTTCTGTGACCTTGGGCAAGTCAATAAATCTTGCTGGCCCACAGTTTTCCCATAAAATGGGGATATTGGGTTACTCAGGTCCCTTTAACACTGAAATTACATGATGAAATCATATTTACCTTTCAGAACTGCAAGGATTTGTAATTTGCATTTATTCTGGTCTCCATATGCAGAGCAATAAGAATTTCTTGTTTCTCTGTTTGCAACCTCAACTTTTAATTACTCAGCTTTATAGTTATTGATAAATATTAATTTGCTTTTGAAGAACATTATTTGCCCTGCTCATTTTACCTGTTGTATTTTATTTCAGATATCATTATGTAAAGAGCTTTGCAACTATACTCTCAGCATTAATATTCAATCATGAGTTTTCACTGACGCTCATGATATTATAACAGCAAATCCATTTAATGCATAAGCACATTTAGAAAGGACATATTTAGCATGGATTATACTGGCACTCAACAATTAAGGTTCAATGCCTTCCAGAAGATTATAACTAAGAGAATAATGCATAGTAAAGTTAGAAAAGTACTTTAAATTATGGTTTTTAATTTTAAAATCCCAAATATGCATAAATGTGTGTGTGTGTGTGTGTGTGTGTGTGTGTGTATGTGTGTATATATATGATATGATATTTGTGCTACTCAACACCTGGTAGTAATCTGAATCACAACTTACATTTGCTTAATTTAGCAATAACTGTTTTCTTAAAATGGTAAGCATAAGCTCTCTGGATGACTTCCAAAAGCAAGTACCAAAACTACTTAAATAAGTTAACTAATCCTATATAATAAAGATGTAATATGCAAATGGTCATTACGCCTTGAAGAGTAATCACTGACCACGTAATGACTGGATCACAGATCAGCAGGAGGGTGGGGCAGCAAGCTACAAGCGAGCAGCTGAGAGCTACATGAGGGGGGAATGGCAGCAAGCTATGAGAGGGGGGTAGGGAGGGCCGAGGGAGCTACAGGAGGGTGGGGCAGTGGGCGGAGAGCTACTGGAAGGCTGCAGTGAGCTACTGGTGAGCTACTGGCACATGGATTCATGTGCAGGGCTACTAGTGTGTAAATAAATTACTAAGATTAAAGCAAATCTATGACATATAGTCAATAATAAAAGTCAGATATTTCATATGTACTGACTTTAAGAATTAAATAAACAGCCTCATTGGTGTGGCTCAGTGATTGAGAATCAACCTATGAACCAGGAGGTCACTGTTCCATTCCGGTGAGGGCACATGTCTGGGTTGTGGGCTCAATCCAGTAGGGGATGTGCAGCAGGCAGCTGTTCAGTGATTCTCTCTCATCACTGATTGTTTCCTTTCCTCCCTCTCTCTTCCTCTCCAAAATCAATTTTTAAAACAAAGAAAAAAAGAATTAAATAAACAAATAAAAACCCATAAATCATAAATTTGGTTCAGTTTTTCCCAAAATAATAGGAATAACAAAATTTGATTTTTTTTCCATAACATGAATATCCAATGTGTCTCATATGATAAACCATAACACAGGGTTTTTTTTCTTCTTTCATACATATAAGTTGCTAGAATTTTTAAAAACCTTCCTTTTTGAAACATGGTAAGCAAATTGGCCTAAAATTGAACATATACTTGCACTAATTCAACTCTATGTGTTTCAGAAAGAAATTAACAAAATAAGAATATCAATTTAAAAGTTGGAACAATTTCTCTCTCTTAACATAAGCCTAGGCATAAGATAAAAGACAGAAATTTGCTGTTTTTTAAATGTGTATTCCATTGTACACCTCACCATGAGCATCTCACTGGATTTAATGTAATGGTGCAATGTAATCTGAGTGTATAAAGGTATATATTATACATGTTCCATTACAGTAGCCAAATGACTTCAACATACTTGCGATGAAAACACACACACATCAATCTGTTTCCATGATGGAGAAATAACTGGCTTTGTTGAAGTTAGTAAAAGTCTTTATATCTTAAATTTTTTTCAATGGTAAGCTTGTTAACATGCCATTTTGTTTTTGTCTATTGAATTTATTTTAGAAGAAAATATATACTAATGTACCACTCAAGTAGATTATGTTCTTCAATTAGGCATCTGTGCATTTCCATTGACACTTTATATAGAAATCTGAGCTCATACAGTTGCCCTTCTCCCCTAGTTCTTTGCTGCAGTTCCATACAACTAAAATAACCTTTCTGGTGAATTCTGAAGATACTACATGTAGATCTTAAGACATTAATTCTGTAGGATACATGTGCCAGGCTTTCTAGTTCATTTAGCTGGAGGAATAAGAAATATGGCTCAGATTCTAGGGCAAAGCCACAGACTCTGTGGTTGCCTTCAAGTTTCCAGCCTGTGCATGTCAGAGAATTAAAACATTTGTCTATGTCCTGCATTTAGTCCTTTGGGGGCTTCTGAGAAACCACCAGATCGTACTGGGCATCAGGGAACTCTGATGAGCAAAACCACTGCCAGATCATGTGGTTGGGAGAGAATAAGTTCTCTTATTTTCACATAGAAAGACCTGGACAACAGATTGCATCCACACCACGCTTAGCCTTTACTTCTGTATGTAACTATTTGAAAATTAACCAGTTAGAAATCAAGACTCTTCTAAATAACTCATGGATCCAAAGGGAAAACCAAAATAAATTACAGATTACTTGAAATTAATACAAATCTATCTCATATCAAAACATAAGAACACCTTGCTCTATGCATTTATTAAGAACTTTGAAATTACTCAATTTGAGGCAATGAGGACCTCTGAAGCCAAACATCTAAACCAGAGTTTAAAAGTGAGGATTTTTATAGTCCTAACCCCACTCAGCCTCCAAAAGAATTCTGGAACCAAGTTTACTCTCTCTAGAGAAGCCCGATCAAAAGAGCTTTGAACTTGGGGATACTAGGCAAAGCTGATGACGAAGGTGGAATGCATTTATGGAAGCAGATTAGATTTCTGTACACTGAAGTGTGGACTTCAATCAAGACAAGTAAATTTTATATAGAAAAAAATATATACACACATAATATATGTTATAATACATAAATACTATATGAACTTTACATGTTCACATTTAACTCTAAATATGGCAGGAGCATCAACATGTGAAATATATTATAATACTTATCATTGAAAGTATTACATATGTCCCCCCCCCCCCCATTGACCTCTGCCAGCTATTTTTCAGTCAAAATCTATTCAGAGAAAGCAAAAATGTGCGTGTTTTGTATGGGCCATAGGTAATATTTTAACTGAAGTAAAAGCTTATCTTTTCTACCACCACTATTACAAGAAAGAACATAACTCTGGATATAAAGCTCAGAACAGATACAATAAGAAGGCAGAAATCAGTACGTGGTCTACATTTTTATTTTGATGTCTATTTTTAGAATTTGTTCATAATGATTGGCTTTAACCTATAATTATGGGTGCAGAAGGACTATTTTTAATTTAAAATTTTATTTCTTCCAAAGAAAATTTATATGAATGAAGCCTAATATTGACAAATGGGCTTTATTCAATATAGATTTCTAAAATGAAATATCAATGTTATATATTGTTCATAAAAACAATTTGAATTCTATAAATAGTATTTAAAGAAGCAGTTATTCTTTAAATCGCTGCAGTGCAATTTTACTGTGATTGTAATATTGGAAATTTTTTAGGAAGCTGAAGGTACACTAAAAACTACATAACGCTCTCTATGAAAAAGTATGCTATAGGAATCCATGAATGTATAATGACATGTGTCTACAAAAATAAAGCCATAAAAACAGTCCTTTCCTTTAAAATCAGAACAGGCCCATATGCCAGAGAAGCCTCAGTCAGAGATTACGGCCTTTCTGAGCCACATGTGGAAATAAAGTCTGCCCCACAAATTGTTTGATAATATTTCTTAAGATATCAGAAATTGCCTATGGTAAGGATTCCAGCTTGGCAACACCCATCTCCAACAGAGAAAATGTCAAAACATGCAGTTTCCAAGCAAATATTATAGATGTTCAACAACATTGATCCTAGAAATTTCAACTAAACTCATAATTTGGGGAGGAAACAACTTCAAATGATCTTGGTAAAAATCAACTGTTAATGGGTATAATGAAAAAAAAAGACATATGGTTTCTTTTCATCATTACTAATTTGAGAGGTAATCATTTGGCTCAAAATTAAATGACAAGATGAGTATCAAATGCCACTTCAGGACTTTGCCTAATCATGATTCCTCTGTGGAACACACATGTTACTTTAAGTGTTTGGCTATGAATGGATGGCAAGTTTTTAATATCTACTCCATAAATAATACTTTTTATCTTTAAAATGTTTTGGTGAACTAGAAGTTGGCAATGTTCCACTGTCTAATTGTAGTACCCCCAACTATGTAAAGTCAGAGAGCACAGCATGCCTGGTACAACTGAACAATAACTTTTATGTTTGTATATTTATAGAAAGCCTCTGCCATAGCTCCTTGCTTAAACAGTTTGGAAGATAAATAATGGATATGTGCCTTGGGAGAGATGGCTTTCTAGCAACACATTTATAGGAAATTCTATAAAATGAATGTGACATGTATAATTACATATAACAAATGGAAAGAACGACATGAGTAAAACCACACACAGGGACATATCTCATATTTGAAATAGTGAAAAGCAAGCAGCATGAAGTCCAATGTAAATCTCCATACTTCTGGAGAAGTTGATTCAGTTTGATTTAAATTTTTTTATATCTGGAAGTGTTTGCTCTCTTCCCCCATCAGCTTCCTAGAGGCTGTGGGAAAATGAGTGCTATGCTCGTGTGAATGTGCACATTGATTACTGTCAGTAGTAGTTTCATTCTTCTCTTCCTCTCAAGTTCTGGTAGTGTCTTTTATCTTGGGATATTTTAGCTCAAGTAATAACACATGGCTAGAATTTTGTGTATGCCATTGTTGTTGGCTATAACATTGTTTTTCTTAAAGTACAAGGATAGGAGATATACTTGTATATTTGGATAAAAGTAAGCAAATGTTTATACACAAAACAAAAACAACCTTGACTTGAATCTATTTTTTGATATAACAGAAATAAAATGAACAAATATCACAAACAAATAATGGCTCAGGCCACCCTCATGATTCTGCCTGAGGAGGGACTGTGCCTCTGACATGAAAGATGCAGCGACATGGTAAAATGGCTTTATGGCTCTTCGATTCATGGTGTTGCCACAGATAATCTACAAGACTCAGGCCAGGGATAGAGGGAAGTCAAGCACAGGGCAATGTGAACCTTCTATAAGAGGAAAATATTGCAAAGAATTATGGAAGTTGTTAAAAAGGAAGTGATGATGATAAGAGGAAAACAGTGAGCTGAGAAAATATAATACAGTTTAAAGAAAGTGTGGAACATGTTTGTGTCTATGCTATGTTTCTGTGTGTGAGTTCATAGGCATATGTGAGTCTCTGTGTTGTCGGTGAATCATCTATCTTAGCATTAAACACATATTAAGAACATGTGGCTATGCTGCTTTTGGTAATACCAAATTAGTCTGAATATTTAAGTATGTAACTTTGCAGTTAATCTTTGTGGAGAAGTAAAATGGTTATTATTTGCAGATGACATGATACTATATATAGAGAACCCTAAAGATTCCACCAAAAAACTATTCAAACTAATAAACTATTTCAGTAAAGTAGCAGGATCAAAATTAGTACTTAGGAATCAGTTGCATTTTTATACACCAAACCTGAATTATCAGAAAGAGAAATTAAGAAAAAAAAAAAACTATTTATAACTGCATCAAAAAGTCCCTAGGAAAAATTTAACCAAAGAAAAATATAAGATACTAGAAGCCCGGTGCACGAACTTCGTGCACGGCGGGGGGTTGTCCCTCAGCCCAGCCTGTACCCTCTCCAATCTGGGACTCCTGGAGGGATGTCCGACTGCCCGTTTAGGCCCGATCCCACCAGGATCGGGCCTAAACGGGCAGTCGGACATCCCTCTCACAATCCAGGACTGCTGGCTCCCAACTGCTTGCCTGCCTGCCTTCCTGATTGCCCATAACCGCTTCTGCCTGCCAGCCTGATCACCCCCTAACCACTCCGCTGCCAGCCTGGTTGATGCTTAACTGCTCCCCTGCCAGCCTGTTTGCCCCCAACTTTCCTCCTCTGCCAGCCTGGTCACCCCTAACTGCCCTCTCCTACAGGGTTGATCACCTCCAACTGCCCTCCCTTGCAAGCGTGGTCCCTCTCAACTGCCCTCCCTTGCAGGCCTGGTCCCTCACAACTGCCCTCCCTTGTAGGCCGGGTGCCTCCCAACTGCCCTCTCCTGCTGGCCATCTTGTAGTGGCCATCTTGTGTCCACATAGGGGCAGGATCTTTGACCACATGGGGGCAGCTATATTGTGTGTTGCAGTGATGATCAGTCTGTATATTACTCTTTTATTAGATAGGATAGAGGCCTGGTGCACGGATGGGGGCCAGCTGGTTTGCCCTGAAGGGTGTCACAGATAAGGGTGGGGTTCCCTTGGGGTGTGGGGCGGCCTGAGCGAGGGGCCTGTGGTGGTTTGCAGGCTGGCCACGCCCCCTGGCAACCCAAGGGGAGACCCTGGTATCTGGAATTTATTTTCCTTCTATAATTGAAACTTTGTAGCCTGGAGCGGAGCCAAGCCTGCTGCTCCCTCTGGGGTGGCAGCCATTTCTGTGGCAGTTAATTCACCTTCAACAATTGAAACTTTGTAGCCTTAAGCGGGTGAGCCCGGCCAGGGTGTGCGGAAAGCTTTGCTTCCCCTGTTGCCGCCGGCAACCCTGGCCTGCTCTCTCAAGCTCCATTCTGCCGCCATTTATTTGAATTTGTTTACCTTCTATAATTGAAACTTTGTAGCTTGAGTGGAGTCTTAGGCCTGCAACGGCTATGGAAAGCTTGGCTTGCTCTGTTACCTGGGAAACCTTGCTCTCTGTGGCTGTAGCCATCTTGGATTGGGGTTAATTTGCATACTCGCCCTGATTGGATGGTGGGCGTGGCTTTGCTGGTGGGCGTGGCTTATGTAGCAGAGTGATGGTTAATTTGCATATTACAATTTTATTAGAGAGGATTAAAGAAACTGAACAAGAAACAAATAAAAGGAATAACAGGAAGAATTAACAACATTAAAATGTACATATTACCCAAAGCAATCTATAGATTCAATGCAATCCTATACAAATACCAATGGCATTTTTCACAGAGCTAGCACAAATAATCCGAAAATTTATAGGGAACCACAAAAGACCCTAAATAGCCAAAGCAATCTTGAGAAAAAAGAACAAAGTTTGAGGTATAACATTATGTGATACCAAACCACACTATAAGACTATGGTAATCCACCACCCGCCTGCAGCGGAGGCGGGAGAGGCTCCTGCCACTGCGCTTAACTCGCCAGCCAGAAGCCTGATTGATGTCTAACTTTTCCCCTGCCAGCCTGTTTGCCCCTAACTGCCCTCCCCTGCAGACCTGGTCCCCCCCCAACTGCCCTTCCCTGCAGGCCCAGTCGCCCCCAACTTCCCTCCTCTGCCGGCCTGGTCACCCCTAACTGCCCTCCCCTGCTGGCCTGATCGCTCACAACTGCTCTCCCCTGCTGGCCTGGTCCATCCCAACTGCCCTCCCCTGCTGGCCATCTTGTGGTGGCCATCTTATGTCCACATGGGGGCAGACATCTTGTGTGTTGGAGTGACGGTCAATTTGCATATTACTCTTTTATTAGATAGAATAGAGGCCTGGTGCATGGGTGGGGGCCAGCTGGTTTGCCCTGAAGGGTGTCCCGAATCAGGTAGGGGGCTCCCTTGGGGCGTGGGGTGGCCTGGGCAAGGGGCCTGTGGTGGTTTGCAGGCCGGCCATGCCCCTCGGTGACCCAAGCAGAGGCCCTGGTATCTGGGATTTATTTATCTTCTATAATTGAATCTTTGTAGCCTTCAGCGGAGGCCAGGGCAGGCCAGGAACTTGGCTTCCTCCATCGCCAGGGAAACCCAAGCCTCCTGCTTGATCCGTGGCCGCAGCCATTTTTGTTGGGATTTATTTATCTTCTATAATTGAAACTTTGTAGCCTTCAGTAGAGGCCTGGGCCAGCCAGGGTGTGCCGGAAGCTCGGTTTCCTCCATTGCTGGGGGCAACCCTAGCCTCCTGCTCACTCCGTGGCTGCAGCCATCTTGGTTGGGTTAATCTGCATTCTCGCTCCTGATTGGCTAGTGGGTGTGGCTTGTGGGTATACCAGAGGTACCGTCAATTTGCATATTACTCTTTTATTAGATAGGACTAGGGGCCCAGTGCACGAATTTGTGCACCTTGAAAGGAACTGTGGGCCACGAGGCTATGGTAGGCACAGGGGCGGGTCTAGGCTCATCCTCAGCGCCCCCGCCCAGCCCCTCCCATCAGCCCCGCTCCTGCACTGCTGCTCCCATGCGCTGATGGCTCTGGCCCCTCTTGCACCCGCTGAAGGCACAGAGTGATTGGGGCTGGCACCAGCAGTGGGTGCGAGCAGGGCCGGCACCGGCAGTGGGTGCAAGTGCCGGGTGGGACCATAGCGCGCATGAGCTAAGAATATTCAGTAACCACCAGAGGCTCTCCCTGATGACAGCGACAGGCGCCCCACCTTGGTCTGGTGCCCCTGCTCACATGCTCCACCATCCCACCCCAGCCAACACCTGCCATGTTTCACACACGCCACCTGGTGGTCAGCACATGTTATAGTGACCAGTTGTTCAGTTGTTTCGCCATTTGGTCTATTTGCATATTAGCCTTTTATTAATTAGGATTATGCAGAACAAAGTGGGTTCTAATGTCATCTTTATGTTTTTATACTTAACAATTAAAATAAAATCAATGAAATATTTGTTTTATATTGCAGACATTGTCTCTTTTTTCCTATGAAAAATGAGAGAATGCTTTATTCAAAGTATAAAACCATAAGGAATAAAATAAAAGTGCTAGAAAGTCTCCCTTTTCATTCAATTAAGTAAATGAACTCTCCACTGGAAGATGATACTCTCATTGGCATAACTGTCATAGATTAATGGCAGCTTTTTGGATGAAACCATTGATATAGGATTGTTCTGGTTTTTAATAAAGTCCTGATGCATGAATACTCTCCCAACATAGCTCTTTTGTGGCATGGTTTATTTTTTCCTGTTTGCATAATTTTTATTTGTTATCCAAATAGTAATTCTCTCTGAAGTAGTCTTACTTAACGGTGTAGATCTAAGATTGCTAATGGATTTTTGATTGTCACAGTTTTTTTAAAACTTAGTCATTACCTAAAGTTAAATATTTCTCCATTAATAAGGATTCCCTGACCAGAGAAATGCATTTATGTTGTGATTACTTTTATTATGCAAGAAAGTCAAGCCTTCCCAATATTCTGTACAAATAATACTATCAGTAAAGTTTTCCAAGACCCTCAGTTAAAAAATCAAGCTTCACTACAGGATCAGATCGGATCATCAAGTGAGAGAAATGTGTTTTCAGAAGCAAAAGCTGATTTTGATTGTTAAGGTAGAAAGATGTCATTTTTGCTTTAGTTTAAAATCTATAAAACGTATTTTTTCATGTTTTTCCCCCCTTTTTATCTCTATCTGTTCAGAAGAAAAATGATTATTGTCAGTAGGTGCTAAGTACCTCAGGAAAAGTAAATCCCTTGACAGAATGTGCATCTCCCGGATAAGGGAAAATGATGAACTCAAGTCATTTTACAGAGGTTTCCAAAACAAACCAGAGAAAGACATCCAGGATCTATTGAATGAGCTTCTGTGAAGATAAAACCACAGTCCTGTGCTTTAAGGGAATGAGAACTGGTAGAAGCAGGCTATAGGTAACAGGATTTAACAACAAATTTAATCAATTGCCACTGTAGGGTTCCCAAATGCACTGAAAAAGCACTTAAATTGATTCATTATACTAAAATTTAATTTAATAAAATTTCTGTGGTTTGTACTGCTTACAGGGAAAAACATGTACATCAGAGGTGATGGTCCGTATGGCAGCATCCAGAATAACACTAGGTGACACTATTAATTCAGTTCCTAGAGTTGCCCTGCTATACCAGGCACTAACCCTTTAGTTACTGGATAATGGAGAATTGGGAAATCATGGTAGAAAAAATTGGTAAGTATCTACAAATTTCAGTGATTTATTATCAGTGCCTTCTACTTGAATATAGGCCCCACTCCATATTTAATTTTGTGTATATTTGTTCATTCTAATAAATATTGGAACACCCCTACTCTCTTCCCACACCTACCTTCATCATGCCTCATAAAATATTTGCTCAGCATTTTTCACCCCTTATTTGCTTAATATGCAAATAAATATGCAATGGCGTAGTGTTTTGAGCCAGAGAAGAGAACCAAAATGTGAATACTCATGTCATAATTCCCATCACACAAACATCTTTAATGTGATTATCATAACTGAGATAGTTATGCCTGATGGGGTCTTTGCATATAATAAATAGGTGCTGACTGTGGATTTGGGAAGAAATTAACAGAATATAGCTCTTTCTGGAAAGAGTTCTTCTAGATATCTCTGTCCTTGCCAAGACATCAGTGCTATATTATACTGTGTAGTCAGCCATGGGTATAGCCAAATATCAGTGTTGGGAAAGAATTTTTAACAAATCAAATTCCTTTGGACTCACAGTTGTTCACTGCACACATTCTAGTAATGGCACTTATCTTTTTCCTTTTTTTAACCAAATCCCCTAGGATGGTAGAGTTGGTGTAAAGCTAGAGGGGTGGGGGTAAGAGTGTACTAAAATCATTCAGTAAACACTTCTCAGTACCTATATGTGCTGACACTAAATCACTCAAAATCCTTTTGAGAAGTAGGTAAGGTAGGAATGTATCAGCACTGTCCAGCCATTGGGGATGCTAGACAGACAACAGAATTATAATGTAGTAATGTTAAGTACTATAATAAGGATAAAAGTTTGGGGTACTAGTTATATGGGCAATATGGGATGACAGCCTATTCAAGGACAGGGGATAACTAGGAAATGCTTTTTGGAGGTGATGATGCTGAACTGGGTAAGTACCAGTGAGCCCCTCAAAGGGAAGGGGAAAAGGGTGTTCCAGGCAATGACTGTTTTACATAGTTGTAAAGGAAACAGGCTGTGAAGTTATAAAGGGATATGGAGGATCTGAGTCTGAATTCCCTAGTTTAATAACTATTGGGTCTGGGCATATAACTTTTCTTCTAAGCATCTAATTACTCATGGGTAGTCTTGGAGATAAGGAGCAAGTGAAAGAAAAAGAGCATTCAGCAACATGCAACATTTTGGTGACACATTCAGGGGACTGTAATTATTTCTTATATATCTGGAGTGAAAAGATTCAAATGAAGTATGATAATTCAGGCAGAAAAGAGAGTTGAGGGCTAAAAGACTAGAAATTACTAGTTGTTGCAGGCTGTTATTTCCGGAGGCAGATACTGAGGTAGAGTATAGAGTACAAGATGTTCCTAAGAGATCAAAACTTATTAAAGAAAAAGTAAAGAAGGACAGGGCAGAGAAAGAAGTCAAGCTGTGAGGCAAGCCAGTGAAGTCTGAGTGCTCTCAAGTAAGCATTGTCTCTGAGAGTTGTAGCAGTTGTAACCAGTGAGCTGAAATGGCCTGGTCTTTATCCCTCTGTCCCACTTGATTATGTGGGATGCCTCAGGTAATGAGATAGACACCTCCTTGCAGTTGGACATCAAATCCTTCTTTGAAGGAGAATCTGGCAGGCATATCACTGCATCTACCAAAATAGTGTTCCCTAAAAGCACGTCTTTCTCCTCTTCTGAGTGAATGAAAGAGGGCCCTTCTTGGCTCCCTTGCAGTTGGCTAGGCATCTGATTCTTTGTAGACAATGGAAATCCCCTGTGTGAGTTTTCTGTTCTCATCCTACACCATGTTCATGAAGGGGACTGCATGTTCCAGATGGTGCAGCTGCAGGACAAAGGAGCTTCCATCTGAAGGCTTGGCAGAGTGGCTACAAGGACATGATTTAGAAGAGTTCAAACATAATGAGGAATTGTTACAAGTTCTTAAGGAAGCTGTTGACATGATCAGATTTGCCTTAAGGGAGATCTATTTGGCTAAAATATGCAAAATTTGTGAAAATGGATGAGGCTGAAGGCAGACAACTTATTAGCAGCTGTTTGAATGAGATGACAAGGAAAAGGGATTTAGAGTCAAGCTACAGTTAAGGGTTAACTATATACTATTTGATGACAGAATGGATGGAGGATAGAGTATGCAGTCCGATGTGTGAGGTTGGTGTCATTTATTGTATTTCCATTCGAGTATCTTGGATAGGATAAAGCAGCTAATATTTAGTAAATGCTTGTATATCAGCCACTCTGCTAATCACTTTGCACGCATTGCCCCATCTTTTCAACAGTCACTAGGTATCCCTTCTACTTTGCTGGCAGAAACTCCACTTTATTTAGGAACTAGTTTTTCATGTATCTTTAGGGGGGCTTCCCTATCTCCAGGGGGAAATGTTCATTAGTCTATGCCAATCATTATAATTCTATTTCCATAATTAGTGATTTGTTAGACATGGTCATATGAACAAAAACAAAAACACAAACAAACCAAAAAAAAAAAAAAAAAAAACAACCCACAAGACAAAGAAGAAAGTCGTGAGAAGCTTCTGTGATCATTTTTCTCATAATTCAAAAAGGGGAAATAAAATAGGGAATGGCTTCTTATGCCTTTGGGCACTGCCATGTGAGGCCCTAATGCTAAGAGCTTCTGTATGTTTTCAGGGCCCAAAAAGGTAATTTTGGAGAGTGAGTGAGATCTCTCATATTATAGAGCCAGAGTTAACCAACTCTGATATAGCCTACTTTGGGACATGTTATGCGAGGTAGCACATTTTTCTAATTGTTTAAGTAACTTCTAGTTTATTCAATTACTTGTACCAAAAGACCCCTAATGATATAAATACTTGTATTTTGGTGTTGTTGTCAATGTTTCAAGGAGGTCATAGGAGAAGTAAGAAAATAGCCCAAACTCCCTAAACATAACAGCAAGAATGGGAGATCCTCTCACAGACTGGGGAAGATTAAAATTTTGAATGCCAGTATTTGGGAAGAGAATTTCTAAAATTTTCCTGAGACCTGACCTCAGGCTTACACAATCCCAAGTTTTCTTCTCATTGTTTCATGGAATTACAGCTTTTGTTTTAAAATCACAGCTTTTTTCCTAACTTCCTCCTATGACCCTTAAATATGTCACTGTTCCACTCACCACTTTAGATGAAGAGTGTCATTAGCTCTGAATGGTTGTTAGTGACTACTGAAGAACCAAGTATAGAAAACTAAACTTTCATTAATGACTGATGTGCAATTTTGTAACATCTAAAGGGTCCTAGGCTCTGCAGATCCCAGGACTGGAATAGCTGTTACTGTGGCTGCAGACTTTTCAGGGACTGTATTCTGTTGAACAGAAGATACAACTATCAAATTCCCAGATTGTCTTTTGCTCCACAGTCTCATTAGTGGCTCAGGTGAGACTATTCTTTTCAGCAGGATATAAATATTTGTTTTTTCCTGAAATAAAACAACCTATAATAGCATAACCTTTAGAAAATGCATTTTAATTTTATGGTAGCTGTCTAATGAAGGCAAGATATTCATGAAGGGTAAACAAAACTAGAAAAATCATGTATTCCAAACCAAAAAAGGAATCAGAGAATGTTAAGCAAATCTTAACTTTAACCAAATCTTATTTTGCCAAGTTTTCTTTCTTTAGTTCTAAGTTGAGTATTAAAGCATAGAGAACAATAATATCAATACATTTTCTTAGCATGATGCTATAAGTCCCAAAATGAAACATAATGTTAAATGCCAATTCCTCCACTTGAGATTTAGAACCCATATCTTCTCACCTTTCTCAAAAAGACTGTTCTCAAACACTTGCACTCCTAACACTGGCTCCTAACTGCCGGCCTGGTTGCCCCCAACTGCCCCCCCACTGGCCTGGTCGCCCCTAACTGCCCCTCCGCCAGCCTGGTCGCCCCTTACTGCCCCCCCCCCTGCTGGCCTGGTCGCCCCCAACAGCCCCCCTGCCAGCCTGGTTGCCCCCAACTGTTCCCCCCCGCCAGCCTGGTTGCCCCTCACTGCCCCCCTCTGCCAGCCTGGTCATTCCTCACTGCCCCCCTCTGCCAGCCTGGTTGCCCCCAACAGGCCCCCAGCAGACCTGGTCGCCCCATGCAGCCTGCTGCTCAGTCATTTGGTTGTCCCTCACTAACCCCCCTGCCGGCCTGGTCGCCCCATGTAGCCTGTTCAGTTGTCCATTCAGTTGCGATAGTCACTTAGGCTTTTATTATTATAGATTTTTAAAACAACAAAATCTCTTTGTACCTTGACCTCAATTATTTTCTTATCACTGCCCATTTCTCTCTTCCCAATTTATTGCAAACTTTCTTGACAAACTTAAGGTCACCTTATTATCTTCTCAAACCACTTCAATCAGGTTTCCATCCTCTCTATTCCAGAGAGAAATCTTGTCAAGGTCACAAAAAATATTGCTTAGTGGTTACTGATCTTTCATCATCTTAACTAGACCACTCTGCAGCTTTCAGCATAGTTGCTAATCTTTCTTCCTAAAACTCTCTCGTGTCTTTCTGTCTGGGACCTTCACACACTTGACTGAGTGTCTATCTTGTTAGCTGTATTATCTCAGTCTCTTATGCTGGTTCCTTTTCTCCTGCTGAACCACCAAATGTGCTGGGCTCTCTAATCTGCCTTAAATATATTTTTTCTGTAGGTGATATTTTTTCAAGCCTATGGCTTAAAATGGAACCTGTTTGCTATGATTTCCACCTCTATTCCTTAATATCCTAACTCACCCTAGAACAACAGACTCATGGGTCCAAAACCCAGCTTGATACCATGTCCAAAGATGTTGTAATAAACATATTAAAATTAAAACAGCCAAGACAGAACTTTTGATTTTCCATAGGAACCAGCCACCAAGCTAGCTCCTACCTCAGATTAACCTTTTTTAATAACCAATACCATCTAATTTCTTAAGCCAAACTCTTAAAGATGGTCCTTGTTTTCTCTCTGTCCATCAGATATCTGCAACTCCAAGTGTACATATCACAATCATCAACATATTATGTACAATTTGCCTTTAAAACATACTCTAAATCTATCTTCTTGCTCCTCATTTCTACTATGAAAACCATCACTGATTGCCCAGACTACTAACAGCACCTTAGGTAGCTTCCCAGTTTCCATTCTTCTCCAAAATAGTTTTATTTTTACTTATTCACTTCATGAAAGTACATATTATTTATATGCAATAAGAAGCAACTATCTTTTTTAAAAAAATATATTTTATTGATTTTTTATAGAGAGGAAGGGAGAAGGATAGAGAGTTAGAGACATCGATCAGCGAGAAACATCGATCAGCTGCCTCCTGCACACCGCCCACTGGGGATGTGCCTGCAACCAAGGTACATGCCCTTGACCGGAATCGGTCAAGGTACATGCCCTTGACCTTTCAGTCCCCAGGCTGACGCCCTATCCACTGAGCCAAACCAGTCAGGGCAAGAAGCAACTATCTTAAGGTTACATTTTGATGAGTTTGTCAAACACTCCTTATAATCATCACCCCAATCAAAACATGTAATATTTACATTATCCCCCAATTTTCCTTGTAACTATTTGCATTTTACCTTCCCTCAACTCATCCAGGGAACAACTTATATGCACTCTATTACTGTAGATTAATTTTACCTGTTCTTAAATTACATGTATATCAGTTCATATAGTGTCTTCTTTTGTGTCCTAGGTAGCTCAACATAATGTTTTGAGATTTATCAATGTGTGTATAAGTAATTCATTTCATTTTATTGTTTGAATATATCACAATTTGTTTAAGGAAATATCAAGACAATTTCATGACTTTAGAGGCTAAAACCACTAAATAGGCCATAATAAATATTAAAAAAAAATCACAATGAACTCCCCCAAATTAATGAACTTTAGAGTCCAGACAGATAATGCTAGAAAATTCACCAAATAAACCACCCATTCTAACAATCATATAATCAAGAGGATGTATACTTATAAGTCCATTCTCCAATGGGGAAGTCCTAAGGTATAGTAAATAGTTTAAGCATAATTAGTGGACAGTGAGCTTATGGGAAACAAAATTGTGCTTTCTGGGTTAATCACACAAAGGTGACTTAGGTTTAAAATGAAAAAAAAAATCACTAGAAATTCCTTACATAAAATTACCAGGTATCTGAGGCATCTGCATTAGAGATGATTTTCTTTTTCTCAAGATAAGGAATGGAAAATTGTCCTAGAGTATTTCTAGGTAATGCAATCAGTCAATACTACTGTTGTCAGGAAATCCTACCAGCTTTAATAAGTTATGTGTGCACTTTTAAAGTCTTAAGTCTTAAAGTCATTAAGGAGTCATTTCCACCATATGCCTCCAATGAATGTGAAATCATATGAAAGGTACCCCAAAACACCTATTCAGTTATTATTTTAGTTATGCATTAATTAATTTGTTTTATGTTGACTATAACAGTCTATACATTTCAATTATGTATAGAAATTGTTGGGTGACTTAGTCTATACATTTCAAATATATCCTGCTGATTGATATTTTATTCACCATTTTTATCATTAGTAATTTTCTGTAGAAATCTCAACTAAAATTGTGGATTTGATTTTATTTAAAGACTTTTTTCAGTTTTTGCTTCATATGTTTATGAGTTATTATGTACATAAAGATTTAGAATTGCTATATTTTCAGGATGAAGTAACACTTTTATCTTTATGAAATGCCCCTTCTCATCTCTGTTAATATCCCTAGTCCTGAGGACTTCTTTGGTAGTAAAGTATATTTTTTCCATCTTGTTACTATTAAACTATAACTTTATAGTTAAAATACATTTTCTCTAGATGCTATACAGCTGGATTTAGCTTTTTAGTCTATTGTAATATTCTTTGGCTTTTATTTGGAAAATTCAGAGCAGTCATAATTAATCTAATTATTATATGGTTGTTTTTAAGTGTACCATTGGGCTATTTGTTTTCCATTTGTTTCAAATATATTTTGTTCTTTTTCCTTAATTATTTTTGACTAAATATTTTCATTATTCAATTTTTCTTTACTACGTTTTTATTAGCAGTCACTTTTAAGTTTATATAGAAGTTCTAAAGTCTGAAATATGCATATTAATTTACCACAGTATCTTCAAGCAATAATATGCCACTTCAGATATAATGTAAGAAATTACTAACAGTATACTCCTATTATACTCCCCTTTTATCTATATTATTACTAGAGGCCTGGTGCATGAAATTCATGCACTGGTGGGGGGGGGGGTTGTCCCTCAACCCAGCCTGCACCCTCTCCAATATGGGACCCCTCAGGGGATGTCCAACTGCCAGCAGTCAGAGATCCCTCTCACAATCTGGTACTGCAGGCTCCCAATCGCTCACCTGCCTGCCTGCCTGATTGCCCCTAACCACTCCCCTGCCAGCCTGATCGACACCTAACTGCTCCCCTGATGGCCCAATTGCCCCCAACTGCCCTCTATTGCAGGCCTGGCTGCCCCCAACTGCCCTCCCCTGCCGGCCCTGTCCCCCCAACTGCCTTCCCCTGCAAACCTGGTCCCCCTCAACTGCTCTCCCCTGCCAGCCTGGTCACCCCTAAATGCCCTCCCCTGCCGGCCTGGTCACCTTAACTGCCCTCCCCTCCTGGCCTGATCTCCCACAACTGCCCTCCCCTGCTGGCCATCTTGTAGCGGCCATCCTGTGACCACATGGGGGCGGCCATCTTGTGACCACATGGGGGTGGCCATCTTGTACGAGGGTGTGGCAGTTAATTTGCACATTACCTCTTTATTATAAAAGATTATGAAACTTATTTACTATATGTCATAAACCCCATATATTAATTTTATTTAAATAATTATTTTAAAGATACCAAAAATTGAGGGAATTTTTTATTTACCACATAGTGACTATTCACAGTACTTCTCATCATTCCATAGCTCACTGTGAGTCAAGTCTTCTCTGTCTGCCACTCAAATCTTGCCACTCATTGTGATAATTGCACTTACCTTGCTTTGTACTGTTAAGTACCACCATCTCATCTTTTTATTTTGAGGTGCAATCCTATTAATTGCTATCAGGCTGCCCAGTTCTCTTAACAGCACAGTCTCATTCCTACACAGGGACAGCTATTGCATTATGCTTAAGGCTTATTTGCAGAATTGTGTCTATATCTGTAGTATACATTTGCCATTTTTAATACAAAATGGCAAGTCTGGGTTTCTAATTCTACCTTTTTTATATGGTGGTAGTTTGCCAATATCAAGATTCTGGTAGCGATGAATTAGTTATGCTTAGATGGCAGGTCCTATTTTGCACCCATAGAACACTATACTTGTACTTTATAGAAGTTTCTACAAATCCTAGAGGCCCGGTGCATGAAATTCATGCACGGGGGTGTCCCTCAGGCCAGCCTGCACCCTCTACAATATAGGACCCCTCAAAGGAAGTCCGACTGCCCTATCAGGATCGGGCCTAAACGGGCAGTCGGACATCCCCCTCACAATCCAGGACTGCTGGCTCCCAACTGCTCACCTTCCTGCCTTCCTGATTGCCCCTAACCACTTCTGCCTGCCAGCCTGATCACCCCCTAACCACTCCCCTGCCAGCCTGATTGATGCCTAACTGCTCCCCTGCCAGAATGTTTGCCCCTAACTGCCCTCCCCTTTAGGCCTGGTCACCCCTAACTGCCCTCCCCTGCAGGCCTGGTCCCCCCCAACTGCTCTCCCCTGCAGTCCTGGGTCCCACCCAACTTCCCTTCCCTGCAAGCCCGGTCACCCCCAACTTCCCTCCTCTGCTGGCCTGGTCACCCCTAACTGCCCTCCCCTGCAGGCTTGATTGGCCCCAACTGCCCTCCCTTGCATGCCTGGTCCCTCCCAACTGCCCTCCCCTGCTGGCCATCTTGTGGTGGCCATCTTGTGTCCACATGGGGGCAGGATCTTTGACCACATGGGGGCAGCCATCTTGTGTATTGGAGTGATGGTCAATCTGCATATTACTCTTTTATTAGATAGGATAGAGGCCTGGTGCATGGTGGGGCCAGCTGGTTTGCCCTGAACAGTATCCAAGATCAGGGTTGGGGTTCCCTTGGGGTGTGGGGTGGCCTGGGTGAAGGGCCTGTGGTGGTTTGCAGGCCGGCCATGCCCCCTGGTGACCCAAGCAGAGGCCCTGGTATCTGGGATTTATGTATCTTCTACAATTGAAACTTTGTAGCCTGGAGCAGAGCCAAGCCTCCTGCTCGCTCCGTGGCCGGCGGCCATTTCTTTTGGGGTTTGTGTATATCTTCTATAATTGAAACTTTGTTATAATTGAACCTGGAGCGGAGGCCTAGGCCAGCCAGGGCTGCAGAAGCTTTGCTTCCTCCATTGCCGGGGGCAACCCTTGCCTCCTGCTCTTTCCAGCTCACTGGCTGCCGCCCTTTCTGTTTGGATTTGTTTACCTTCTATAATTGAAACTTTATAGCCTTGAGTGGAGGCTTAGGCCGGCAGGCAGGCGGAAAGCTTGGCTTCCTTTGTTACCGGGGAAACCCAAGCCTCCCTCCTGCTCTCTGTGGCCGTAGCCATCTTGGTTGGGTTTATTTGCATATTTGCTCCTGATTGGCTGGTGTGTGTGACTGGTGGGCATGGCTTGTGGGTGTAGCAGAGTTAGGGTCAATTTGCATATTACGCTTTTATTAGGTAGGATAGTGAGTTAGATGTACAGGTGTGTGCAAAAATAGGTAAGAACTCTGGTCCAGAGTATACTTGAATATAGAAAGTAGATTACAAGAATGTGTAATGCCAGTAATTTAAGAATGTGAAGGCCAGTAATTTAAGCGCTTACGAGATTGTACTTCAGTGCACTGTGCCACTGTGGCATTCTTTTGAGTTAATAAAGCTATTGTAATAACTATAACCTGCATGTCTTTTTCCATACAAACAACTGTAAATCTACTTTTTCCTACCCCCATTACTGAGTTCCTTAGCATTTTTTACTCTGGTTCCACAAGGATTGAGACGATGTAAACTCATTTACCACTACATATCTTATGCCTAATATAAAGCACTAAGAAGCCACTCAATAAATTTCTAATAAAATTGTAGGCATGAACGTATTGAGATTGCATTTCTGGGAAACACAGCTATGGAAAAATAGAACTTTTCAAATATTTACCAAAGAAGAATTTTAGACAGATTAGCTTGAGTTTGACTGCTAGTAAAACAAAAAGAAAAATAAGCAGTGACTCACACAGAAGTAGTGTTTAGAAAAAAGAGCCAGCTTTCTTTGAAAAAGCATGTAGATTTTTGAGGCTAAAATCCTTAGTAGAAAGAACAGTCTTTGTGAGAACTTACTGCAGTTACAACCAGTTAATAAAACTTCTAAAAATTTCCAATACTGAAAGCCCTCAATGCTCTAAGACTTAGAGTTTAAGTCACAATTTAGTGACATACAAAAGCACATTTTTAGAAAAGATATAGATTCTGAGGGAAAATGTGACAGGTATAAGCATAGTATTTTCTTAAACAAATACCAACTCTATGTGCACTGAATAAAATAGGCAAAGTTCTGTGAAGGATTATTAGTGGGCACTTTTTGGTGAAATGAAATTTTACTGACACTAATAATTATTAGAATGCTAAAGTGCCAGTGGCTAAGAAAGTGGTAAGAATTATTACTTATATTAATGTGTTAATTGTTTTATTATACATATTTTCAAAAATGCACAGGAAAATATAAAAATTAATTTCAAAGTCTAAGATTTTTGTTATTAATCATGAAAATTAACTAAACTCAGATTTGTTCATCCCATTTTTGTTTCATCTCTCCACTGAGTCTCTCGTTCAGTTGACTACTGGTGAAACTGTAATACTGGCTCCTACTAAGAACACATTTCATGGAAGAAACTGGGGCCTGTAAAAAACTAAAATCGATGTTTGGCTTAAGTTACGAAATGAACACAAATCTCCATTAGCCAAAGGACAGTGATAAATACATCAAGCCCATCAGGGACTCTGAAAATTGGTGACTCAATAGGCTGATTTAAATAGGGATGACTCACATTTCAGTAAATCTTTATTACTGTGAGCAAATCAGGTTGTAACATTTTAGTGTTCTTAGAAGAAATTGGTTATTGATTATAAACAAAAGTCATAGAATTTGATACAAATATAATGAAATGAGAAGCTGGGAAATATCCTTCATGTTAATGGCAGTTGAAACTGCCATGGATCTTCTTTTGAAATAATTCAGATAGACTTTAATGGGATTTTCTCCCACAAGAAACATTTTCCAAACTTTGAAATTTACAGTGTTCATTCCCTGTGATGTGTGGCAGGATTTATTTTCTGTAGTAATGGCTTTAAGCCTATAGAGCTTCCTTTAGTTTTGGACTTATGACCTCCTTGTTCTAATTTCTTTCTTAGTTTATGATTAAATGGAATAGCACATATAAATCTTCACAATTAATCATTAAATTTCTTGTAGGCATTTCTCCAATGCAGTCTCAAAGTAATTTTCAGACATATAGTTTTACATGTGCCAGCAACTTGTCTTTCAAAAACACTAAGCAAAATATATCTTTTGCCCTATCTCCAAATTTCTAATTATAGTTCAGTTTTTTTTATGAAATTTCTTTTTGCATTAGATGTTCTATACCAACTAACAAGAAATATTTTTAGTATTACAATGAAGAGTTGAAAAATATTTTTTAAAATAACTTATTTTTAATAATGAGTATACAAATAGCTCTATACCTGAAATCTAAATAGGATTCTCCCCTTTACTGCCTTAAAACACAGAAACTATAAATAAAATAAAATTTGAAATAAATATCCTTAGTAGGAAATAATTAATCAATAAATTGGCTTATATTTACACTTTAACTACAAATTCTGTGTGTCAACTTCAGAAATAGCTTTACTTTTGGCAAAAATGTATCAATATGAAAATATAACCTGAGCTCAAGGTTTTGTTGTTAAACTAAAATGTAGAAATATCATGTTAATTATTAGTATTAACACCATAAGTAAGACATCTGTTTAAGCTCATAAATTCTAAAAATGGTCACATAACTTTTTAAATCTTGAATGGTAAACATATTGCAAGAAAACCTTTTTTTTTGGCCATGGCATCTTAAGTACACTTGTACAATAAATACGTTACTTAATTATTTAATGGTTAAATATTGAACTTTCCGGGCTAAAAATCAGTAACACAGATGTCACATATGTATTATGTAGGTTCTAGGCAATGAAATAAGGTGATAAAAATAAACAAAAGGTATGAAAATCAGAAAAGGACACCATTTCCATAATTATAAATGACATGATTGCTTGTATAGATAATTGTTCTATTTTCCAAAGCAACTACCTCAACTAATAAGTAATTTAGAAAAGTTTCCAGGTACAAAGTCAATAGACAAAAATCAACTGTAATTCTACATAATTGCAGATAACAACTGGAGAGTGATATTGTAAAAGTTACATTTGTGATAGTGTCAATGTAATATATTTAGATAAAATTTATCCAAAAATGCAGAACTTTGCACTGAAAACATTGCTAAGACGAAGGGGATGAGGATGGGGGAGAGGGGGCAATATATCTTTTTCATTTCTTAGAATACTCAATATTGTTAAAAATGTAAATTGTTCCAAAAGTTGACCTAAAATGCATACAAACCCTATCAATATTCCAGTTGGCTATTGTAAAAATTGACAAACTCATTTTAAAATAGAAATACAAAGGGCTTTTAATGACCTAAAACTTTTTTTTAGGGGGGGGGGGGGGGAGACAAAAAGTTGGAGGACTTAACTACCTGAAATTAAACCTTAATATACATCCTATCTAATAAAGAGGGAATCTGCTAATTGACCACCACACCCTTACAAAGATGGTGGCGCCCACAGCCAATAAGGAGGGAATATGCTAATTGACCACCACGCCCTCAAAGATGGTGGTGCCCACAGCCACAAGATGGCAATGCCCAGTCCCCTCAGCCCTGCTGGGGCGGCAGTTGCGCAGCACGGCTGGGCCCGCCCCCAGGCAGGCCCGGCTGTGCTGTGTGCCTGCCTCTGGACTCCCCCAGTCCCCTCAGCCCCCCAGCCACACAGGACAGGCCTGAGGTGCAGGCAAACCTCGGATGGCGGCTGCCCAGCCACCTATGGCCAGCCCGAGGCACAGGCAAGCCTTGGATGATGGCTGGCCAGCTGCCCAGGGCCGGCCTGAGGTGCAGGCAAGCCTTGGATGGCAGATGCCCAGCTGCCCAGGGCTGCCTGAGGCTCAGGTAACCAGGGCTGGCTGAGGCATGCGCTGACAGCAGTGGCAGCAGCAGAGGTGTGATGGGGGTGTCGCCTTCCTCTGATTGCTGGGTCACCTCCCACCCCTGAGGGCTCCCAGACTGTGAGAGGGGGCAGGCTGGGCTGAGGGACCCCCCTCCAGTGCATGAATTTTCATGCACCGGGCCTCTAGCCTATAATAATCAAGACAATGAGGCATTGGCCTAAAGAGAGGCAAATAGATAAATGGGACAGAAAATAGTGCAAAAATAAACGCATATAAAGTCAGTTGAATCAAAGTAATTCAATGGTGGATGAAAAGAAAATATTCAAAAAATGATGCTGAAACAAATACACACACACACACACACACACACACACACAGTATATGTGTGTGTATATATATGTGTGTGTATATATATGTATGTATTGGGGAAGGGGACGAAAATAATTAACTCTTAACTCACTTCAAATTAAAATAACATAAATTGGAAAGGATCTACAGTCCTAAACATAAAAGGTAAAACTATAATGCTGTAGATTAAATCATAGAAGAATAACTTTGTGACATAAGGATCTGTAAATGCATCTATATCTTTCACAGGACACAAAAGAAAGTAAGTCTTAAAAGGAAAAATATGTCAAATTAAATCATCAAAATTTAAAAAAATCTAAAGGAAACTATAAAGAAAGAATAGGTAATCACAGATTGGAAAAAATGTGGCAAACATATATCTGACAAAGGACTTATAGCCATAATATATCAAATAATTCTACAAATAATTTACAACAAATAACCCAGTCAGAAGTAGATACTTCATAAGGGAAGGTATTTGAATAGCAAATAAGCCCCTAAAAGAATGCTCAATATTATTAATCTTCATTAAAATTCAAATTAAAAGCAGAAGACATACCACTACACACCCATTAGAATGGTAGGTTTAATTTATTTTAAGTTATTAGGGTAACATTGGTTAATAAGTTTATATAGGTTTAAAGTGTACATGATCTGTATATTGCATTGTGTACCTACCACCCAAAATCAAATTTCCCTCCATCATCATATATTAGACCCCCTTTACCCATTACTACACCCCCTCCTTCCCTCTGGTAACTACCATACTATTGTTTGTGTCTATGAGTTTGTTTGTTTATCTTGTTTGTTAATTTGTTGATTGCAGTTTTATATCCCACATATGAGTGAAATCATATGGTTCTTCAATTTTTCTGCTTGACTAATTTCTCTTAGCATGATATTCTTAAGGTCCATCCATGTTGTAGCAAATGGCAGTATTTCATCTTTCTTATGGCTGAGTAGTATTCCATTGTATATATGTACCACATCGTCTTTATCCAATTATCTATCAAAGGATACTTTGGTTGTTTCCATGTATTGACCACCATAATACTGCAATGAACATAGGGGTGTATATATCTTTGCAAATAAATGTTTTCAAATTTTTAGAAGATGCCCAAAAGAGGGATTGCTGGGTCATATGTTAACTCTAGTATTAGTTTTTTGAGGGTCCTCCATAGTGTTTTCAATAGTGCCGTACCAGTTCATATCCCCACCAGGAGTGAACGAGGATTCTTTTTCCTCCACAACCTTTCCAATGCTTGTTTTACTTGTTGATAGTAGCCATTTTTACATGTGTGAGGTGGTATCTCATTGTAGTTTTGACTTGTATTTCCCTAATAGCTAGAGAAGTTGAGCATTAAAAATTAAAACTATCACACTGGTCTGTGTTTCTAAATGGTTAGAGCATCAGCCAGTGCCCCAAAGGGTCTTGTGTTTGATTTCTGGTCAAGGGCACATACCTGAGTTGCAGGTTTGAGCCCCATCCCAGTCAGGGTGTGTGTGGGAGGCAATCAATCGATGTGTCTCTCTCACATCAATGTTTCTATCTAACTTTCTCTTTCTCCCCTTCTCCCTCCCTTCCACTCTAAAAATCAATGGAGGCTGGCCCAGCGTGGCTCAGTGGTTGTTGACCTATAAACCAGAAGGTCACTGTTCAATTCTATGTCAGGGCATATGCCTGGGTTGCCAGCTTGATCCCAGTGTAGGGCAAGAAGGAGGCAGCCAATCAATAATTCTCTCTCATCATTGATGTTTCTATTTCTCTCTTCCTCTCCCTTCCTCTCTGAAATCAATAAAAAATATATTTTTAAAAAAAGCAATGGAAAATATATCCCCGGGTAAGGATTAACAACAACAACAACAAATTTTAAATACCAACAACTCAAATGTCAAGAATGAGGGGCACCAGAACTCTCATACATTTCTGGTGGACATGTAAAATAATGCAAGAACTTTAAAACATTAAAGTTTCTTTCAAAGTTAAATATACATCTACTTTATGAACCAGAAATTTCAATTGTAGGTATTTATCCAAGAGAAATAAAAATGTATGTTTACAAAAAACTTTAAAATATATACATAGAAATATTCATAGCCAACATCTAGAAACAATCCAAATGATCAGCAGAAAAAGAGATAAATGAATTTATTATGGTGTAGTTGTATCACAAAATACTTTTCAGCAGCAAAAGGAACAAATTACTTAAACATAAAAACATAAATAGTGAAAGAGGTAACCATGACCAGGAAGCTTGACTTCCTTGTGGTAAGTATATAGAGAGGAATAGAGGGTTTAATAAAATTACTTGTTATGAATTTAAATGAAACAGAGATAGCAAGGTTGGGAGTGTAAGCAGTTAATGAGGGGCGGGTGTCTGGTTCACTACCTTGATTTCTATTGCTTGAGGAGATCTGGAAATTCAGACTTATTCACTGTGTGAAGACCTCTTTATGGCTGGAATGATAGGCTGAGACAGCCTGGGGTGGCGTGGTCTTAGAGTGTATGGGTTTATTCTTGACTTCTATTAACAAAGAGGTATTTTACACCAAGTTTAGTTCAACATAGATTTTTCTATACTTTGAAATCTTACACATTTTCATGTAATACTTATTAAGCACTTACTACATGCTAATACACACTGTGTATTCTAAGTGTGTACATGTTTTAACTCAATTAATTTAAACATGACCAGTTAATTTAAACGACATAAGTACATGTAATTATCATCTTTATTTTAAAGATGACAAAACTGAGAGGATCACAAAACTAGTCAGCATCTAAAACCAGAATTTCATTCCAGGGAATGTGGCTCTGTAGACCAAGTACTCATCTAAATTCCAATAAATATGAATACAATGGATTGTGTTTGTATGTGTTCTGATAAAATTATGTGTTTAATAGATTCAATTATTTCCTCTTCGCAGATTTTAACTATTAAACTATGAAATAATTCATCTTTCAGGTTAATTATAGGTATTATGCAAAATAGAAATATTTTCCACCTCAGGAAGAGAAATTTAAGGACTATTTTTGACAACAACAATGCTCCCAAGACCATTCCTTTTATTTAGTTAGACCACAGTCATCAGAGTTACATAATTGGCTTTGAAAAGCAGCACAGAAGTGGAAACACCACTAAAAACAAACTGAGAATAGCTCCTCAAGGAATAAGGAGTAGAAAGGTCTATTATTTGAAAAGCCATCAGACAAGAACCTGTTCTTATTTTCATGCCTCAAACTCTGCATTTGGGATTCCAGGGTCATAGGTTTGATCAAACATTATTTTAAGACGCAGACAGGTGGATGCTTAAATTTTATACTTTGGTTCCAAGTAGATAAGCAGATTTTCATAATAGCTGGATTTTGTAATATTTCCTACACTTAGTATATGCCCTAGTTGTTCATTCTATAAAATTCAAATTGATGATGCCAATGGTCATCAAATCAGCTATAACATTGTATTGGATTATTTATTATCTTATATAAATTAAATATTATTTTACAAATTTAGTAAACTACAAAACAAAACCCCAATTTTGAACATTTTGATTTATGTTCTGTTAATTTATGGAGATTTGGGGGGAGGTACACACATGCATATTGCTTCTATTTTATCAGATTTTATTGTTCTTTGCTATGGCTCATTATTATTGTCATCACTCTGAACAGGAATAGAACATAAATGTCTACAATTGCCTTTCTTGCTTTTCGATGGGAAAAACCACATTAAAAAAATCAATATAAGACCAAAGGAAAAAAAACAATAAACCAAGGTTTAGTATATTACATATCACCAGGAGCATTTCTTTTAAAAAGTTTACTTAATAAAGCTTAATTATGTCAATTTCTCTTTACTTTGTTCTCATGGAAACTACTCAACAGTCTTTTTTTGTAATGACTATTCACACATTTGAAAATTGTCAATTTGTTCCTAACCTGTTCCTTCTCCAAATTAAACAAGGTGCAATTCTTTTTGTATTGCTCTTATAACCTAACTCTTTAATAATATCTGTATGTATTCATTACGTGAGAAGATCTGTAATGTTCTTCAGAATGAAATTTTAATGTTTGAAGAATGCAAGAATTCAAATAACTAAATAAAGTTGGAAATATATTTACCTCTTCCATTTATCTATCATACTGCCAATGGTCCCAGGATCATCTCCCAATTATTAAAATACTAGAGGCCCGGTGCACGGGGGGTAGAGGGGGGATCCCTCAGCCTGGCCTGCACCCTCTCGCAATCTGGGACCCCTCGAGGGATGTCTGATTGCTGGTTTAGGCCCGGATCTCCGCAGGCTAGGGTGTAGCAGTGTGCCAAGCCGCAGGTGGCAAACCCCTACTGTATCTTTACTATTCTTCTCTCACTGACTCTACTCTAAGCTAAATGACATTTCCTCAGACA
Source organism: Cnephaeus nilssonii (assembly GCF_951640355.1). Taxonomy (NCBI): domain Eukaryota; kingdom Metazoa; phylum Chordata; class Mammalia; order Chiroptera; family Vespertilionidae; genus Cnephaeus; species Cnephaeus nilssonii. The sequence goes on from NC_137073.1 coordinate 43,656,891, forward strand.
CTCGAAGCATGTTCCTAAACCAGGACCTTCACTCATGCTCTTTCCTTTCCTGAAACGCTTTTCTCACAGATTACACAAGGTAGGGTCTCTGTTCAAATGAAACTTTTTCAAACAAGCCTTGTTTAATTTCTGTATATAAAATAGCATTTTTATAACCCTGACTTTCCCAACCCCTATCATTCCTATTGCCCTTACACCACTGTATTTTTTTCCAAATTTCTTACTAACATCAGACATAGTCTATATTTGTTGTTGCATTTGTATTTACTTATCATCTTACTAATTCCATTAGAATGCCAGCACTGCTGTTTTCTGTGCATTATTTTATCCCAGTTCTTAGAATGGTGCCTTGACCTGGTAGACACTAATTAAACATTTGTTGAATTCATTAATTTTATAAAAATGGTAGCATGAATTTCTGGAATTACAACAGATTTTTTTCTTGTATAATTAATATACTTCTAAAGTACTTAAACATAATGCATTTTTTCTGCCCCACTAATAAAATTCTATAAATATTTCGTTATTGTGTCTTTGTTACTCTCAGTAAACAATGTTATTTAAGCCATTAATCTGAACAGAATAGAACACATCTCCAAACACATTAAGTTGTTATTTTCTTCAAACAAAGCACAGGGGGAAAAAACAAGCAAACAAAAAAACCCCACAAGGTTAATGGTCAGGTTGTTATTGGATGGGTTGCAGCAGGTCTGCATAATGTGTGGGTTCCTTTTTTTTTTTCCTGTTAATCCTCAACAGAGGGTAATTTTTAGAGAGTGGAAGGGAGGGAAGGAAGAGGAGACACACATCCATTGATGTGGAAGAGACACATCAAGTGGTTACCTCCTACACATGCCCCAACCAGGCCAGGATCAAATCTGCTACTCAAGTAAGTGCCCTTGACTGGGCATAAACCTGATATCCTTCTGTGCATGGGCCCACACTCTAAGTACTAAGCAACACTGGCCAAGACATGTGTGGGTTCTTGACTTTAAACAGGGAAGACTTCAAAACTCAAGTCCAGGTGATTTTGAGTGTATGTTTATTAAAGCTAGGGACAGTGAAACAAAGGAAGGGCTTAAGGAAGAAAAAACAACAAGAGATAGAAAATCAGAGAAAAGGGGGCCTTGGAGACAGGTTCATGGGGTAAACCCAGGATGAGCTGCTGCTTGCTGTCCACTGCTCCCTTGGCTGCAAGTCTTGTGGGGACCCTTACAGTTTAGGAGAAAAAGAGCAGAGATACACAGCATGGGTGTGCTCTTATGGGAGTGTACTGTGGGTTCTTTGTTTTGGGCTTTTTAATCTTTCTTTGACCCCTGGAATCCTAGAGGAGGTCTCAGGAGAGAGTCTTACCAGAATATTCATTAGCTTTTCAGGTGTGTCCTTCAATATGTTGGTTCATCAAAATGTGTGTATAGAGGAATCAGGGTTATTCTCTGGTTACTTTTACTTTTTAACTAGAGGCCCGGTGCACGACATTTGTGCACTGGGAGTGGGGGGTCCCTCAGCCCTGCCTGCAACCTCTCGCAGTCCTGGACCCCTCAGGGGATGTCCGCCTGCCGGTTTAGGCCTGCTCCTGGGGCAGGCCTAAGCTGGCAGGCAGATATCCCCCAAGGGGTCTTAGCACTGCCTCGGAGGCGGGAGAGGCTCCCGCCACTGCCGCTGCACTCGCCAGCCATGAGCCCGGCTTCTGGCTAAGCAGTGCTCCCCCTGTGGGAGTGCACTGACCACCAAGGGGTAGCTCCTCATTGAGAGTCATTCTGCCATTCAGTTGATTTGCATATTAGCCTTTTATTATATAGGATTATATAGGATGAACATTACTGAAGAGGGACTGGGACTAAGTCAGGTTTGCCTCAGGAAGGTATGGAATGTATAAACCATTTGCTCTTAAGTGTCCTTGGTTAGGGAAGCTAAAACCTTGTGATTAATTAGCTGGCTGTGAATTGATCAAATTTTTTGGCCTTATTTATTTTGTCTCAATTTCCCTTATTCCACTTGTCAAGAAATTTCCCTAGCTTCATACCCTCCTGCCTCAAGGTTAATCATCTTAATACAAGGGGGCTTAAACTTATTCATAAAAAACTATTTAGGAGAATGCTGATTGGAGAAAAACAAAACAAACCACCACCAACAAAATATCACTCCCAGTTACACAACTCCTGCAGAGTTTTTTTGTGAAAATATAAAACATAAATATTTCTATTGCCATTCTACCAGGAGTTTAAGAAGTTCATTGAGTTACAAGAACTCTCTTAATTTCTAACTTTTAGTGAAAAGCTTAGATGAGTACAGATACGTCTTATTGAAGAAAATGTCTCAAAGAGAATTTCTGACTTTGCAGGAGGTCTTAATGGTAAACTGTTCTATGTAAGAAAATAAGAGTAACTGGAGGTAAAAAGGAGAATAATTGTCTTTAAGCAGGAACAGCTGAGGAGATGGCTGTAATTTGGATAAGGAAGGGAGAAGTGAAGCTGTTACGAAAGAGAAATCCCCCATTGTGCAATACAAAATGTAAAATTTTAGGTTAATATTACCTAATGTGATGTACTGTGAAGATGGTGGCGTAGGTAAATGCCTGTACTTGCTGCCTCCCACAACCACATCAACATTACAACTAAAATACAGAACAACTATCATCTAGAACCATAGAAAAGCTGACTGAGTGGAAGTACTACAACTAGAGAGGTAAAGAAGGAAGCACATTGAGACTGGTAGGAGGTGCGGAGGCACGGAACAGGTGGTCTGGCACCAGAGTGTGCCGCTTTTTTAATCAGGAGGGAGATCGCCTCTGCAGAGGCTGCCTGGAGGAGTGAGGGGTCCCAGCCCCACACCAGACTCGGAGCCCAGGGTTCCAGAGCTGGGGGAAAAAGTCCCTACAGGCAGTAAGAACTACAGACTGTAAAAACTAGTGCAATTGGAACTGAGTGACACACAGGTTGCTAGAGACTCAGCTGCTTCTCTTAAAAGGCCGGAACCACGAACTGAATTTACAAGCTCTCACTTCCTCTGAGCTCCAGTGCCAGGTGAGGCTCTGGGGGATCCAGACACATATGGGGAGAAACTGGACTATCTGGCATGAGGGCAGAAACTGGCAGGTGGCTTTCTTCCAGACGGAGGTGCTCCACAGCGGTCATTGTTCCTGTGATGGAACCTCCCTGGTGCAGGGCTGACTGGCAGCCATTTCTATTTGTTCCGCCCTGGTGATTCCCTGAGATCCCCAGCCATCCACTTTACAACCCCATCCAAGCTGTGAGCAGCAGCTTTTGCATATGAATAGTCTGTCCTTTCTCAGGCTAAAACTCTGTCACTCCCTATCAATAAAAGGCCCCAAAACCTGCATCAGCACCAGCCTGCCTTGCTTCACAGCTGGGCCTCTCATCTGGGCACTTCCAAACCCCATACAAAGAGGAGGAATCTGCAGCTCTCTCTGTAGATCCTGCTAGATGGCCCCAGGCAGTGGCTGACTTTGCACCTCCCTAGAGACCCAAGAGCCAGTGTACCCAGTGGTCAGTATGAGACCATACCAAATTACAACTCTTCACATCCATAAGCAACACACTCAAGGGGCAGACTCAGTGAGCACCAAAGCCCCACTGAAGCAAGTCCTGTTCCATAAGGGTGTCTCCTGCACAGCAGCTCTCCCACTATAGTTGCAGCTGGTCCCCACTGCCAATTGGCCTGGAGGTCAAGTCCTCCCAGCGACACCAACAGCAACCAAGGCTCAACTACAACAAAACTGCACACAGCCCACAAAGGGGTGCACCAAGAGTGTCCACTTCAGGTGATTGTGGAGGCTGAACCACTGGGCCCTATAGGACACCTACTTCACAAGACGACTCTATCAACTCAAGGAGACTTAGCAGCTACCCAATACATAGAAACAAACACAGGAAGCAGCCAAAAATGCGGAGACAAACATGTCACAAATGAAAGAAATGGAAGAAAGCAAACTACTGGATATAGATTCAAAACCACAGTTATAAGATTACTCAAGAATCTTTATAAACCTCCAAGGAACTTAGTAAGACTTTCAAGAATCTTAGTGAGAATGCCAAAAAAATGGAAAAGGACCAGTCAGAAATTAAGCATACACTGACTGAAATAAAGAATAATATACAGGGATTCAACAGTAGACCAGAGGATCCCAAGAATCAAATCAATGATTTGAAATATGAAGAAGCAAAAAACACCCAACCAGAAGAGCAAAAAGAAAAAAAGAATAAAATAAATATGAAGATAGTGTAAGGAGCCTCTGGGACAACTTCAAGTGTACCAACATCCAAATTATGGGGGTCCCAGAAGAAGAGAGAGAACAAGATACTGAAAACCTATTTGAAGAAATAATGACAGAAAACTTCCCCTACCTGGTGAAAGAAATAGACTTACAAGTCCAGGAAGCACAGAGAACCCCAAATAAGAGGAATCCAAAGAGGGCCACACCAAGATACATTATAATTAAAATGCCAAGGGCAAAAGACAAAGAGAGAATCTTAAAAGCAGCAAGAGAAAAACAGTTAGTTGCCTACAAGGGAGTGCCCATACGACTGTCAGCTGATTTCTCAACAGAAACTATGCAGGCCAGAAGGGAGTGGCAAGAAATACTCAAAGTGATGAATGCAAGAACCTACAACTAAGATTACTCTACCCAGCAAAGCTATCATTTAGAATTGAAGGTCAGATAAAAAGCTTCACAGACAAGAAAAGCTAAAGGAGTTCATCACCACCAAAACAGTATTATATGAAATGCTGAAGGGTATTCTTTAAGAAGAGGAGGAAGAAGAAAAAGGTAAAGATAAAAAATATGAACAACAAAGTGACAAGTACATATCTATCAACAAGTGATTCTAAATATCAAATGAATAAAAAATCTGATGTACAGAATAAACTGGTGAATGGAATAGAATCAGGGGCAAGGAAATGGAACAGACTGATGATTCTCAGAGGGAAGAAGGCGTGGGGGGTATGGGAAGAGATTAGACAAAGAGCTTATATGCATGTATGCATTACCTATGGACACAGACAATAAAGTGGCAAGGGTCTGGGGTGGGGTGGGAATCAGGTGGAGGGGAGCTATGGGGGAAAAAAAGAGGGACATCTGTAATAATCTCAACAATAAAGATTAATTTAAAAATATTACCTAATGTACAAATTAAAACGAGTGCTGTTACTTGAACTAGACTATAACTTTCCACTCTTACTCCTTAATTGCAGTAAAATATGCTAGACTTTAAAAAGTCTTGTGCTGTTTGTACTATGGCAAGAAGAGAATAGGAGTGGTGTTCACTTGGGGAGAAACAGTGTGGAGAAGAACATCTGGCTCAATGGGCAAAAGGCGGAACCAAGAGATCAATGGAAATGGGCAAGTGGAGCAGCTGGGAACCAGAGAAACAGACACTCTACATAGACTCTGCAAGGAGCTAGTTTATCTCACAATGTGCAGAGGGCAAGAGTGAGGTCATTTAGGGTGAAAAAATATGTATACAGAAATATAGAGGATTTGGGAACTCCCAAGCTATACAAATGCAGCTTCCACAGAAAACCAGCTTTCATACCCAGTCTTCTAGTAATTCAAAAATTTGGTCTTGGAAAAATAAGAAACAATAAACAGACTGCATTAGCTTTCTAACTCACCAAAGTTCTTTCACTGAAATGCACACTACTTCATTGTTAAGCCTTATTTGGCTTTAATTTTTTGACACTGTCTTCTATTTTAAACATATTACAGAGGTCTATTATTTGTTAGTTTTGTTCTAACTTTCAGAAAGCTTCAAGTTAAATTTTTTGCTTAAACAATGAAAATTTGGAACATAATACCCACTCAATATTTGTTGTATGAGTAATGGAGACTAGTCAATAACAAGACATTAAATTGGATCTATCCTAAATTTAAAAATTATGGAAAAAAGTATTGATGGACTGAAAGTTTTGTCTTATATGGAGACTTTTAAGGAAGTTGAAATTTTATAATCTGCCTGCAAAAGAGGCTAAGAAGGAATACCTTAGGCATCCTTTGGTAATTTAATATTCAGGTTATCACCGCCTGTATTCTTAGTAGGTAATGTTGAAAGATGTTTTCATCTTTGAAAGATTTAATCTAAAATAGTTGGTTCACAAAAAAAGAGGGGCTGCTTCTCAATTCTTGATTAAGAGCAACCTTTATGGCCCCTCTCTGTTTGCTTTTTGCTTTTCTCCAGTTAGTGTAATTTTCTCAGTAAAACTGCATTGTACTGCTCAATAAAGCATTTGAGTGTCCAGTTTATATCACCCATGTTGGAGAAAATAGATATGCAAGGAAAAATCTACTGGCAAAGGTCATTTCTACTTCAGCAGGCTTCAGTCTCATCTCAAATGAAATTCTGCAATAAAGGAGTAGTTTAGAACTATCTTTTCCTTTTAGGGGGAGGTAGGCTGTATTTTTATCTTAGAAAATTAGATGGTTTTAATTTCTCAATCATCTGTTAACTGTTTATGGTATTATAATTTTAATATCTACATATGTAGTCATTATTTGAGAGATTATTATTTTAAAAGCAAACTTCTTCATCTAGGTGGCCTAGTCCTTCTTTTATATATATATATATATATATATATATATATATATATATATATATATATATACATACACACACACACACACACACTAGGAAAATATTCCAGCATTTCAAATTTAAATTGATATATTTTAATTTAAAAGAAGGACTAGGCCACCTAGATGAAGAAGTTTGCCTTTTTTCATTAATTAGTATGTACATTCTCCTCTTGAAATTATTATTACTACTAAGGTAGGTAATTTTATGGCTGCAAAAGATGATCATAAATTGTCACAAAAAGAACATATCTCACATTTTACACTATAATCAGACAACTGTTTTATTTCAAGAGCATGATTTCATTCCAGAAAAGAGAATTTTAATAGCATCTTTCAAAAGAAGCCTCAACATTAACTGAAACCACATAGTAAGTGCCATTTAATAAAGAGTTGTTTCCAATATTTGTAAGCATAATTGAGAAGCATGTTTTACTTTTTGAAATATATTTACTTCTGTCCTCAAGTTTCCTAAACTAATGCCTACATCTATACTTTTGGAAAAGAATAATTACTGTATCAAATGGCACTTCTCCAGTGAAATTTACTATTACCTCCAAAATCTAGCTTTTATTCTATGTCTAGCTTTATTTCCTATCAAGTGAGTACAATTTCCTGTTATGAAAAAGGGACTTCACACATTACATATACAAATACATATAATAAAATTTAAAATTCTGTAGCATTTCTAAATGCTATTACATTTGCTATGTGAGTCATAAGAAAGAACTGATCTTAATTTCCATCTTATATACCAATTAATTTGGTCTTGGACACAATACTGATTGTATGAGCAAAAGTAAATAACCTAAATATCCAATAACTGTGAAATGAGTAACTAAACTCTAGAGAGAATTACCAGGAGATACAGGTAAAAATGTGGAAAGATCTCCGAGATTTATTCTTTAGTAGAACAAATTTAGGTGGTAGACCACCTTATATAAAGTACTAGAGGCCCGATGCACAAAATTTGTGCAAAGAGCTTGGCCCTCGCAGCCACAGCAGCTTGCCTCGGCCCTTGCAGGCCCGGCTTCATCCGGAAGGACGTCCAGTCTAATTAGCATATTATGCTTTTATTATTATAGATGATTCCATTAACATAAAGCACACACATATTCACATACACAGCAATACTATGTTTTTCTATTGGTATTTGTATCTATGTCAAAAGTTATAGTGGTTCACTTTGGAAAAGGAGTGGGGTGGGTAAATGGTAGTGAATAGGAATTTTTGCTTTACATTTATTATTTTTATAATATAATAATAAACTAAACATATACTTTAAAATAAAGTGAAAACAAATTTAAAGTAATATGTGCTATATACCTTCCTTAGTTCATGCTTAAGTTCCTTTCTCTCAATTTCTAAGTATTTTATGTCAAAATGTAAGGAATACGTCTTTGGATTATGGTAAAATGTTTCCTTCTTGCTAATTTTTCAGAACATTATTGTTAATGCACTAAATGTTATTCACTTTAGCAGTCTCATTTTCATGTTTCATTTAAAAATGTATTCTATATACAGAAAATATACAACTCAGTTGTCAGGAAGACAAACAATCCAATTAAAAAATGAGCAAAGGACCTGAATAGACACTTATTCAAAGAGGATATACAGATGGCCAAAAGACATATGAAAAAATGCTCAACATCACTAATCATCAGAGAGATGCAATTTAAAACTACAATGAAATATCACCTCACACCTGTCAGAACGGCTATTATCAATAAATCAACAAACAACAAGTGCTGGTCAGGATGTGGAGAAAAAGGAACCCTATTGTACTATTGGTGGGAATGAAGACTGGTGTAGCCACTGTGGAAAACAGTATGGAGTTTCCTCAAAAAATTAAAAATGGAACTGCTTGACCCAGCAATCCCACTTCTGCGAATATATCCTAAACATCTCAAAACAACAATTGGAAAGAATATATGCACGCCTATGTTCACAGCAGTGATATTTACAATAGCCAAGATCTGGAAACAGCTTAGTGCCCATAACCAGATAAGTGGATAAAAAAGCTGTGGTACATTTGCACAATGGAATGCTACATTGCTGTAAAAAAGAAGGAACTCTTATGCTTTGCAACAGCATGGATGGACCTGGAGAATATTATGTTTATTGAAATAAGCCAGTCAGAGAAAGACAAATACCATATGATCTCACTAATATTTGGATTCTAATAAACAAAAATAACCCTGACAAACAAAATGGTACTAGGAGCATAGATACATGGAACAGATTGGCAGGTGCCAGAGGGGAAGGAGATAGGGTGACTGAATAAAGAAGGTAAAGGGATTAACTAAAGAACATATATGCATACCCCATGGATATGGACAACAGTGTGGTAAAGGCCAAGGAAAGGGGATGTGAGGTGGGAGAAGGTGGACAAGGGGGGGGGGGCGGATGAAATGGAGGACATCTGCAATAGTGTCCATATTAAAAAATTAATAAAAAATAAACTGTATTTTATTTGCAGCCAATACAGAAACATAAAAATCATTCATAAAAATACATCAGGTTATCAAATTGTGGATTCAATCTCCAATTACATAATAAAGAATAAACACTTTGAAATACTTAGATACTATCCAGAGAAATTAAAGGGAGCTCAGAGAGCATATGTTCCCATGCTTTTGGAAGCTCATTTGATGGTGGTGTTTGGTTAAATTAGTCATTTATGGATTAGCTTTATTTTATGATTAAACATATTAAAATGTCTTAAAAAGTGTGAACTACCCTCTAACTGGGGGATCACATTGCACACCATAATGTGTACTATTTTTCACCTCTATATTTCAAATATTCTCAAATACTTTTAGCTGTTATTTTATTCAGTTGTAACTGGCACAAGACCAAAGGAAGTCTGCGTGTGTTTAGGCAAGTGCATATAATTCTGGGGACCTGCATTTTCTCTGGAAATCCATAAATCTTTCTTACATACATACTTTTTAATTTTATGTGTGTATTGGTTTCCTTTAACAAAGCCTCTGGAATACCTGGATTTTGCACTATACCTAAAAATAACAACCATTTCTGTAGCTATGCCCAAACAAACAAACAAACAAATAAAATGTAAGGGATGCTTTCACAGAATCAGCATAAAGTGTTCCCCTAAACATAATATCTGTTGAGTAAAAAGATGTTAGATAATTCCAATATTCCACTTATTTCCTCAAAAAACAAACAACTTGAAACACCCTACTAAAGTGTGTGCAAGTGAGTTACAGATAAATTGTATTTACAAATACATCCTCTCTAATAAAATGGTAATATGCAAATTAACCATCACTCCACTACATAAGCCACACCCACCAGCAAAGCCACGCCCACCAGCCAATCAGGGCGAGTATGCAAATTAACCCCAATCCAAGATGGCTACAGCCACAGAGAGCAAGGTTTCCCAGGTAACAGAGGAAGCCAAGCTTTCCATAGCCGTTGCAGGCCTAAGACTCCACTCAAGCTACAAAGTTTCAATTATAGAAGGTAAACAAATTCAAACAAATGGCGGCAGAATGGAGCTTGAGAGAGCAGGCCAGGGTTGCCGGCGGCAACAGGGGAAGCAAAGCTTTCCGCACACCCTGGCCGGGCTCACCCGCTTAAGGCTACAAAGTTTCAATTGTTGAAGGTGAATTAACTGCCACAGAAATGGCTGCCGCCCCAGAAATGGCTGCCACCCCAGGCTACCAAGTTTCAATTGTAGAAGGAAAATAAATTCCAGATACCAGGGTCTCCCCTTGGGTTGCCAGGGGGCGTGGACGGCCTGCAAACCACCACAGGCCCCTCGCTCAGGCCGCCCCACACCCCAAGGGAACCCCACCCTTATCTGTGACACCATTCAGGGCAAACCAGCTGGCCCCCACCCGTGCACCAGGCCTCTATCCTATCTAATAAAAGAGTACTATGCAGATTGATCATCACTGCAACACACAATATAGCTGCCCCCATGTGGACACAAGATGGCCACCACAAGATGGCCAGCAGGAGAGGGCAGTTGGGAGGCACCCAGCCTGCAAAGGAGGGCAGTTGTGAGGCCTACAAGGGAGGGCAGTTGAGAGGGACCAGGCCTGCAAGGGAGGGCAGTTGGAGGTGATCAACCCTGCAGGAGAGGGCAGTTAGGGATGACCAGGCTGGCAGAGGAGGAAAGTTGGGGGCAAACAGGCTGGCAGGGGAGCAGTTAAGCATCAACCAGGCTGGCAGCGGAGTGCTTAGGGGGTGATCAGGCTGGCAGGCAGAAGCGGTTATGGGCAATCAGGAAGGCAGGCAGGCAAGCAGTTGGGAGCCAGCAGTCCTGGATTGTGAGAGGGATGTCCGACTGCCCGTTTAGGCCCACCAGGATCGGGCCTAAACGGGCAGTCGGACATCCCTCCAGGAGTCCCAGATTGGAGAGGGTACAGGCTGGGCTGAGGGACAACCCCCCGCCGTGCACGAATTTCGTGCACCGGGCTTCTAGTAAGTATCATAATGATGAAGTGTGAAAGCCCATACAGTAAAAATGTCCTGTAAAAATGCCTTATATCATCTATAAAATGTACATAGATGTTCTCTGACACATTATTCACAGTGGCCAAGACATGGAAACAACTAAGTTGTCTCAATAAATGACTGGATAAAGAAATGGTACAAATATAAATGGAATACTATTCAGCCAAAGCAAAAGATGAAACACTGCCATTTGCAACATGGATGGATCTTGAGAATATCATGTTAAGCAAAATAACTCAGACAGAAAAAGTCAAGAACCACATGATTTCACTTACATGTGGGATTATAAAACTGAAAGCAACAAATGAACAAACAAAACAAACAAACAAAAACTCGCAGAAATAGACAATAGTATGGTGGTTACCAGAGGAAAAGAGGAGTTAGAGGGTATGAAGGGAAGGGGTGGGGGGATCTAGTCTATTGTGACTTAAGGAGATTTTCCTTTGGATGGTGGGTACACAACACAATATAAACATGATGTATCGCCCTAACCGGTTTGGCTCAGTGGATAGAGCGTCGGCCTGTGGACTGAAGGGTCCCAGGTTCGATTCTGAGCAAGGGCATGTACCTTGGTTGCGGGGACATCCCCAGTAGGGGGTGTGCAAGAGGCAGCTGATCAATGTTTCTCTCTCAATGATGTTTCTAACTCTCCATCCCTCTCTCTTCCACTCTGTAAAAAACGCAATAAAAATTAAAAAAAACCAACAACCAACATGATGTATCATAGAACTGTACACATGAAGCTTGTGACCAGAAAGGGACCAGGACCTATGAGGGTCTACCCTGGCACAGTCTGGAATGGGTGGGTTATTGACTTTGTGCAGAAAAGATTTCATGATACAAGTCCAGGTGACTTTGAAAGTATATTTATTAAAGCTGGGGACAGTGAAAGAAAGGAAGGGTTTAAGATAAAAGAGGCAAGATCACTGTAATAGGAGTGAGCTTTGGTTCAGCTGCCTGGACACAGGAAAGGAAGTCACAGTAACAGAAGTGAGCCTAGGCTGGGCTGCCTAGACCTAGACGCAGCAAAGGAGGTCACAGTTAACAACAGAAGTGAGCAATGCTGGGCTATTGGCTGCATGGACTCAGGATAAGAAGTGACAGTAACAGAAGGTAAGCCTCGGCTGGGCTGCCTAGACATAGGAAAGGAAGTCATAGAGGAAGAAGTGAGCCACGCTGGACTGTGCGGATTCAGAAAACAAATTATACAGGTAAAAGGAGGGCCCTTGGAGACAAGTTCAGGGGGTTAGCCCAGGATGGGCTGCCGCTGCCCACTGCTCTCCTGGTAGCAAGTCTTGTGGGAACCTTTAAAGCTTAGGAGAAAGAAAGCTAAGATACATGCCTGAGGAAAGAAGTGGGGAGCTGGCAAGCTCAAGGGAGAGTGATCATGGGGTCCTTTGTCTTAAGGGTTTTCCTGTTTTCTAAAGGTGGGAATTTTAGAGGAGGGTTCTATTGGAATATCCATCTGCTTTCCAGGTGTGTCCTTTGATATGCTGATAAACCAAAATGAGCATATAGAGAAATCAGGGTCATTCTCTGGTCAATTTCACCTTCACAGGAGGCAACCAATCAATGTTTGTCTCCCTGTCTCTCTCTCCCTTCCTCCTTCTCTATAGTCAATAATATATATTTTTTTCTTTTTAAAAAAGAACATCACTGGAAAATTTGCCCCAGCATGTGTAAACCATTTGCTCCAAAGTGTCCTTGGAGAGGCAAGATAAGATCTTGCAATTTATTAGCGGGCTGTAAATTGCTCAGCCATCTGTTCAGCTCTCAGTTTCCCCATTCCACTTGCCATGGAATTTTCCTAGCTTCTTACTACCCTGCCCTAAAATCTATATAATTTTATTAACCAATGTCACCCCAATAAACTTAATAAATAAATAACACAGTGCTTTGTATACCAGAATTAGAGTCAGTGTGATGAGAGTTTCAAAACAGGAGACACAGATGTTCTCTATATCATTACCAGTCTTGAGTATCTATAATAATAAAAGCACAATATGCTAATTAGATTAGACATCCTTCCAGATGTCCTTCTGAACAACCTTCCAGACGAAGTTGGGGCTGCGAGGGAACCCCAGGTTCCAGGTGCCAGAGGGAAGCCGGTGCTGGCAGCGGGGGGAAGGAAGGCCTATTCTTGCACGAATTTTGTGCATCAGGCCTCTATAATGTTCATAAAAAGAATAGACATGAGTATAGTAGAACCCATAAAAGATTAAATGTTCACATACTATGATTCTACTGTGTTATTTTGCTCTTGAAAATATGAGTGGAAAATATTATTCCCTTAGATTTGCATATAATTTAGTGTCTAAAATCCCCAATACTCAAACCAGGGCATGATAAACTGGTGCTACAGTTTTAAAGTCTTTGGGGGGCATAACCAGATAGCTGTGTACACCATTATTCATTCTCACCAGCCTCTGTAGTGTTAGAATATCAAATTTATTCAATGTGGCAATGTGCTCAGCCAAAGGAATTACATTCCTAGTCCTCCTTATGCTAATGTGGCCAGTTTGAATAATGACAAATATACCAAAATATTGTGTGAACATTTTTCACTAAGTTTTCTGGAAAAGAAGGAGGTGAGATCTCTCCTTGTCTTGCTGCCTGGGATATATGTGATGTCTGGAATTCTAGTCACTGTTTTGCACCATAAAGACACAGATGTTATTCTAAGGATTTCAGAGCAGAGAAGTGGAAGAAGCTTGGATCCCTGATGATTTTAAGGAGTTGCTGCTAAGCCAGCTCTGCACAGCCTCTTGTTATTTGGGTTTTTCTGTATAACATATAGTTTTACAGAAATTGTTTTCAACATTTTTTTAAATGTTTGTTATTCCACCTGTGTTTGCTCAATTCTTTATGAATTCACAGATGCCTACAAATGCATTTTATACCTTCTTCAAAAAGTATACCTATATAAATAATAAATGCTCCCGTGCCATTCTTAATTTTAATTTATTATTCTGAAATATTTTATATTCATTTGACCCCCTTTTTTCTAATTGCATTCAATCGGATATGCTTTAAACCATTGTATTATGGGTAACTGTCTGCATTACTTTGGGTGTAGACGTAAATGCTTTGTGGAGGAGCCTGATCTTAGTGTTTTCAGGAATTAAACCCACCTACATTTGTTATAACAGATAGATTTGCTATTATTTCTGGGATTTCTGTATACTTACTATTTTTAGTTCTCATAGCTGTTTGTGTTGTTTTCTGCTTTATTTGAAGTATAGATTAAGTAAGATGGGCTTCCACCTCCCCAATTTTTTCAGTGCTATCTTTTTTACTGTCTTTGCTAAAACCTAACTACCCTTCTTTTCAGGTCTTCTGACACCCTATTTTCTTTCCCTTTGCAATGCTTTGTACATGATTTGCCCCATTTACCTACTTATCACCCTTCAGATCTCAGCTCAAAGTTTTCTTCCCTCACTGAGTTGGATACATTGAATATATGGTCACGGCATACCATATACTTTTCTTCATAGAAATTAGCACAGTTGTAATTTTCATTAACTAGTGAAATTACATGTTTAATGTATTGCTCTCCAACTATATTTTAAACTCCATAAAAATGAGATCTGTGTCTTTTTTCCTCACCTTCCTAGTGCTTAACACAGTTCATATTGCAGAGTGAGCACTCAGTAAATAAAGAAATCATCTTCCCCATGTAGATAGACAAGCCTGATTAATTCAGTGAACTTGGGCCAGCAGAGCAATAGCTGGAGTTGCATGTAAATGTAACCTACCTGCATTCTAAAAGCAAATGTCAGTAAGTAGAGATTACAGTAATCTTGCAGATTTGTTTCCTGACCACTATAATAAAGAGAGGGTCTCAAAAAAGCAAGTCATAATCTTTGTGCTGGTAGAGGGTCTTGTCTACAATTTCTAAACATGCAATATCTGTGAAGCGCAATCAAGCAAAGGACAGTAAAATGACGTACGCCTGTACCTACACTGGTATTCTCAATTTGATAAATCTGTAAGTAGTACTCCTCAATGAGAAATGAAGATTGTTTAATATATTTTGTAAAATATTGAACTGTGAAGATAGCAAAGGGTACGTTTAAAATTTGAAGACAAAAGAAGATAAAATGATGTACAAGTAAAAAAACTTAGGAAGCAAATGTAATTAAAGGTAAGGAGAATAAATAAACCAAATTCAAGAAAATTTTAGACATGTCACCACCATTTCACCCACTAGAATTTTTTTTTTGGTCAGGGATTTGTTGGGTTTTTTTTTTTGCAGTCTGTGATAGTATTTTTTTATTGTTTAAAATATTACAAATAGTAGTACATATGTCTCCTTTTTTTCCCCATTGAACTTCCCCAGCCTCCCCTACTCCCCACCCACCCAGTGTCTTGCAGCCATTGGTTATGCTTATATATCACCCACTAGAATTTACTTTATAAATTACTACTAGAGATAGCCTGCTAAACAACAGGCCTGCTAATGTCACATTTTTGCAAAACCTTTTAAGGGTTCTCCATAGACCGCAATAGATAAAGCACTCCTTATTGTTGAGTATATTGATAAAATAACCATTAATTTTTATCACTTATTTTTTTAATCCTCACCCGAAGATGTTTTTCCATTGATTTGTAGAGAGAGTGGAAGAGAGAGGGAAAGACAGAGAAATATCCATGTGGCATCAATTGGTTGCCTCCTGCACGCAGGACCAGGGCCCTGGATGGGGAGGAGTCTGCAACTGAGGCACGTGTCTTTGACCAGAATCAAACTGGGCCCCTTTGGTCAGCTCTAACCACTGAGCCAAACTGGCTAGGGCTGTATCATTTATTTTTTATGGATTTTACTGTTAGATATTTTGGGGAAAATTTTAAGGTCAAGTAATTCACAGCTTGAAGCAATAAGCACGGACTTGAAAAGAATTTGACTGAGTCCAGGCCTACTTCAATGCAATACATCCCACAGGACCTGGCGATTTAATTCCTAGTTGGATTATCTTCATGTGCAATGTCTTAATTTTCAGGGGTTCAAATCATGCGTGACAAACTTAATTTTCTTCATTATGTTACAGGATACACTAAGTACCACAAAGAGACGTATAGAGAGTAGATCAATTTAAGTGTGCAGAATAATGTCATGTGTACTTTGTTTCGGATCATAGTTTTGGAATAAACCTAATGATCTTTTTTTTTTTTTTAATTCTTAAAGAAGATGTGCTTGAGGTTGTTTGGGGGTTCTGATTCAAGATAGTGACATAGGAAAATCCTAGGTTCACGTCCTCCCGAGAACACACTGAATCTGCAGCTACATACATGTGCCTCAACTTCCTCTGAAAATAATACCGAAATAATAATACTGAGCAACTCTCATGCCTCAGGCCCACCTCCTCAATGTGGGAAGGACAGACTGGACACAACCTCCCCATAACCCCGCACCCCCACCACCCACCCCACCCCAAGCAGCAGCCGCCTCAGGAGGAAACTCGACCCTGAGCTTTTTCCTGGGGTCTCTTCCCTGAACCGCACCTTGCACCTGAGAGATGAGCCTCAAAAACATCAAGCTTCGAGAAACAACTTCCGCCAGACGATACGGAACTGCGGGACGCTCCGCAGGGACTCACCTGTCCCCGCGCAGAGGACGCGGATCCAGAGGCGCCCAGGCTCCATGGGAAGGAGGCGAAGGAGACCATTGGCCAATCTGAACGCATCGGCCCGAGAGGCAGACAGCAAATTCAGTACAAATTGGGGGGCTGCTGGGTGGTGAACCCCATCTTCGGTTCTCCCTCTGCCTCCCTCGTGCTAACAGGCACCTTGTTTTCTGTTTGTTTGTGTTGTTTTTTTAACAATAGACTTGTGTTTTCCTGCTTCCTGCGGGAGCCAGTTACTCGCCCTTCGCTGGCGGCCTCCCAGCCGCAGGCGCCATCTTGGTGCTCTAGCCGTGGGCACCCGCTTTGTTAAAGGCGAGGCTGTCCTTTTTCCTTCCTTTTCCCTGGCGGGTGCTACCTACACACTCACCCTCTGTGGAGTTCCAGAGCGCCAGTATGTCCGGGAGGGGGACACCTGCTCGGACTCCGTGTTTTTGGTTGGTTTGCTGCTGCCTTGCCGTGGACGGGAGGCCCCTGGATCACCTGCTCCGGAGGAGGCCGGGAGGCTCCGTCCTGGTCTCGCGAGACTGCAACCCCCGCGCGATTCCCGGGCCCACTGCCGCCTCCAGGGCCCTGCACAGAGCTCGGCTTGAAGCGCTCCACGGGTATTGCCACAAAAGGCCCATGTTGCTGTCCTAGCGCTAGAGGCTGTGGCGAGCTCTCAGGAAGAAGACCGGGAATGCAGTCGCTGAGCTAGCCCTCTGCCGCGTTCCACCTCGCCTATGTGTCTCAGGCCGGGGCTCAGACCCTGTCTGGTGCCCCCCATGTTGCACCTGCTGCCAGGGCACCCCTCTACACTGCCTGGCCCTGGTGGCCAGTGGGCCTAGGCTTCCTGGGTCTCACAGGACGACCACCAAGGCAGAGAGTTCTGAAAAGGCTACCATGCCCACCCCACCAGAGCACCGGCAAGAGGCAAGGGACCCGGGGAAAGCCAGGCCTATTGGCTTCTCATTCTAGCTGCACCTGAGGGGCAGGCTTCTCATGAAATACACATCTCAGGACTGACTCTCATGCTTTCCAGAGACTTTGACTCTCCTCCAGCCACCTCCAAAATGTGAATATTGTCTTGTATGAAACTAATATAATATTGTCTGTCAACTGTAATTGAAAAAGGAAAAAAAAATTTAAAATAATAATGCCGTATTGTATATTTGAAAGTAGCTAGAAGAGTGGCTCTTGAAAGTACCCGTCACAAGAAAAAAAATGTAACTGTATGTGGTGATGGATGTTAAGCTGGACTATATTGAATCATTGCATTGTACACTTAAGCTGAAAAACATGTCAATTATGCCTCAATTTAAACATTTTTGAAGTAATTTGTTTGAGCTGCACACTATTTACTGAGGGTAGCGATGATCAAACACACTCCAGTTGGTGAGCCTCAAGTAAGGATGAGCACTTTGCAGGTTTTCAATAGGCCCTTCTTTTAATGTTTGCTCCAGTAAGAGTTCCTAGTCATTTTGATATATACTGATGGAAGTTCTCTGCAGACCTCTGCTGAAGACTTGTAAAGTCTGATGGCCTAAAAAATGTATCTAATTTCATCTTCTGAAGCAAATTTCCATCAAGAGAATGGAGAGAAAATCCTTACTCACCCAATGCCTAAACTCTCTGTTTTACATCAGATAGTAAAACTAATATAACTAATATAAATACAGTATTAAAATAATCCTTGATCAGAAAGTCAAGGTGACAATATACCATTTCTTCTTCAGAGTTTAGGAAATAGAAAGCCCGATTTTATACCACAATAATATTTGATATTTCATTCTTCCATTAGTTCTAAATTAACATGAAAAAAAGTTTGCCAATGAACCATAGGTAATTTATCTTCCATGTAATGAAAGCCAAATAAAATAAGCAACTACAAATAATACAAACAACACATTTATTTAGAAAAATAAACTGAAAATGCTGTTTGGTACATTATCCCATGAAGCATAGATAAATGGCTATAAAAAACTGTTGTTATATGTCAAATACAAATTACAAATGATTTTTTTTAATTCAGAGAACAAATAGATGTTCAACACAAATGTTTAGTGTACAGTTCACTGTATTTGACTTCTTGGCTGTTAATGATATAAAATGATCTTCATTAAAAAATTTTGATCCCTTTCTCATTCATTTGACCACACTGATGCTTTTTTGTTATTATTCTATAGTTATTATTTTAATCTGAGACAAACGTGTTTTGTTTTTTTTTTTAGATAACTGATTTTTATAGAAGAGAAATCAATTTCTGCAGAATTCTTAAGTGTTTTCTTTTTGGACTCCTGCAAGAAACTGCTTGTTGTGGTCTCAAAACTCATGGGACCATCTGTGCAAATAACAGCACACATCATTACCCTGAATGGAAGTGACAGTGCAAATATTAGAAGTGCATTGAGAAATAATCAGTAAGACTGACTTCCCCCCTCTCTCAAACAACATGGAGTGAAGGACTGAATGCAGAAACATTTCAAGCAATTGACAATAATGCTGTTATTCCATTATGGCTTTAAGGGTATACACAAGATGGCAAACATCCTCTCTGCAAACAGCAACTTTCTGTCCTAATACTACTGTTCATTGCTGCAATGCTCCTCTGTTCAGTTTATTTTTGTCGACATATTTATTTTGAAATGCTGAGTAATTCTGGCTAGAGATATTTCCTATCTCTATTTTACCTTCCCAAATGACAAATCAATTGATAATAATTTACTAGCTTAACTGCCGAATATACATTTTCATATCTGGGAATATTTATTTTCATGGTGAAAGAAGATGGGTTTTGTTTGGTTTCTGTTTTCTGTTGGCTTAATTGTTTAGTCCTTCATATATATATATATATATATATATATATATATATATATATATTTTTTTTTTTTTTTTAAATTTTCTTGGTAATTTCTGAGTGAAGAGATTTAAGGCTGTGGCTTTTTTCACCCCTAGGGCTCTGCTCATGGCTGTCAGACTAGAGGCAGATGATTTTATGCAGACCATATCAGTGATCACTTGTGCTCCAAAGTTGAGGGAATTTGCTGCTCTGAGATGGACAAGTTCCTGGTTATTTCAAAATTACATCTGGCCTCAAGAAGTCATAATGATGAATCTGAAGTTAGAAGAAATGAGCTGACATGCCTCCAAATAAAGATTTCCTTCCAATTTGAAGGAGCTGTCAGAAGAAAGAAAACAAAAGACAAAAGATCAGTTTAAATAGTAAGTACAGTTTAAGAAAAACACATAAAATGTATTAAGAATGAGGCGATCATTTTTTTTTTCCTTTACTCAGATGTTTCTTCCTAATGAATTGACCATTACATTTCCTAAGTTCTGAAATGGCCAACAGACCATAGAAAGACATTTCTTTAGGCTCCTGCTTGAAACCAGCAGCTTCAGCAAACTGCTGGCTTTGATTCAGGGCCAAGAGGCAATCATTTGTTAATGCTTAATTTAAAATTACTTGAATTATCAAGAATTTCATTTTAAATGTCTAAACATATTGAAACATATACTGTATTCCCCTTAAATTTCATATATAAAAATAATGTGATAAGTCAGTCATCAAAATTTAATAGTAGCATGCTTATATTTCAATTAAAAGATCTCTCTCTTTCATTAATCTCTTCCCATCTTCCCCATCCCACTGAGATATGTCAGTTTGTTCCATGCATCTATGCCTCTGTTCATCAGTTTATGTTCATTAAATTCTACATGTAAGTGAGATCATGTGATATTTGTCTTTCTCTGACTGGCTTATTTCACTCAGCATAAAATTCTTCAGGTTTATCCATGTTGTCTCAAAGGGTAAGAAATCCTTCTTTAACCAATGGACACAGACAATAGTGTGGCGAAGGCCTTGGGTGGGGCAGGGGCTGGGAGGAGGAAGCTAATGGAGGGGGAGGGAATTGGAGGACATCTGTAATACTGTCAACAAATAAAATTAATAACTGAATAAGAATTAATGTTCAAAATCTATCTCTTACAGTTTTTAAAACTTCAGATAAATTTGTCCACCTGTAAATGTACTGAGTTCTCAAAGACTGAAGGCTGTGAGGCAAATATCTGCTTCTATGAGTTACCTAAAAAAATTAGTGGAACAGGAAATTATTTATAAATAATTTTAGCTCTTATCTTAAATAGATGTAAAATGTACAAAACTCTTTTTTTTAAATAATATAGAGCCTTTAAATTTAAGAACATCTTGAGATATTTATATCTTGATATATTCTTTGATATACATATATATCACTATTAAAATAGTTAATAAATCATTTTTAAGGTAGAGACTTCATTTAAAACATCAAAAAAGCAATTAAAAACCACATTGCATAATGTTACCTTTCATTGCATTCTATATAGTCTAAATGTATTATCAAACTGCCGAAAGGATATTCTTTTCCTTGATGGAGCAGAGTTGCCAAAGAACTAGTCTGCCTTCATGAATACCTGCAATAATTCGCACCTTAAAATAAATTCTAGCCGAAACTGGTTTAGCTCAGTGGATAGAGCGTCGGCCTGCGGCCTGAAAGGTCCCAGGTTTGATTCCGGTCAGGGGCATGTGCCTTGGTTGCGGGCACATCCCCAGTGGGGGTTGTGCAGGAGGCAGCTGATCGATGTTTCTAACTCTCTATCCCTCTCTCTTCCTCTCTGGGAAAAATCAATAAAATATATAATAAATAAATAAATAAATAAATAAATAAATAAATAAATTCTATCCATATTTCTATCCATATCCTAATCAATATTTTTTTTGGGAAAAAAAAAAAAACCTAACCATCATTCTCACCCTGCTCACCCAACATCAAATATGCTTAGGACCACTTAATGTGCAGTGTGTCTATGGTCTTCTCTTTAAGTTATGATGTAAAAGAGAATATTTATGCAATGACTTACTAAAATAGGTCCAGAAAGTTATTAAAATGAACCTTGTACCATAATTCATTGAATAGTAAATTATTAGAAAAGTCAGAGACAGAGAGTAGTGGCATTATGTGCATTTTTAATCCCTTAAAGTCCATCTGAGAACCCCTGCTTTAATACTTTCATTTGGGGGTATGTAAATTCCAAATGCATGGTGTACTTTCTTCAATAAAAAGACACAAACATACACATAGATGACACAATAAAAACAAACTGTGCAGCTACTGAACAAATTGTAGATTACCAGATCATCACTAGCATATGTCAAGTTGCACATTCAGTCTTTTATGAAATTCATAAATAAAGAATTGTTCTCTCTTTGTGGTTTTAATAAGAGTTCAAGAATTGTTCAGAGTCTTGTAAATGTCATTTTAATAATCCCTTTAAATTTTATCTGTTGCTGTTATCTCTTGAAATATGATTTAATTAGATTGCTAATCCCACACATCCAGGAAATGCCAAGAGGTATTCTAGAGGGGAAATGTTGCCTCTTACAGTGTAAATTTTCTCCTTAACTTTGCTAATATCATGGCAGAATTTTTCTTATTCTTTATGAGGCAGTTGTTGACTGAGTTTTTCATCCTAACAATCCTGTCCTATAGTATTTAACGTAAAAAATAAAATAAAACTATTAACAGATTCTTGCTTGATTAAAAAAAGTTTTGTACATTTTACATCTATTTAAGATAAGAGCTAAAATTATTTATAAATAATTTCCTGTTCCACTACTTTTTTTAGGTATCTCATAGAAGCAGATATTTGCCTCACAGCCTTCAGCAACCAAACATTAAAAGCAGAGAATAAAATCTTCTAACCAGGAGATGTCTATATTGGCAGTTTGAATTCCAACATTGGGTGTTAATGGAATACATTTAAGTCTTACTTAGTTTTGAAAATTTTTGCAGATATCTGGGCCTCTCTCTCCCTGCATGGTATCAGATATCACATTCACCCTAACCTCAGGCCAAATATATTTTCCCCACTAGAGAAAAGCCCCAAATAATTTTTCATTTATAATTTGCTGACTTAAAAATTCATGAACTTCCATTATTATATATTGTTTGTATTTTTGCCTCAAATATGGAGAAATGTAATACACCATCATCCCTATACAAGTTAAATGAATGTACTCAGCATTGCCATAATGAAACATAAATCACCAAGATCCTGTGTTAGCAACAATGAGTTGAAGTGCTCCCGGGAATGCTCTCTGACTCATTCTTCAGATCAGTAGTTAATTGTTTCATTCTATTTCAAAGGCCTTTGTTCAAAACTAATTAAAGTTTTCTTCACTTTTTGAATGGAATAGGTCAAAGTTTTCAAGCACTACAAGGGTCATTCTTTAATTTCGGTAAATTTTTCCAGACACAAATGTGATATACAAAATATGAACAATACCAGATAATTTTTAGGCTTTGACTCATTAAATGTCAAGTCAGTTAATTTAAGTAAGTAGCATCTTTCTTTTTTTTTCAAACTTGTCTTCCTCACCTTAAGAAGAAACTTGCTATTGGAGCCTTTTATTGCAGTAACATAGTCAAAGGCACAAGAGGCCCAACCCATGTATTAAAAACTCGAGTTTTTCACAGTACAGGTAAGAGTGATTCTCCCACAATTTCAGATTCCAGAATCTGGTGTAGACACTAAGTTTCACCCCTGAAAGGGATGGCCTTTGGACCTTCATCTTGACCAAGGGACCTTTGACCAAGTCCATGGGCTGAGGCTGCCTCTCCCTACTTCCTCCCATTGACAAAGTGAACCAGGTATGTGCACGATGCACCAGGAAGCCCAAGGTCTCTTCTGTGTGGCTCTCCATTCGGTCCCCTCTCCAGTTCTGTCCTCAGGTTTAGGGGATACTTTTTTCATGTAAACAGTCTAGCTCTGGGCTGAGTGGCTGCTTGGGCCCCAGGCCGAAGACATCACAGGGACCTAGAGACACAGTGGGGTTGTAGACCCTGAGACAGCGTGGTGGTGAGCAATGGCAGGGCATAGCCTGCATAGAAGGTGCCCGGGGAGGAAGGCAGGGGCAGTGGTGGCTGCATGCAGTCCAGGCAAGTGGAGAGGTCGCAGTGCTTGAAGCTGCCACTCTCCAACATGTCCTTGGTGTTAGGGTTGAGCACCCAGTAGTTGTCCTTGTCTGTGAGGTTGTGGCAGATGCTGTTCTGCCATTTTTGGGTGTTGTCGTGGTAGAAGGGTACTTGCTAGGTGATGACCTTGTCAGTGTGGCCCAGCCTGAGGCTGAGCCCTGGCGCCTGCGCGATGGCCATGGCGATGAGAGCAATGTAGCTGCCGGGTGGCTTTTAGCCTCCTAGAGCTGTAAGTACAGTAAAACCTCTATATAATGGACTAATTTGGGTGAGGGGGTGTCCCTTAAAGCCAAAATTCCGTTCTATAATAAAGTAGGTTTTCCGAATGCATGTTAAAAAATTGACATATTAGTTAAATTGTTTTTACTTATGTAGATACATCTGTGTAATTAAAATTAAGTATATATGGAAAGTTGATTTCACAAAAAGTTTTCTATGTGTAATTAACCCAATTATTAATTAACTAGAGGCCCAGTGCACAAAATTCGTGCACGGGGGGGGGCATCCCCTCAGCCCAGCACCCTCTCCAATCTGGGACCCCTCGGGAGATGGATGTCCGACTGCCGGTTTAGGCCCCATCCTGGGGATAGGGCCTAAACTGGAAGTTGGACATCCCTCTCACAATCTGGGACTGCTGGCTCCTAACTGCTCACCTGCCTGCCGGCCTGGTTGCCCCCAACTGCCCTCCCCCCCCCAACGAGCCTGGTCACCCCTAACCACCCCCCCCCGCTGGCCTGGTCTTACTGCCCCCCCTCCCCACTGGCTTGATCGACCCTTACTGCCCCCCCCCACAACTGGCCTGGTAACCCCCAACTGACCCCCTGCTGGCCTGGTCGCCCCACGCAGCTTGCTGTTCAGTCATCCGTCTGGTCGTTTAGATCATGATGACCCCTGGCTTTTCATATATTAGGATTAACATAAAAGGAGCAAAGGGAAGGCCAGATAATATAGGCATGCCATTTGTACAGCTTTGCCAGAAAACTGCAGTTTAACACTCTCCAGGTCTGTTCCCCAGAGATCCTGGGGGAAGGGACGAGAAAAGGAAAGAATAGATGCATGAACAATAAGGTCTAAATGACTCAGAGAGGATGCTTGTTTATTAGTCACTAGAGGCCCATTGGACGAAGATTTGTGCAATAGGCCTTCCTTCCCCTGGATGCTGGCACTGGTTTTCCTCCGGCATCCGGGACCCAGGCCTTCGCTCCAACTGCAGCGGAGAAGCCAAGCATTGAGGCTAGGCTTCTCCGCTGTGGTCGGAGCAAAGAAGCCAAGCCTCTTCAGTCTTCAGTTGTCTTCAGTCTTCAGTCTTCAATCTTTGCTCGGGCCAGAGCCTTTAGCCTTCTCTCCGCACCTGTGTATGCAAATTAACCTGCCATCTTTGTTGGGTTAATTTGCATACCCACTCCTGATTGGCTGGTGGGTGTCACAGAGGTATGGTCAATTTGCATATTTCTATTTTATTAGTGTAGATACCTGGGAACAGGGCATTGGCCAGAATGGGAGTGCCCATTCAATCTGCAAGGATTCAAAATCTGAGATACATAAGCTCCTCAACAAAGGGAGTCCCCTCTCTTGGCTCTCTTGCACACTGTGCTCCTGGCTCTCTTGCTGCAGGGGGCATGCTTCCCTGCATTCACCCACATGGCTCATGGCCACGTGGACCCCACACATGGGGCTAATGGATTACAATTGGCCTGATGCTCTGCCAGACTGAGCTCCACCATGGAAGGGAAACTTTGGGCACCGGCTTTGCTTTTAATTCTGCTGAATCCCCAGGTACACATTTTCCAGGACTGGTTTAAAGAAAATGGGACCTTGGAAACGCAGAGATATAACTCCATGCAAAAAAAAATCACTCATTCTACTGTTGAGTCTTAGAAAATTCTTTTTCTCAAGATATTATAAGAACCCCACACCCACTAACAATGGAGAAATTCTAACTGTGTAATTCTCCAATAACGGTATTATTATAATTTTAAATGTTTACTGAATGGGACTAGTAAATGCATGCATTCACCAGTCACCAAATGCACACAGCTGAGGCATGGCTTAGCACATATCAGAACATCGGGATCACACATGTTAAAACTGTTGCAGAAAGTCATGCCACATAACAAAAGAACCAATTACCATTCACCATGCAGTGTGTCATGTGCTAATCATTCGCCAAACATTATATATGAGTGGTGACTCTTGGATTTAAATATGTAGACTATAGTTGTAAATATATAATATTTATGTCGACAAAATTACTAGTGTTTTTTTTCCAACATATGGCCTATTCACTAAAATCTGTTAAAAATAACAGTGAATTAATAACAAGAAAACCCTGTTAATTTAATTATAAGCAAATCTTGGTTAAAATTCTCTTAAAATTAATAGGGTGTTAATTTTCACTTGTGACCCATGGACCGGAAATTTTGTCTGTTAAATCTGAAGTCCATTAAATTGAGGTCTACAAAATTGAGGGTTTACTGTAGCATCTTAAGTGACTAAGAACATTTCTTCACAGATAGGGCAGCATGATTTTAAAATGTCAAGACAGCAAGCAAAGCTAAGGAAAAGCTAAAAATATTACTGAAAGTTTATCCAAACAGAAGTATTTCACAATTCTATATTTATTTGGAACTTAGTGTAATTTTTATAATTCTCTTCATTATAATCTATATTTATTAAGTATGAATATATAAAGTTTTATATATGAATTATATAGTACTAAAATATATTTTATAAAACAGACAAATACTTATATACTAGTGACCCGGTGCAAGGAAATTAATTAGAAGGTGGCCAGTGGGGAGGGACTGGACAAGACGGGCCGGACATGCCCTGGAGCCAACCTCCAGCATTCCCTCCCTGGCTGGCCGTACTTGGGGTGGCACCGTGGCTCCAAAGGCACCTGTGGACTGAGTGGGGGTCCCTCCGGCAGGTGGGGTCCCTTGGCCTGGCCTGCGGAGATCAGGCCAAAACCAGCTCTCTGACATCCCCCAGGGGTCCCAGAGTGCAAGAAGGCACTCTGCAAAGTATCTGTCATACAGGAGTGGAATGCAAATGCAAGTGTGCAGTAAACCAGATTTGGGGCCCACAGTGTCCCAGCAACAACATAACCCATGGCAACAGGTGGAATTGCATGACCCGTGAGGAATCAGGCTCCCTCCTTTCGGTTTTTGGGGTGCGTCATCGGAGAACTGCTGTTGCCAAGTCACTGCAGCTCGGCAACCCCTGCGTTGAGCGTCTGCCTCCTGGTGATCAGTGCGTGTCATAGTGACTGGTCAGACAGAGGGAGGGACACTTAGCATATTAGCCTCATATATATATATAGATAGATAGATAGATAGATAGATAGATA
Source organism: Cnephaeus nilssonii (assembly GCF_951640355.1). Taxonomy (NCBI): domain Eukaryota; kingdom Metazoa; phylum Chordata; class Mammalia; order Chiroptera; family Vespertilionidae; genus Cnephaeus; species Cnephaeus nilssonii. The sequence goes on from NC_137073.1 coordinate 43,683,924, forward strand.
GATAGATAGATATGTATTATATATGTATATATAATTTAAAATATTGTAATTATGAAATGGTGCATCATGTGTCTTATGTCTGCTGCATTTAAGAAGTAGTAAGTATGAAGAGACCAAAATCATTACCAAAAAATATCTGTCTTATTCCCTCTGTTAAATTAATAGCAGCAAGAAGTTTCCACTTAATTAGGTTAAATGAAAATGTATGGAATACTTACTATAAGCCAGGCTTTATGCCAAGCATGGAAAATATAAAAATAAAAAGTTATATTTCTATTACATCTAAATACAAAGCTAAATATTTCACATTTTATTTGTTATATAAAGCTATGAAGTAGATATTCTTATCATTCTCCAGGTAAGGAAATTCTGGCACTGATAAGATTGCACTACTACCTGGAAGCCAATTTTGATACACTTACACGATTCATTGGGTATAATGAGATGAATATTTGGGACAAATAGTAGACCCACATAGACTAAAATATTTACTATTCTGTCCATTTATAGAAAAGGAAGTCAATCTTGTTAGAATCTAACTTATTTATTATAATATTAATTATGAATCTATTTTTCCAAATGGATTGTGGATCATCTGAATAGCATTTATTAAATTATCTATATTTTGCTATGCTTTGACATGCTATTCTTTTTTAAAATATATTTTTATTTATTTCAGTGTGGAAGGGAAGGAGAGAGAGATAAAAACATCAATGATGAGAATCTTTGATCAGCTGCTTCCTGCACGCCCCCTACTGGGGATCAAGCCCACAACCCAGGCATGTCCCTGACTGGGAATCAAACCTTGACCTCCTTGTTCATAGATCGACACTCAACTACTAAGCAACACCAGCCAAGCTGATATACTATTCTTTTGTAATAATTCACATACATAGATGATTGTAATTTGGATGCTAGTCATTCATTTGCTCTGTGGTATACATTTTAGATTCAGAGTGGTTGTTTTTAGCAAAATTTTAAAATTCCATGGACTAGCATTGAATTTATAGATTAAATGAGGCAGACTTGGCATCTGTGCAATATTAAGTAGTCATATCAGAAACATTGTTATTCTTTTTTCAGTTTTTTTAAAAAAGTTGGATATACAGCTGTCATTTTGAATTTTACTGTGTTAGAATAAGACCTGTTTGGTAAGCCCAATTCCCAAATATTAGTGTTTTCTAATGTGAATAGAGGGATAGCAAAAACACTTCCCTGTGAAAAGAAAAATGACCAAAGTTAACTTTCTAGCTCTGTTTCTATGGAAACCTGGTACTGGTAGAATGTCAGCTGTATTACTATGTAACTTCGCTTATGATAAAAATAAATCCTGATTTATAAACTGCATCTGGTCTAGCAAGACTGTGAATGACTATAAATACCTTTTGGGATTTCTGAAGGTGGTAACTGGTCATGTTCTTCCCTATTTGGGACATGGGAAGTGTTAGTCAGGGTTGGTCCCTCATCTGCCCATGATCTCAAACTCTCACACCTGAGCTGTCACTTTGCAGGGTTGAAGAAAGACTTTATCCTTGACACTTGTGGAAACTCATGTCAGAGAATCACTTGATACTTCCCTACAGATATGCTTTGTTTACTGCATTATTCTAATGAAATCATTGTCAAATGCAGTCTATGGGGGTACTACTGTGAGATGGGTTGTCAAGTTGAACTTAAAACTACTAAGAGTGTTAGTAGTGTCATACATATGGAGATTCTCTTTCATTTGTGTATTATTGTCTTCATATTCTGTCATGTGTAGAGGACTAAGTGGTCAGAAGGAGGTACAGGGGAAGACTTTATACCTCCCCCAACTTTTTATAGGGCTTGAAGATGCAACAAACACCAGAGTCCCCTCTGAATGGTGCCACGGATACTCCTGCCTTAGTTATTATATTCCTGCAATAAGGAAGTCTGATGAGAAGATTTTGAATAATAGACTTAGTGCCACTGCTTTAGAAAGAATCCTAGCTAATAAAGAGGGCATATGCTAATTGACCCTCATGCCATCGCAAAGATGGCGGCACCCACAGCCAATAAGGAGGGGATATGCTAACTGCTGCCCTGCCCTCAAAGATGGCGGCACCCACAGCCAATAAGGAGGGGATATGCTAACTGCTGCCCTGCCCTCAAAGATGGCGGCACCCACAGCCAATAAGGAGGGGATATGCTAATTGACTGCCACACCCTCAAAGATGGCGGCTCCCACAGCCACAAGATGGCGGCGCTCAGTCCCCTCAGCCCCACTGGGGCAGCAGGTGCGTGGCAAGGCTGGGCTCACCCCCAGGAGGGCCCGGCCGCTCCGCATGCCTGCCTCGGGAGTCCCCCAGTCTCCTCAGCCCCCTAGCCACCCAGGGCTGGCCCGAGGCACAGGTAAGCCTTAGATGGCGGCTGCCTAGCCTCCCAGGGTCGCCTGAGGCTCATGTAACCAGGGCCGGCCGAGGTTTGTGCTGCCAGCAGTGGCAGCAGCAGAGGTGTGATGGGGCGTCACCTTCCCCTGATTGCCAGATCGCCTCCTGCCCCTGAGGGCTCCCAGACTGTGAGAGGGGGCAGGCTGGGCTGAGGGACCCCCTGCTCCAGTGCATGAATTTTCATGCATCGGGCCTCTAGTTTATAATATTAAACACAATCATTCAGTGGAAGAAGTTGGGCAGAGTTTCCTCCAGACATGCAAAAAAAAAGTTTTAAGGAGTTTTCACTGATAAAAATGACATTTAAAGATAGATAGACAATGTGTTATCATCTAGAAAAAGAAGCATTCTAGATAGACAAATGAAGCATTCTAGATAGACAAATAAAAACACCTAGGTCATTTTTAATAGCATTGTGTGTATTTACTCTTACCCATTTAGTATGTTTTATATTCAGCCCAAGTACTGGTTCCAAGTTGTATGAAGTTTAATTATTTTAATTATTGTATAGATACATACAGAATTTAATGCATATAATTAAATTACGAAAAGATAGTTATGTATGCACTTCCTTGTAATCTTTAAATTCTATTAAATATCTAGCTATTTTGGAAAGTCATTTTATTTCATGCTTCACAAACTATGAATATTGAGAAAATCACCTTGAAAAAGATTATTTTAATATGGGTAAAATTAAATTGTGAGCTCTAACATTGTGTTCCAAGTTGACACAACTAATTCCTTCTGATGAATTATCTATGAAATATTGCAAAATATAAGTGAGATTCTCTTACAGCTGCCCTGCTTTCCTGAGCCCAGGAGCAGTGTAGGACCAACCTACACATCTAGGAGGAAAACATACTAACCAAACGTGTAGGTCAGGCGTCCTCAAACTACGGCCCGCGGGCCACATGCGGGTGTTTTTGCCGTTTTGTTTTTTTACTTCAAAATAAGATATGTGCAGTGTGCATAGGAATTTGTTCATAGTTTTTTTTAAACTATAGTCCGGCCCTCCAATGGTCTGAGGGACAGTGAACTGGCCCCCTGTTTAAAAAGTTTGAGGACCCCTGGTGTAGGTAGTGCTTGACGTATTGAGGCTAGATAATTAGTAAATGTACATGAGTCTGATATAGCAGCAGTTTAGAGAGATGATATTTAAGTCTTTCAAGCCAGATGGTCAATCTCTAAAATAAATTCCTGACACCCTGAAAGATCCCTCACCTCAGAATGCCCTTATCTGAACTAGCACATCAATGACATTCAATAACATTAGTTCCAAATTACCAAGGACAGCTACAAAATTTATAGAGTTCAGTGAAAAATGAAATGCAATGCCCTTGCTCAAAAAGCATGAAAAGAGCTTTTGTTTTTTCTTACTCCCTCTCTCTGTTTTTATATTTGCTCTTTAATGTCATGCTCCTTCTGGTTGAGTGAAGACCCCTATAAACCCTGGAGCTTTGCCGTGCAACTCAGAGCACATCACATGGCTGCCAGCACTTTGTCCCCCACTGAGACAGGACAGCAATGATCTCTGGGTAGAGGAGGGGAAGTGGGTGGTGAATGTGGTACCATGCCTGGCAAGAAGCTTCAAGCCTCCAACATGTTCTCTATTATCCTATTGGACTTCATTTATAAAATGCAAATTCAAAGATAAAAGTATCAAGACAGAGACTGCATATCATTAAACCTCAAGCGTAGGGGAGCTATCTATGGGTAAGGAGGTGGTGCTGCTGAAGACAGGGCTCGGTGCAGTTGCAATGGTCACAAGCCCATGAAGCTGACCCTGCAAGTCTGTCCCACTACAAGCCTTTTAAATTCAAAACAACAACCAAATAGCCAGCTTTGCCTAATACTCTGCTCCACTGTGTTCGGTTTTTCATTTAATAGTAACTACAAAATGCACATAAAATGTAAGGAGTAACATAAAAACCAGTTTAAGGAGTGCCACATTTTTATAAGTTAAACATGTCCACTTAAGATTTTGACATTATAACATAGAAAAACAATTGCTTATCTACTGTGTAATCTGGCCCTGAAAACGTTACCCTTCAAAGTAAGGACCTTGTTTGTAACGTCCGACTAAATACTTTGTTAGCGTAGTAGCATAGGTAGCTAATTAGTATTAATAAAGGAAGGGAGCAAATGGAATCAGACATTAGGCCTAATAAACTAGGGAGCTAAATCAGACATTAGCCTGCTTCACTAGGAAGTTGCAGCATTCACAGGCTCCCCAGGAGACCAGCCACATCCTCTGCCCGCAGAATGTAATCATCTACCAGCCCTGGAGTGGGCAGGAAGCATCTCCCTGGAGAACAGCCAGCCTGGTACCTGGATTTTCCAGAGAAGCAGGGGGGAAATTCCTTTGCTAGGCACATGCACAGTAGAAACCAGGTGACACAGCAGAACTTTGGGGCATGCACAGTAGGAGCCACAATGGCAACAAAAAGGGGTGGAGTGTAGTCTGAGAAAATCTGGAAAAGTAGGTAATCAGATTGGATGAGGGCCTGGAACCCTGGAAGGTCCAAGAAGGCGATTGGTTAGGAGGAGGGCCCAGTGTAACCCTGGGTAAACCTTGAGGGCATATTATTTCCCTTCAACCCTATAAATGTTGCCACTAGGCTTAAACTTGCTCCATACATGTGCCCTTTGAAATTCCTTTCTCACCACATTGCAAGAATCAACCCATTTTCACTGGTAATAACTTGACAAATGAATTTGGGGAAATGCGCTAAGAAAATTAGTTACAGACAATGATATAGATGTTCTCTTGCTCATGGAACATCTGCATTCACAAAGCAAAGGACTATTCTATTATCTTAAACTGTATCGGTTTTTCCCTCCATATGTACAGTATATGTCCATGTAGAATCACAGCAATTTGGGAAAGGGTTCCTTTCAGTTTTTTGCCAATTAATTCAATTCAGCTTAAATCAATTTGGTGACATAATAATAATAATAATAATAGAAATTACATTTTTTGAACAATATAATAGTGAAGTCCTATGATGTGATAATTTAAAATATATTAACAATATATTTGTAGTTACTTTAACATATGTATGTCACAAAAGACTATTTAAAAGCACATCTTAGAAGTCTAGCTCAAACATGTTTTGGGATATTTTGTCAACTGTTTGAAAAAAATCTTATTATTGCTCTATAAATGTTACAATTAAATATCATAATTAAAGTCTTCCATAGGAAAGGAATAAATGATGTTAAAAAAGAAATATTTTTTTCATCCTTTTAGATTTCATGTTGAAAATATTACCTTGAAGAATACTTTCTAGAAATCTTTTTCTACTGTTTATTATGGGCAAAAAATGAACCAATAAATTAGTCAGGACGGACACCAATCTTATGATTAAGTACAAATTCCAATCACTTGAAAAACATTCATTCCACAGGATACATGCAGCTTATGCTTGCTTACCTGCTTCATTCATTCATTCAATCATTTATTCATCTAAATTGTGTGCAGTCTCGTGGTACTTCCTTAGTATTGGCTAATGCCAAACTCTTAATGTGGATTGATCAATTAGAAAATACTTGCAAAATTCTTAATATAGTGCCTGGTATGATATCATAATTTTGGAGTCTGGTACTCAAAATTAAATTACATTACACAACATTTATAAGGATCTGGATAAGAGAGTTTTGTTTTTAATCCTCACCTGGGATATGTTTTTATTGATTTTAGAGAGAGGGGGCAGAGAGAGAGACAGAGAAACATTGACTGGCTGCCTCCCAGGTACACCCGAATGGGGATCAAACCTGCACCCTAGGTATGTGCCCTGATTGGAAATAAAACTTGCAACGTTTTGGTATATGGGACAACACTGCAACCAACTATGCCACCTGGCCAGGGCTGGACAAAATAGTTTTTCATACTCAGTTTCCTCAACTATTAAAAAAAATGGGAAAAGGTTAATGTTTACTTTGCAAAGTTGATAAAGAAGGTAAATGAGAACATAGGTAAAAATGATTTTATAGTGTTTATTTTTACAGAAACATTGAACAAAACTTTTTTTCCCCTTTTTTGTAGGTAATTCCACAAGAGTGCTGAACAAGCTACCTGAAAACCTAATTCTTAGAAAAGAGTTCAAGGCTACTTGGTGCACATCGACAGGGAAACTGCCATAATTCTCTGTCCCATCTCTCACAACCAAAGGAGGCCACAGTAGTGGGTTTGCCAAGAAATAAAACCAGAATGAAAATAACTGTCTTGCCCTCTTCGTTCTGTGGTTATCTACACTAACAAAAGAGAAATATGCAAATTGACTGTACCTCCACGATGCCCACCATTCAATCAGGAGTGAGTATGTAAATTAACCCAACAAAGATGGGTTAATTTGCATATGCAGGCATGGAGTGGCTGGGGGTGGGGTAGCTACTTGCGTGCATGCTGGCGCCAAGTGGCCTGCGTCCCAGGGACAGGCGTCCTTGGGAGCCAGGTCGCTCTGAGCCTGTAGGCCTGCACATAGGCCTGGAGTGGCTGGGGTCCTGGAATGACCCCCCCGGCCACTCCGGGCCTACGCACGCAGGCACGGAGCAGCCGGGGCGGGGCGGGAACATCCCTGGGACCCAGGTGCTCCGAGCTGGCACTCTCAAAAGCGGCCAGAGGCGGGGCGGGAACGTCCCCTGCAGCGAGCAAGCGAGCAGACAGCAGACTGCAGGGGACTGCTTGCCCCTGGCTTGGCAGCGAAGGGCAAGCAATCCCCCACAGAGCCCCCACAGAGAGCAGACAGCAGGGCCCTGCTTGCCCCTGGCCCCGGTGGCTAAGGGCAAGCAGGCTCCCACAGAGAGCAGATACCAGGTCCTGTGGTGGCATCAAGCAGGCGGGGTCCGCAGACAGCAGAGAACCAGGAGGAACAGGCCTAAGCCGTCAGTAGGACATCCCCTGAGGGATCCCAGATTGGAGAGGGTGCAGGTTGGGTTGAGGGACACCCCCCGCACCCCGAGCATGAATTAGCATAGGTAATTTTGCAACCAATGATATATAAATACCTTCTAATATTTAATTACTTTGGACAATATAGTGCACAGTGTAAAAATTACCAGAGTGTAAATGCTAAAGGAACAAACTTAGAAAAACTGTCACCAGGATACTTTGTGCTTTGATCAATGAACCCAGAAAAGCACACCCAGTGAAGATATTTACTTCATACTCTGAGTAAGTGGAGGGATTCAGCTACACAAAATGTGTATGTTTACTTACCCTGCCTCCTCTTGTGACTCACTAATAGTATTCAGAGGACGGTTTTGTCTTTTTGTTTGTTTTTTTGTTTTGTTTTGTTTTTTTTATTTCTGAAAAAAAAAAATCTCTGCTTTAAGAATGTTTTCATTAGCTTAGACCAAGCAGGAATTTTACTCATACTAATGCTCATAAATTGTTTTCTCTAAAGCCAAAAATTGTTTTGAAAACCCTTTCTTCTAAATCTCTCTTTTTCCTGTCCTGCCTTTTAATTTCCTTTTAATTAACTGATGTGCTGCTTAGAAAAACAGTTGCAGCCAGATTGGAGAGTGCTGTGAAATGAATGGCTGTGATATTTATCCCTCCTTTTGGCAAAACTCCTTTGTGTAAGTGCATTAAAAACTACTGAACCTAATGTTAGCAGGAGCAACAGCACATTCTACTCAGTTCCATTGCAAATGAGGCATGCTAGAGAATGGCATTACTGGTATTTTTTCATGGTGGAATTAGAGTACCTTCAATCAAAACAAAATCAAAATGCTAACACTCTTCCCTTCTCATTTAAACATTTCTGTCAAGTCACAATCCTTTTAGGTTCTTCATCTATTACATGAAACAAGTGATAACAATATTCCTCCTTCTAATAACTGATGTGATTCAACAATTAAACTCTGAAGACAAGCCATAAAATGCTCTCATCTTTATGAAATGGCATTCCTTTCTTCCTCTAGATTTTAAACAAATGATAGGAAAAGAAATCAAGGATTCTCTGGTGCTATTACTAGTAAGGTCTCTGAAGTTACTGGTCTTGGAAAAATATCTAGCTGCTTATGCCAAGAGGCCATCTCCATTCTTCATTTCCTTTTTAAAAACATTTTACTCAAAAGGAATTAGAAACAAAGCAAGATAGAATATATTCCACTTAAAATTTATTTTTCTTCTAACATGCTTTGCTTTCTTAGGCATACATGACTGAATATTGTAAGCTCTGGGATAGAAAAAAATATCTTGCATCAACTATAATAGAGTGGTGTTTCTGGAAAGTCTTTGTAAAAAGCAACATACAGAATGTCTCTTAATAAATTTTGTATATTAACCCCTCAGATGTATCATTGGCGAGTATCTTCTCCCATTCAGTAGGTTGTCTTTTCATTTTGATGGTTTCCTTTGCTGTTTAAAACTTTTTAATTTGATGTAGTCCCATTTGTTAATTTTTTTCCTGTGTTTCTCTTGCCCAGGGAGATGTATAAAAAAAAAGTCACTATGAGAACTCTCAAAGATTTTACTGCCAATGTTTTCTTCTATAAGTTTATGGTTTTGAGTCTTATATTTAAGTTTGAACACTTTATAAAATATATGATTGCCTAACCACCATGCTGTACACCTGAAGCTAATACAAAATAATATTGAATGTAAACTGCAATTGTTAATTGATTTTAGAGAGAGAGAGAAACATCGATTTGTGTTCCAGTTATTTATGCATTCATTGGTTGCTTCTTGTATGTACCCTGGCAGGAGATTAAACCGACAACCTTGGTGTATCAGGATGATGCTCTAACCCAGTGGTCGACAAACTCATTAGTCAACAGAGCCAAATATCAACAGTACAACGATTGAAATTTCTTTTGAGAGCCAAATTTTTTAAACTTAAACTTTTTCTAATGCCACTTCTACAAAATAGACTCGCCCAGGCCATGGTATTTTGTGGAAGAGCCACACTCAAGGGGCCAAAGAGCCGCATGTGGCTCGCAAGCCACAGTTTGCCGAACACGGCTCTAACCAACTGAGCTACCCAGCTAGGGCCGAAACAGTAACTTAAAAATAAAAAGAGGGTCTTAAAATGTTTCTGTTTTACTTTGAAGGGGGTAAGATAATGCTACAAGTTTAATCGCAAGTGTCTAGGATATTTTTATTTAACCTTAGAATGGGTCAATTTCCTAACAACTTTCCTTCAATCTTGCCACCACTATGACTAGAGAATGTGAGTATCCATGTGTATACATTCACATTGCCAACAGAAAGAAGATTACCCTTATAATCAGACAAATAATGGAATGATGAGTAATTTTTACTGTCATTAAACTTGGAATCAGAGGGAGGTCCTAGGTACCCTAATGCTCTTTGTCATGATACATCTCAAATACAATCCAATGACATATCACTTTAACTCCTAAAGAAGTAAACTACACTATCAAAGTATCACCATGGTGTTATATTCAGAATCCAGTAACTTCTTCAATAACGGCTAAACCAAAAATAGTCTCAGTGTCTGGCTCTCAAGGTACTTTTGGTTCAGGTGTGTTTTCCAATATACTATGAATATCCTCTCTAATAAAATGGTAATGTGCAAATTAACCATCACTCCGCTACATAAGCCACGCCCACCAGCCAATCAGGGTGAGTATGCAAATTAACCCCATCCAAGATAGCTACAGCCACAGAGAGCAAGGTTTCCCAGGTAACAGAGCAAGCCAAGCTTTCCCATAGCCGTTGCAGGCCTAAGCCTCCACTCAAGCTACAAAGTTTCAATTATAGAAGGTAAACAAATTCAAACAAATGGCGGCAGGATGGAGCTTGAGAGAGCAGGCCAGGGTTGCCGGTGGCAACAGGGGAAGCAAAGCTTTCCGCACACCCTGGCGGGGCTCACCCGCTTAAGGCTACAAAGTTTCAATTGTAGAAGGAAAATAAATTCCAGATACCAGGGCCTCCGCTTGGGTTGCCAGGGGGCGTGGCCGGCCTGCAAACCACCACAGGCCCCTCGCTCAGGCCACCCCACGCCCCAAGGGAACCCCACCCTGATCCGGGACACCCTTCAGGGCAAACCAGCTGGCCTCCACCCCTGTACCAGGCCTCTATCCTATCTAATAAAAGAGTAATATCCAGATTGACCATCACTCCAACACACAAGATGTATGCCCCTATGTGGTCAAAGATCCTGCCCCCATGTGGACACAAGATGGCCACTACAAGATGGCCAGCAGGAGAGGGCAGTTGGGAGGCACCCGGCCTGCAAGGGAGGGCAGTTGAGAGGGACCAGGCTTGCAAGGGAGGGCAGTTGGAGGTGATCAACCCTGCAGGAGAGGGCAGTTAGGGGTGACCAGGCTGGCAGAGGAGGGAAGTTGGGCTCAAACAGGCTGGCAGGGGAGCAATTAAGCATCAACCAGGCTGGCAGCGGAGTGGTTAGGGGGTGATCAGGCTGGCAGGCAGAAGCAGTTAGGGGCAATCAGGAAGGCAGGCAGGCAAGCAGTTGGGAGCCAGCAGTCCTGGATGGTGAGAGGGATGTCCGACTGCCCGTTTAGGCCCGATCCCACCAGGATTGGGCCTAAATGGGAAGTCGGACATCCCTCTAGGAGTCCCAGATTGGAGAGGGTACAGGCTGGGCTGAGGGACAACCCCCCGCCATGCACGAATTTCGTGCACCGGGCTTCTAGTATGTATATATGTATATAAACACACACAAAAAGATGGTTACAGATAGAAATGATTACAGATATATGTATGAACACACACACACATATATTTCTTTGTGCTTTTATCTGAGGTAGCATAAAAGAAATGCTGTCTCAGTTAGTAGTTAGCACATATAGTGCCTTGATCTTGGTTTGTGATAAAAGGAACCAGGGATCCTTGGAAAATGGCTGATTCTAAGACTGGAACAGGGAATATACAGATGATCTTGGAGCATCTTGTCATACCAGAAAGTAAGCATTATGCTAAGTGAAGTAAGCCAGGCAGAGAAAGATAAATATCACATGATCTCACTCATTTATGGAAAATAATGAACAACATATACTGATGAACAAAAACAGATCCAGAGACAGATAAACATCAATCAGAACATCAAACCTAAGGGAAGGTAGGGGAGGGTGGAGGTAAGGGGGAGAGATCAACCAAAGAACTTGTATGCATGCATATAAGCCTAACCAATGGACACAGACACCAGGGGGATGAGGGCATGAATGAGGGGGGGGGGAGTTGCGGGGGGGTAATGGGGGAATAAGGACACATGTAATATCTTAATTAATAAAGAAATTTTTTAAAAAAGAAAGTAAGGAAGCACACACACACACAAACACATTGATAAGGACCTGTCAATGGGACATAGGAGCCAAATGAAAGAACTCCAGTGGCCAAAGGTAGAACAGTGAACAGTTTGGATCACAAAGTAAGGTAGCAGTAGGTTATAATCCAAAGTATAAATTAAACTTCCTTGAGTCTGTACTGATATAAGTAAATGTTTGAATAAATAATAAGTGGGGGAGAAGAGGCAACTCTCCCATGAGGATAATTCCAAATAAACTATGTAACTACTGGGAGCAGGAGCATTACTTACAACTTCTGAAGTGTGAGAGCTGCACAGTGACTTTCTCCTGAGGAGAACAGTAGGAAAGGGGGGTTAAAAGGAGTGGTGTTACAGTGGAGACACCTGACAGATCTTTATCCGAGTGTTCAAGGTCCGCATCAACAGCGATACATCATGTTGACGAAAACGGCACTTTCTCCTGTGGTTTTCCTCCCCAAGCCTCATAACCACCGTCTAGTCATGTGAAAAATACCAGACACATGTCAACAGCGGAACATTCTACAACGTATCTGGTCATTATTCCTCAGAACCGTCACAGTCATCAAAAAATAGGTCTGTGAAACCGTCGCTGCCAAAAGCAGTCTAAAGACACATGATAACTCAGTGTAATATGGGATGCTGGAACAGAAATGAGACCTGAAGTGAAACTATGGAATCCTAGATAAAATATGGTGTATCAGTCTGCTAGGGCTCCTGTAAAAGTACCTCAAACTGGGTGGCTTGAAAAACAAACAATTATTTTCTCACAGCTCTGGAGGCTTAGACCTCAGTCCAAAAGTCGAGTGCTGGTGGGGTTGTTGCCTTTTGCAGGCTCTGAGAAAGCATCTATCCCGTGACTCTCCCGGCCTCTAGGCGTTTGCTGGCAATCTGGTGTCTCTTGGCTTAAGGAAGCAGCAACCCAATCTCTGCCTTCATCTTCACATGATGTTTTTTCCTGTGAACATGCCTGTCTTCCAATTTTTCCTTTTTCTGATTAAGAATGTTAGTAGTATTGGATTAGGGTCCACCCTAAAAACCTCATTTTAACTTGATTGTCTCTTTAAAGACTCTTATCTCCAAATATAGGAGAAATATACATGTGTATATTTGAGAGAAATTGAAAAAAATATACAATAATATGCAGGTTTTCAAGGACGTATCTAATATCCAATTTAATTTAGAGATATAGTTATATATTGAAATTTAAAGTGATGGTTTTCTTCCATGTGCTCAATTTAATTATTGCCTTTCCCTTATGGCATAGCTTTGTAAACAGAATATGCATGTGGTATTTAAAATTTCAACAATGTGGTATGTGGTAGATTGTATTTCACTCCTTCTGATGAATAAGTCCCCTTAGTATTTAGAAGTTTGGAGGCATCATGCCCATAATCAGTGGTTTAGTAATATAACCGAAATGGGAAATTTAAGCAAAATGTTCCATGCTTTTTTAAAGATGAAAAATAAATATCCTCATGTGTTTCTTTCTCAGAGCCAAAACCAATTACTGACTAATTTTGAAACTGCTTTCTAAACAAACTATAATTATTACACCTAGGAATTACAGGTAATAAAGGCTTTAATGTTTCATGTCTATTTTCTAGAAAAATCTAAGTGGGATTTAATGTGTACAAATTATTACTAATTGAAAATACCTTCCTAATTTTATTAATAATTTCTTCAAATTTTCTCTCATAGGAAATTTACTGCAATGCCTCAGTCAGAACACTTAAATGACCTCAACCCTAGTTTTGTTTTCTTTTTTTCTCCCATAGATTTTTAGAGAGCATGGAAGAGAGCAAGGGGGAGAGAGAGAGAGAGAGAGAGAGAGAGAGAGAGAGAGAGAGACAGAGACACACCATTGGTTGCTCCTGCACGCAGCATGTGACCAGGGCTAGGGATTGAACCTGCATCCCAGGTATGTGACCTTGACCAGGGACTGAAATGCAACCCTTTGGCTCTAACCATTGGCTCTAACCATTGAGAACACTGGCCAGGGCTACACTTTCCATTTTTTATTGTTGGTCATTATATTTAAAGACAAAAGAAAATGTAGGAAGTAAAATGATACACCCTTAAAAGGTACTTCCTATAGGAAGTTTCTGGGTCAACATATGCTAGTGGGTGTTTTTGTGTGTATGAACTTACAATTTGCTCTGCTTTATTTCTTTGTACTTAAGATTTTTCTATCAGCTCCATAGAAAGAGAAAAGCTAGCATAGAAATTCAAAACATTAAGAAAATCATAGGTGGTTTGCTTTGTCTGTTAGCAGACAGATTTACTTTGGCTTAAGAAATCATTTCAGCATTGGTTTTGGAAAAGATCATCAAAGAGAAATTTTACAGTGTACTTATTATTTGAAAAGTCTACCTCACATAGGTCATTGTGTTTATTCTGATTTTGATCATCCTGGTTTAGTAAATGAAAACTATTTATTGGGATACTGGTTTATTTATTTTAATTCTTTAGCTACATTTAACATTTATAAAGTGACCTATTTGCATATCTATTCACTTCAGAAATGTAGAATTTTAAATTTAATGTGACTCAATATTAATGTTTCTTAATTTTGATGGGGAAAGCAGAAGGAACTGCATATCCACAGATAATGCTGAAAGACTTGGTTTTATTCTTATGTCATATTACACACTTTATTTTTGCTATTTCCTGGTTGTCTTTTTATATGTCCTTTTGTTGTGAAACATATTTGGCAGAAAGCATCAGCTTCTACCAAAACTTGATTTTTATCAATGAAATATTTTTTTACTTCTGTTGTTTTTGCTTTTTTTTGTTGGCTTTCTTTGTATTGTTTTTCCTTTGATAAGCAATAAAACTAAATGATTTTATATGCAATAAAACATAAACTTCACAATGATGCTCTGTAATTAGCATCTAGTATAGTTTGAGGTTTTTCTGATTTAAGAACAGCTATGATGGTGTGACTCAGGGCTGTCACTTACAAATGTAAGGCTAGACACAAACATATTTCGAAGCCCTCCTCTCAGGGAATTATACTTCTTTGAACTTTACTCCCAAGGAAGCTACTGAGAATGTTAGAGCAGTGATACTGCCCTTTAAATCTAATAGATTTTAGCTCAGAAAATGTCTCCAGTGCCCATATTCCTTGTCAGTGTAATAGGATATAATAATAACTTACTTGATTTGTTGTAACTTGGTGGGATATCAATTTAAAAAAACACACAACACATGACAGATAGAGGTAATGTCCTTTCTTTTGGAGAGGCAGCACAAGTAAATTACACCTTAAATCAGACACACATGATTTAAATGTTTTACTTTTTGCTAAATCCGTTATTTTCTCAAATTGTTTCACTTCACTGAATTTAAGTTTCCTAGGCTATGTGGGAGTGCTAAACACTGAATACTCTTGCTATAATATTTTTTTCCTTTGGTGCATCAACTTTTCTAGTCAAATATTAATTGTATTCAATAGGAGATAGGGTTTATTAGGCAAGTTTTATTTTTTTAAATGTTTTATTGGCTTCAGAGAGAGGAAAGGAGAGGAAGATAGAAACATCAATGATGAGATAGAATCATCGATCAGCTGTCTCCTGCACATCCCCTACTAGGGATCAAGCCCACACCCTGGCCTGGGCCCTGACCATGACCTCCTGATTCACAGGTTGACACTCAATCACTGAGCCACACCAGCCTGGCTGTTAGGCAAGTTTTAAAAAAGTGCTGAGAAGTGACAAATCTATTTGTTTAAAATTTTGTACCACAAAGAGTTTTAACATAGCTACTATGGAAACAGTATGGAGGTTCCTCAAGTATTTAAAATTAGAACTACCATATGATCCAACAATCCCATTTCTGGGTATATCTCCAAAGGAAAAAAAAATCATTACTTAAAGTCTGCACTCCCATATTCACAGAAGCATTGTTCATAGTAGCCAAGTATGGAAATAACCTAAGTGTTTGTTATGGATAAAGAAAATGTGATATATATATATATATATATATATATATATATATATATACACACACACACACACACACACACACACACACACACTCATATGCAGTTAATATTGTATATATACATATGTAGTCTTTAAGAAGAAGAAATTCCTGTCATTCGGGACAGTATGAATGACATAATGCCAGACAGAGACAAAAACTGCAGAATTTCTCTTATATACCTCCTAAACTTCCCCTATTGAGAGTCAAGCAGGCAACCTGGGCATGTACCCTGACCAGGAATCACTGGACGACACCCAACCAACTGAGCCACATTGGCCAGGAACTTAATAGCTTTTTAATTTGTGCTGTTAGTAGCCATGACTAATGCTTAGATCTATCTGTTCATTAGGGATTGCAATATATTGATAATATGATTCCATAATTCCTTTTCATTAATTAGTTGAAATATTTCTATATTTCATCCCCAGGGGTATAATTCATATTGGGAAAGCATTAAATGCTTGATTCCTTCCCTTTATTATTCAACCATTTCACAAAATTAGTTTGTTTACTTCTATTTTCAGATAGTGACCGTATTTTTTATAGTGTCATTCTGAACTCAGAGATAAACATATTTGATGTTTCAATACATTGCAACCATTATCCTTATTGATGCTTTATTTTCCCATCATTTTCCAATTGGAGATTCTTCAAGTTAGTGATTCCTTTTGATACAGTCCTAATAGTGTTTATTAGCTCCCTTGCTATCTGGTACAAGAAGATGTTTTCTGCCTCCAATCTGGAATTAGCCATTTTCCAGGGAGCTCAGGTTTCTTTTGAAGAGGTTTGGTATTTGGAGAAAACAGTCTCTCAGTGTGCTAATTGCTACTGGATTGTTTAGACTTTTAAATGGAAAACTCTGGATTGTTTGTTTTGTTTAGTTTTAAGAAAAAATTACCAGTTTATATTGATACTTCCAATTCAAATTCAGCTCTACAAGGTTTTTAACCTCTATTTTATATCTATATCTCCTTTTTCATACATGGACAATCTTGGTTTTCAAGGACCCTTAAGGATGATGGAATTAGAATATTATATGTGCTTTGTTTTTTGCTTTATGCCATAGTACATATACCAGTCTCAGATAAACAATACCAATAATATGCCATCAATATGAATGCTAAAAACAATTTAAGACATTTTTTGCAGTTATTTTTGTCTTTAGGATATATTCTACTAGGGAAAAACCATCACATAGCTGTGTTAAAATGACAGGATACTTTGGTTTATTTTTTCACATTTAACTGTTGAGAATTGTTATTTTTATAAATGTTTAATATTTTATAGTGCCTTATAATTATTTAAAATTATACATGGATTCAAAGATATGAAACTTAATTTTAAAAGAATTGTTCAAAAAGATTTTTCAAACCTAGATTCAGAAATGGCCTGCCTACTGTATGTAAGATATAATATTAAAAATCCTTTGATTATCAGGGAAAATGTTAAATTTTCTTTCAGTGTTGACAATTGAAAAATACTAATACATATAATGCAGTTTAAAAGCTGTTAATTAAACATTTTTTATAATGTATAGGGGTCATTGTCAATTACCTGTGAAAATTATGTCATTCCCTATAAAACCAAGAATATAAGATAATTTTTTAAAAAAAAATATATG
Organism: Cnephaeus nilssonii; assembly: GCF_951640355.1. Lineage (NCBI taxonomy): Eukaryota > Metazoa > Chordata > Mammalia > Chiroptera > Vespertilionidae > Cnephaeus > Cnephaeus nilssonii. The sequence continues at coordinate 43,701,197 of NC_137073.1, forward strand.
TTATTGATTTTTTACAGAGAGGAAGAGAGAGAGAGATAGAGAGTCAGAAACATCGATGAGAGAGAAACATTGATCAGCTGCCTCCTGCACACCCCCTACTGGGGATGTGTCCGCAACCAACGTACATGCCCCTGACCGGAATCGAACCTGGGACCCTTCAGTCTGCAGGCCGACGCTCTATCCACTGAGCCAAACTGGTTAGGGCAAGATAATTTTTAGTAAGTCCTGTCCTGGGCTGGCATTTCAAGTTTTTCCTTCAAAACATAAATCAAACTTTCATCATGTGAGAAAATAAATCCTCCAACCAAATTTGCATCATTTTGCAGGATGCTAGGCCCTGGCTTAGTTCTCTATTTTTGAGAAACACTCTGATTGGATAAAAGTGTGCACATGCACTACACTCCCCACTCCTCAAGTTTTTGCTAGAAGTTTGAATGACTTCCTCACTTTTATGGAATCTGACATATTTTGATCCATAACTCCCCTTAAATATTATACATGGCTCTACTGATGTTCAAAGAATAAATATTTAAACAAATAGACTTAAGTGAAATTGAAGACATCTTTGTCTATATTTGATGATTCAAATGTCCCCTGGAAGGACCTTACATATATAAATAAGAGTTGTTAATTTTGGACTGTCACAGTGGTGAAAGGCTGTTTAGAATAGATCAGCTTAAGCAGATTGCAATATATAAACTGTGAAAAAAATCTAACTCTGTGGAAATTTTTTAGGGTATTTAAAGTTCTGTCTTTTCATCTTTATTTTAATTTTAAAAACATTTTTTTCTGAAAATTATTTGTCTGTGAGGAGTATTTTAATGAAGTAGTCTCTCCAACATTTTAAAAACTTATAACTTCTACCCCTTATTGAGTTACAATTGGCGTACATTAATGTTCATCTGTCGTCATTTTACAGTGCAATGGCTTTTCTCAAGCTACACATACTGTGTAACCAGCACGGAGATCAGATATAGATCATTACCAGCACTTCAAAACCCCTGTATGTTCCCTTTCAGTTACTATCTCTCACAATCAAGGTAACTCCTTTTCTGATTTCTAATGCCACAGATTAGTTTGATCTATTTTGTACTTTATTTTTTTTCCCATTTAAGTGAGTTTTACTGTTGACAATGTTGCAGATGTTCCCCATTCTTTCCACTTTGCCCACCTCCACTCAACCCCAAGACCTCCCTCCCTTGCCCTTACCACACTGTTGTCTGTGTCCATGGGCTATGCATATATGTTCTTTAGCTAATCCCTTCACCTTCCTTTACGTAAATGTAGGAATTTATATAAGTGCGTAGTCTTATAACTTCTTTCAATTTCCATTCTTTCTGTGTGATTTGTTCAAATTGTTGTATGCAGCTTTTGATACTCTCATTGCTATGGACCACTGTCATGGAAATATACTAACATTTATTTATCCTTTCCAGTGTTGATGGGCATCATTAAGAGTTCAATGTGCAGCCCTGGCTGGTTTGGCTCAATGGATAGAGCATCGACCTGCAGACTGAAGGGTCCTGGGCTCGATTACAGACAAGGGCACATGACCGGGTTGGGGGCTCAATCCCCAATAGGGGGCGTGCAGGAGGCAGCCCATAAATGGTTCTCTCTCATCATTGATGTTTCTCTCTCTCTCTCTCTCTCTCTCTCTCTCTCTCTCTCTCTCTTCCTCTCTGAAACCAATAAAAATATATATATATATTTTAAAAAGAGTTCAATGTGCAGTTTGTGGCTATTATACACAATGGCCCTATGAACATTCTAGTGCCTGCACATTGGTAAACCTATCTCTATATTAGGTACACATATAAGGATGGAACTGGTGATTTTTATGTATGCATATATCCAGCTTTAATAAATACTTCAAATAATTTTTACAAATTGCTTGTAAAAATGTGTATTTAAACTAGCAGCGTATGAGAGTTCTGGCAGTATCACATATTTTCAAAAGCTTGGCATTGCCTGTCTTTATTTTCTTCTATTCTAATAGATATGTATTGCTATCATATTGTAATTTTTATTTGCATTTTTTGCTTTGAGTATTTAAAAAATATTTTCAGCTGTTTGGGTTTCCTCCTTTGTGAAGTGTCTATTTAGCCTTGTCCCACTTTTCTGTTATCTCTTTTTGTCTTCATTAATACATAGAAGCTTTAATCTGAATGAATCTTTTGTATGATATGTGCATTATAAATATTTTCTCCCTGTATGGGTTACAAAAAATAGGTATTTTATTTCTACCCACATTTGTGGCTTTTATAATCAATTTTTAATTGAATTTATTCAAGTGACAGTTAATAAAATTATATAGGTTTTAGGGATACAATTCTACAATACATCATCTGTATATTGTATCATGTGTTCACCACCCCAATTCAAGTTTTCTTCCATAATCATTTATCCTCCCTTTACTCTCTCCTACCTCCCCCCACACTCCTTACCCTATGGTAATCACCATACTGTTGTCCATGAAGTGGGGTTTTTTTTGTTTCATTTTGTTTTGTTTGGCTTAATCCCTTCATCTTTTTTACCCTGCCCTCCTACCCCTTTCCCTCTGACATCTGCGAGTCTGTTCTCTGTATCTATGTGTCTGTTTCTATTTTGTTTGTTAGTTTATTTCGTTCATTAGATTCCACATATAAGTAAAATCATATGGTACTCGCCTTTATCTGACTGGCTTATTTCACTCAGCATAATACTCTCCAGGTCAGCCATGCTGTCACAAAAGGCAAGATTTCCTTCTTTTCATGGCTGAGTAGTATTCCTTTGTGTAAATGTACCACGGCTTTTTAATCCACTCATCTACTGATAGCACTTGGGCTGCTTCCAAATCTTGGTTATGTAACTAACGCTGCAATAAACATAGGGGTGCATATATTCTTTTGAATCAGCAGGGCAGGAGCAGGGAGTCCAATGCTGGGGCTATTGCATTCCCCCAGGCTGATGCTGTAATAAGGGGTGTATACCACCCAAGAAAGATGGTGTCTGTGGTGTGGTAGTGGGACTCAGCAAAGGTTTCCCCATACCTGTCCCCCCAGCTTTCTCCCCAGAGCCACAAACCCCAGACTGTCCTCACGAGTCTCCAGTCCACTCTGCCCTCTCTCCACCGGAGCCCAGGGAGGAGAGAGGCTGTGAACAAGATTTTGTGCACTGGCCCTTTAAGAGGGTGCCTGTGTCTCTAGAAGACTCTTGTTTCTCCCTGGCAGAGAGAATCAGCACTGATTTTCGCAGCCAGGTGTTATGTGGGCACCTCTTCCCTAGCTCCGGTGCTCTGGACTGGGAAGCCTGACTTGGGGTTGAGACCCCAGGCTTCTCAAGGAGATCTTGGAAGCTGAGATATCCTTCCAGAATCTCAGCCAAAGCCTATGGGACTGGGGCAGCCTTTTTCACATCTCAACTCTTCCTACCAGTGCCATGTGACTTCTGTAAATCCTTTGTTACTACTACCTATTTTTAATACTCAGCCCAATTCCCTCTTTTCAATACATATTTCTTTAAACTAATCAGCTTACACTGAACTTCCTTTTCACTGATTTCCTTGTAACTGTAATAATTCTCAATGTAGCACAAAAATCTTTCCCCACAAAACTATAAGCTCAATTCCCGAGATGGGTATACAGTAGATGCTAATTAACTATTTGATTAAATGAATGAATTTTACAGATATTGCTATGTGACAATTCCCCTTTTTGAAGACATTGCTATAAATGACTATCTGGTGCCTTTTTATATACTAGTAAGTAAAAAAAAAGATTTAATATAATTCTGGTTAATAGTAAATTCTGACAGGCAGAATGTTTAATTTACACATGTCATTGCAAAACATGTAAATTTCATTTCCCCCTAAATGGTGACTCTATGAAGACAGAATGTCGGTGATTGCTTTATTCCAGAGGTTGGAGAACTACGAGAAAATAAATGTTTTAAATGTGATGTGACAACCATTGATAAAATAAGAATGTCTTTGTGCCGTTCTTCAATTTAATGAGCTCACGTTTGCTCACATTTTGGGAATGGCTGATGAGTAGTACATAACAACATTTTAATATAAACATAAACAAAAATTAATAGCAAATAATTTAAAAAGTTTAAAACCTCGCATTTATTTATTTATGTTAGACTGCTGGGATCTCCTACCCTTAGCATCCATGATACCTCTGTTATTACCAAGGCAATGCTGTCAGTCCAAATTGTAAATTCTTGGGAGACAGTTGACATGGTGATGCCTCATGGCATCATGGGAGTATGCAACCTATTTCTCAAGCCCAGCACAAAGAGTAAACTCTCACAAAATTCTCTGCTGATTTTACTCTTCAATAAAATAGTGTACTTTATAATTTCTTCAAGCACGGCTATTTATAATCACCAAAATAATGTAAATCCCAGCACTGGGAAAGACTGATATCAGAAAGAACACAAGGAAAAGAATTGCAAATGCAGCATTACTTACCCTTCTTCACTAGTATTTTGTCATCTGAGCTCTAAATTCAGCAATCTTACCTCCCTAAATTTCCAGAAATTGTTTTCATTTCATAGTTTACAGGTAATGTTTCACTACAGCCAAATCACAAAGGCAGAGGTAAAAACAGTTTAAACTACTTATGATGTCACTGAATAGAATTAATCATCTAAAAGGCCTCATGGCCTGGGGTAGGAGACTAGGGTGGGCTAGAAGGGGTCAATGGGGGAAAAAGGGAGACTATGTAATACTTTCAACAATAAAGATTTAATTAAAAATAAAATTTAAAAAAGACCTTATTCAAAGAAAACCAAAGGAAAAGGAATAGTAAATGTTGCTTCTTCAATACAGACTTGAAACCAGGTTCTCATTGTGGCTCATCTGAATTCTGTTTACATGTATTCTTTGCATTAAAAAAAAATCACAACTTAAGAGTGATTCAATTTTTGTCACTCTAAATTTTTTTAATCCTCTCTTGAGGATATGCTAATCGATTCTAGAGAGAGGACGGGAGAGAGAGAGAGAGAAACATTGATGTGAGAGAGAAACATCAATCGGTTGCCTCCTGTATGCGCCCCTACCAAGGATCAACCCCACAACCTAGGTATGTGCCCTGACAGGGAATCAAACCTGGGGCCCTTTGGTGCACGGGACAACACTTCAACCAACTGAGCCACACTGGTCAGGGAACCATTTTACATAAAAAAAAACCAAAACAACAACAACTTTATTAAGATATAATTCACATACCAAAAAAATTCCCATTTTGAAGTGTGCAATTAGTGGTTTTTAGTATATTCACCAAGTTATGCAACATAACCAGTTTAACTTTAGAACATGCTACTACCCTGAAAAAGGACCCAATTCCCTTAAACAGTCACTCCCATCCCTTTCCCAGCCCTACCAAACCACTAACTTACTTTCAATCTCTATAGATTTGTCTTATTTTAATGTGATATAAATGAAATATACAATATGTGTTCTCTACTTCATCTCACTACATTAAATTTTTCCCATACTTTTGTTTCCAGTTAATATAGATGAATCTTTGCAAAATAGTAAAATGCCATTCTAGAAAATGTTTTAAAGAACCAGGGCTAAATATTGTAATTTATTCTTTGCTTAATATCAATATTACACATTTTACTCTCTCATATTTTCCTCATGCTAGGATTTTTTAATAATATTTTCGGAACTATTTTCTTCTCTCTCTCTCTTCTTAGAAATTATCAGCTATTTTCCAATAGAATAAATTGAATATAGTGAGTTTCTTACTCTGACTCTAATTGAACATTTGAAGAAACTGAAGTGAAAACCACAAGAACTCATAATCCTGGCTTGATACTCAACAGATATGGAGAAAAGCATAAATGTCATTCACCGTATACACCTGAGGTATTATGAGCAGAAAATTACAGAGAAAAATATGTTTGCGAAATTATTTGGAAAAAATGAAATAGTTTCAGCAAGAGTTGTTGTCAATTACATTTCTTAGGGCTTCTATTAAACTCAATGAATATTTGTAAAGAACATACATTTGGCAAACTTAGGAGTAACAGAATAATTCAAGAACAGGTTTGACCAATTCCTTCCTCAGCTCAGACTTTGCTTACCACTGTGGTCTTGAGTGGATATGCTTAATTTATTTATATACTGTTGAGAAGCTAATTAAATAATGGAATAGAACTTTTTTTCATATTGTGGTATCTGAGAACAAAGCTAGCTTTAAGACATAATAGGATTGTTCTGTATAAGTAGCTATGGTTGAGGGGACAGAGTTCAAGCTGAGATGACAAGATATGTTAAACTGAAACTGTAGTATTGGCAAAATAGCATCTTATGCTTGCAAAAGACTTGCATGAGGAATGAGGTCAGTCTTGCATTTCCTAGTTCATTAGAATCTCAGAACCATGTCATCCATTTTCCCTATTTATTTTTCTATGAGTAAAACTCACAAGTCTGTGACAGTTCACTCTCACCTTTGCTATCCAAACACACTTCCTCCCTCCTGCATGTACCCTATTTTCCAAAAGCAAAATGCTGCTCACTGTCCCCAAAGGAAAATATTGTATGTCTTCATTCCTTTCTTATAAAAAAATGTTTGTACTGATTTTAGAGAGAGAGGAAGGGGGGAGATAGATAGAGAAAGAGAGAAAAGAGAGAGAAAGAGATCAGTTGGTTGCCTCCCATATGCACCCCTACCAGGGACCAAACCGGCAACCCAGGCATGTGCCCTGACTGTGAATTGAACAGGTAACCTTTTGGTGCATGGGATGACGCTCAACCAATTTAGCCACACAGGCCAGGACTCCATTCCTTTCTTGTACATACTGTTTCCTCACTAACTAGAACTTCCTGACCACCTCTGCCTCATAAATTCCTAATATCTTAAGGCAAGTTCAGATAGCATCTTCTCTTTGCCATGATATACAATTTATTTGCTCCCTCCTCTGAGTTCCTATACCTCTACTGGAGTATTTGTATTATTAAACACACACACACACACACACAAACACACACACACGCACGCACGCACGTGCACACACACACACACACACAAACACACTGTATCTTGTCTGCTTATCTACGTGTCTATCTTTATTACTGGATTTGTGAGCTCTTCAGTCAGAAGATAAGTAATTCATTTCTGCAGTCCTGGTACCTCGCACGGTTCATGGTACAGATTAAATATGCCAGACATGTTTGCTGACTAAATTAAGATTACACAAATGGTCTAATCCTTTCTGATACTACCTGAATTATCTTTGCACATACCTGCAATACTTTAAAGATTATAAGCATGAAATCAGTTTTCTGGTTATGGATGACAGAATAAAGGAATTTTTAAACCTATCTCCCAGTGATGCCAGTATCAGCGACCACCTAGACACACTGTGGGTACCCTGACCACCGCCAGGTGTGAGCCAGAGAACAGCCGGAGAGATGCAGCTTCCAGTGTCAGGGTCGTGGCAGGTTATCCACGGTCCCTTCAGTCGAGTGAGGAAATAGGAGCACTAGGGCAGGCACTACCGAGTCGGGGGACTTCCTGGCCCGTGAGCTCTGCTCTCCCTCAAAAACCTGTAAAACGCCCATTCCCACCTAAGAAATCTAATACCCTGTCCCCCAACTATTCCCTTTGTCCAAAAATGTGTTATATTCCCAATGTGGCCTCGCGGTCTTTGGAATTTTTATGCCTATGCAAATTCCCCATGCACATGTATTAAAATGGATTTTCTACTGTTAAACTGTCTCTGTTAATTTGATTATTGGCCCAGTTAGAAGGTGGGAGGAAAAATACTAATATTTTTTTAGCCCCCACAAAGTTATATCACTATAAAAATATATTATTTAGACTAAATAAAAACCAAGTTACCATTTCTGTATCATTTTTCATGCTCTACTTTAGGATAAAAATAACTCCTAATTCCTATAAAAGATAGTAGATAAACGCTGGTAAATAATAAAAACAAAGAGCACTGAACATGATACATGCAGCACAAAGCCAGCAATAGTAAGCCTCGATAATTATTTACTCTTATTATTTTCACTTATTATGAAAACCAATATTCATATAAAATACCATAATTTCAGAATGTAGAAAAATTTACTTAACATATTTCATAATGAATATAAACCATTTCTATTTTTTATGCATCAAATTTGATTCCAAATAAGAGTTATTTACCTCAATACATAATTACAAACAGTATGCATTATAATTATGCATTAACTACATTACAATATTAATGGAGTTAACAATGAAGTTATAAACAAAGTAGCAATATTAAAATATAGTTCTAAGTTTGTATGTAATTACTTTCCTTCCATTTATTTAGCAAATCTTAGTTAATGGTAAATTTTACTCTAATACTATTATCAAAGCTTCACAGAATGATTATGATGAAAATTATAGTTTTTTTCCTATTGAAATCCAGAGGCTAGAAATATCATTTTCATGTTATGTATATGATTTATTAAATTACATGCTTAGAATGATTTAGTTGAGAGGGGTTTATTGTAAACTAGAGACCCGATGCACGAAATTCATGCAAGAGTAGGCCTTCCTTCCCCCGGCTGTGAGCACTGGCTTCCCTCTGGCACCTGGGACCTGGGCTTCCCTCTGGCACCCAGGACCCGGGCAGCCCCGGCTTCATCCAGAAGGTCGTCTGGTCTAATTAGCATTTATTTTATTCTCAAAATAAAAACTGTAAGAGGCTTATATTTGCAATTAGTTAGATACCACCAACTCCCTGAGCCTATGATCTCAATTTTACGGTATTCTACAATTATTACTTTATTATTTAATCTTAAATGAGAAATATCATAACGTTATATTTTAAGAATACTCATGTCAATGGAGTGTTCATGATAATTCATATGTTAAAACCCACAACATAAATTAAAAGGATTCAGTTATTCATTCCAATCATATTACTTCTTTGTACCATACATGCAGCAAAAGAAAAGAGCTAGTGGGTCCAAGTTTCACCCATGGCCTCCTTTTTCTACCCAATACATTTTTTAATTATAATGAACTGAGACCAAATTGAAATTCTACTGATTTCATATAAAACTAGATTATTAATTCCTGGTATTTTTAAAAACTTCATTTTAAAAAATACATTTTTTTATTGATTTCAGAGAGAGGAAGGGAGAGTGAGAGATAGAAACATCAGTGATGAAAATCATCTATCAGCTGCCTCATGCACACCCCCTACTGGGGATCAAGTCTAAAACCCAGGCATGTACCCTGACCAGGAATTGAACTGTGACCTCCTTAGTTTATGGGTCAATGCTCAATCACTGAGCCACACCAGTTGGGCTTAATTCCTAGTATTAACAATTTGCCTTCAGCTGTTCTAGTTGTGAGAAAGATATATGCTTAGAATGATTTAGTTAAGAGGGGTTTATTGTAAACTAGAGGCCCGATGCACGAAATTCATGCAAGAGTAGGCCTTCCTTCCCCCAGCTGCCAGCACCGGCTTCCCTCTGGCACCTGGGACCTGGGCTTCCCTCTGGCACCCGGGACCCGGGCAGCCCCGGCTTCATCCAGAAGGTCGTCTGTCTAATTAGCATATTATGATTTTATTATTATAGATTGTGTAGGAAATAAGGAAACAGGAAATTAGCTTAACATAGACAAAGATATCCCTTGATAGCCCCCTGTCATGACAATTTTGCTTAGCATTATTATTTTTTTATTATTGATTTCAAAGAGGAAAGGAGAGGGAGAGAGATAGAATCATTGATTGGCTGCCTCCTGCATGCCCACTACTGGGGATGAAGTCCATAATCCAGGCATGTGCCCTGACTGAAATCCACCCATGACCTCTTAGTTCATAGGTCGATGCTCAACCACTGAGCAACACTGGCCAGACCTGAAGATTTAATTGTATTTTTTTTTCTGTTTTAAAATAAAACCAATGGCAATACTAATACAAATTCAATAACTCATATTTGCTGGAGATTAGTGCTTTGCTAATAACTCATATCTCATTTAACCATATGTACGCCATATGCATCTATAGACACCAATTCAAAATATCGTGGCAGTTAACTGATTAAGGCCTTAGAGCAAGCCAAACAACTTTATTTTGCCAATGATAAAACAGAGAGTCTAAGAAGTATAGAAACAAACAAAAAATCAAAAAGTACAGAAACTTGTCCAATCAACAAACCTAAGAAATGGCAGACTCAAAATAGAGAGGCATAAAGGACAGAATTGGCAGGAGCCAAGATGATTCTGAGAAAATAGGTAAGATACAAATGTGTGAGGTCAGGTAATTGAGGATTTAAAACATCCATGGTCAGTCATGGAGTGTGGTTTAGCCAAGCAGAGGCCAGAAAGAACATACTAAGAACATTTTCTTTACAAAGAACCAAACCTGAGGGAATTGTTTCAGATTACTTATCTGTAGTCCACTGCATTTGCATATGTCCAATAACCATCCAGATGACATATTTAAATACATGAAGACAACATCTTGTGGATCTGACAGCGAGAGCTTCCAGTCAGGGAATTCTTCACTCTTTGTTCCAGAGAAGAATGAGTGACAGGATCCCCCTGGCCGGCAGTTTAAATGTGACCGCTCATTTGTTGAAGCTGACAGTGACGGAGATAATGTCAGATTTCATGAAATTACTTTGCTAGGTCCTTCGATCATTTACAGATCAGTATGTCACCGATCTAATCCAGAACAATTGTAGGACACTGGGACCAGAGAGAAAGTTTTAAATAAATAAACAGGTAAATACAACTAATTTCATAAAAATTCACAAGCATAAGAAAATATAGCTAGGATTTTTCAACCTGTCAATTTTTTTCCTAATTCCCCTACTTTTCTAACATTTTTCCTATTAAAAAGATACAAATAGTTTTTTTCTAAATCAGATAATTATAGGCTGTCTGTACTTAAAGATATTTTAAGGAAGGTTTAGTTCAATCACTAATGTGCATATTGACATATGTATTAACTAGGATTCTGTGGTTGTAAACAACAGAAAGCAAATCTTCATAGATTTGTAATATTATGAGTTGATTAGAAAAGTGAGATAAACACTGAAAAGCCACTTCCTGGAAAGGACAGAAACTAGAGCAATTCTGGATATCCAGCTGTGGGAACTAATGGGATGTTTCTATTGTGTTTGTCCTAAAGGATGAATACGCTCCCACCTTGACAGCTCAAATTCTGAGAGATTCTGATTGACTTGCATCAAGTTGCCATCTTGGCCAAGAGAGAAAAGAATATTCATTAATAGTCACTCTTAGACCTTCTCCAACGGAGGCAGGTTAATTCCTCATAGCAAAGCATTATTGCTATGCAAGTTCATGGGGGAAAAGCATGCTGCGCAGACAAAACCAGTAAGTACCCATGCCACACTCTCTATGGTTCCCTGACACTGGGTGTCCATTTTCTTTTAACATAATCAGTACTGGGAACCCACGGCCCCCTAAAGTTACCTACATCATTGTTAGACAATTCTGTTAAACATATTTCTCTTAAATTCAGCAATTTTCCTACCATATGGCTTTCAATTTCCACTTTGAATTCCATCCCACAGAGCTCTTCGAATCAATAATTCTCCCTTTTCCATATCAAATATTTGAAAGTAACTTCAAACAATTTCAACCAGTTACTGATCCACCTAGTAGTCCCTGTAACCTTTCTATACCTTTTCTACAAAGAATTTGGAGGAACTTTGTAAAAATGCCTGAGTCTGTATTCCCCTGACAGTGCCAAAGAAAAGAGCCGAAATAGACATGAATTTTTTAGCTTCTTCTAGGCTCTAGTGATCCCCGCTTCCTTTTCTATATTTTTTTAATTTTATAAATCACCCATTTAATAATATTTCTTATACCTTTGATGCAAGTGATCTCAAGCATACTGATGTGTTTGTGGATTCCTCCTTCCATTAGATTGCAAGAATAACACTGTCCATTATAATGCTTCCAACATTTACCAATCCCCCAGAATCTGTCACTGAGATGTTTCCTTGGTACTCTGAGAATGGAATATTTTAGGCCTAGGAAAGTGGTCAGCAAACTCATTAGTCAACAGAGCCAAATATCAACAGTACAACGATTGAAATTTCCTTTGAGAGCCAAATTTTTTAAAGTTAAACTTCTTCTAACGCCACTTCTTCAAAATAGACTCCCCCAGGCTGTGGTATTTTGTGGAAGAGCCACACTCAAGGGGCCAAAGAGCCGCATGTGGCTCGCGAGCCGCAGTTTGCCAACCACGGGCCTAGGAGATAAGCACTCTTATGAGTTCCCATCATCAACAAACCTCAAAAATAAGAACTAGAAGAAACTTTAAAAACTAGTTCTACATCTTTTATGGGTGAAGTGCACATGGAAGTCATTTGTCCATGTTACTAAGTTGGAGCAAAATTTAGTTATCAAATCATGTGATTCCTATCACCCATAATACTCAAACTCAAGGTTATTACTTTAGATAATGACTTTTTCTTTTTCCCACTCTCTGATTCCCTTCTATCACTTCCCTTAAATAAAAGATGCCAGTATTACATCTGCTTTTGTTCTTCCTTAAATATATTTATATCTATTTACTTAGACACTGCTGCTAGCTTAACAAATAGTAGGTACTATTTATATAGGCTTTATTATGTTCCAGGCATTGTTGTAACTGTTTACACATAGTAACTGATTAATACAAAGACAGAGCTTAAATAGTTCTTATCTAATATCACACAGATAATAAGTGCTAGAGCCAGAATTTAAACTCAGTCCAAATTTAGACCCTAAATTAATAAATACTACAAAAAGCATCCTTTCAAAGCTCAGCTGTGAGTATATCTCTTAGCTGCTATAGTATATAATGGGCTACCACTGCCATATATATACTTGTCAGCCCTGGCATATTAAGGCAGGTTTAGTTCAATCACTAATGTGCATATTGACATATGTATTACTTACTATGCCTTTCATTTCTGAAATTGATTCTCTTCCTACCTCACTTTCCTGTCAGTCAGCCTTGTCTAAAAATCTCTAATCTGCCTAACACCACACTCTGTAGGTCCCAAGTAGCATCGTCACTTTCTTATAATCTGACCCTTCTCTGACCAACCTTATTTCATATGGCTTTTCAACATGCATCTTCCTTTAGTCAGGGCAGGGGTGCCAGGCCCACACCCTCCCTGCTGATTCTCAACTCTACCCCAGGACTTCACTCATATTTTAGTTGGCTTTTAATTATCTATAACCCTGAAAACTTTAAGTGTACTTTCCTAGTTAGATTGTAAATTAACGGAGGGGAGAAATCATGATACATGATACTTCTTTTCCACCACTTAATACCATGATGATTTAAAAGTAAGTGTCCAGTGAATATGTGTTCATTAATCCTTCATGAAACTTTCCAGACCTAGAGTTGAAAACCAAAAATACCTTAGTAGGAGAGTATACCATTCAATAAACTGTATAGAAAAATATAAATAGAATTAAAAAAAAAAAAGAGCCTCAGGATTTTGCCTTTCAAACTCTGTAATTCCAAACAGTGGTTTTTTGCCCTGGCCGATGCGGCTCAGTCCTCCTGTACAGTGAAAGGCTGGGAGTTGGATTCCTGGTTAGGGCACATACCTGGTTGCAGGTTTGATCCATGATTGGGGTGTTTACAGGATGCAACTGACGGATGTTCCTCTCTCACACTGATGTTTGTCTCTCTCTCTCCCTCTCCCTTGTTCTCTCCCTAAAATCAATTAAAATATATCCTGGAGTGAGGATTTAAAAAAAAAAAAGTAATTTCACAATTGGTTGAAAAAGATTGTTAATCCTGGAGACTATAAATTATATAAGATACATATCAACAGGGCGTGTTTTCAGTTTTAGCATTATGATGAGGGAGTGCAGAAAGAGATTTTCAAAACTAAATTGCAAACTAATACAAACTCTTAGAACACTTGTTTTCCAGTTACTAGAAACAAGATGAGTCATGTAATATGTAAAAATAAAAGCATGTTTTAATGGTAAAATAGAATTCTTTATATTATGACAATATAAATTCTTTATGACAATCATATGAAATTTCAAATTTAAATATTTAGCAATTTTCTAATATTTTCTGTGAAAATTCGTTTAACAATGATTTAGCTATAATGCATAGAAAAATGCATCCTAAATGTTTTCAAAGAAAAAAATGTTGTTACATGTATCTATAGTAAAGTCTTACTATTTGACCCATGTGGCTTAGGCTTTGGCATACTATTGCCACTTGGCACACACAACAGAAATATGAGTTATAAAAATAAGGATAAATAAAAATTATTTAAGCTGAAAATTATAAAATAAAATTTATGCAATGCTGACAACAAAATGACACTCTCTGGTTCCATTTCTATTATTTCCCTTTAATAAAAGTAAGTTTTCATTCTGTCATTTCCATATTGCTGCACATGCTTTCATAGTCGTTAGTACTTCTTTCCTTGCTCTCGGCCCACCAGCCTCATGCATGTTCCCTTCTACCTCAAACATTTATCACATTCCATTTATCTCTGTGACATGCTAACTTTTAAGTAAATGCCTCTTTAATTCTCAGATCTGAGCTCAAACATCACTTCCTCATATAAACTTTAAATTGCCACCTTAGATGTCTTCCAAATTTTCATAATCACTTACATTCTTCTCTCATAGCATTATTGAAGTTTTGAATTAAATGTTTGTGTCTTTATTTCTCTCACTATTCTGTATTCACCACATTGACAGTTTTTAGCTCACTACTACAATTTCTGGTATATATAGACACACATAAAATGTTAGGACAATGAATGAATGCACGAAAGAATGAATTTTACATGGAAGGAAAAGTGCTGTAAGGGAAATATCTGGTAGTTCAGCATTAGTTTTTCAAAACTAAGACAAATATCTTCTTGGGAGAGAATCACCAGTGTTTGGCCCAAGGAAGTTAATATTATGCAATCTTGGCTGTTTTAGAAGTGTCAGCTTCACTCCAGTCTGAACATATAAAACTTACATGATTGATAAAAAATGTGAAAGAAACAACATATTTTTCTATTTAAACATGTTGCTTTCTTAGGGCAAACATTATTGATTGGCATTTGATGATTCCCTCTATCCTAAAAGCTTACTCATCTGATAACATACTTACCAAGGTTATCCCACATAGAAATTTGATAGTGTGGTGATCATTCACATCTTTGAATTATTGGATAAAATACTGAAAACATATGATGGCAACTGATGAGAATTTTTAAAATTTAATTAAAAAAATTTTTATATTTCTAAAAAAGTAATTCTTAGAATGTGGTAAATAATATATAGATATTTTTCATTTCTTAAAACTGAATATCCATATAATATCTATACTTTTATAAATCCCAATTATCCAGGGAGCAACATGAATTACAAATAACATTATAGGAATGTTTGATAACTGAATGATTCCTTCTATCTTTCGTTCCTCCCTTTCCCCCTTATTTCCTTCCTTTTTGTAAAACAGAATAAATTCCTGGATTCCAAGAAGCACCTGATTCTGTCTGTACCTGTTGCTCTATTTCTTGGCTAAGTAATACCTATCAATTTAATATCAGGTTGTGTATCTACAGGCATCTATTGTGGGTATGGGTGGCCAGTAGGGCGGCTTTCGTAGATAACACGTGATACTGCTCCTCTCTCAGTCTTACAACGTTTTGAGAATCACTCATCTGATCAGGTCTACCAGGACTGGAGTATTTCCTGAGATAAAGCTATCCATATGAGATAGAACCTGACTAAATTTCCAGTTTATATATTTTGCTCTAGTCTACTAAGTGGCATTGGTTCCCAACCGAGAAAAAGGCTGGAATATTTAATTTACCAATTAGATTAATTAAAAAAAAACTTGAATGCATAGAGCATGCCTAAGTTAGCCTTCCAAGTAACACAGTAGGTTAAGTGGTGAATTGAAACTATAGCCATCTCCCTAGAGCCACACAGCTGGCCAATCTCTGAGCATAAATCTGTATGTGTTTTGGATTTTTAAAAAATATTTGTGATTTTCAATATACAGTTAACTTTGAACTCTTTTTTCTCCATAACGATTGCAAATTTCAAGTTAATCTGAAAGCAAGCTTTCTCTTCAAGAGTCAATGAAGAGTAAATTACTAATAGAGTAAATTACTTCAAATCGAGCTGACTGTAAAGGTAAGATTTTAATAGTTTTCAACCAAATTTCAAAGGAAAGATTACTTTTATTCTTCAGAAGAAATGTGCGTGTATTCAATAGCTACACTGGACAATAGTTTACTCAAAATAATTTTTCCTGTGGCTCCAAGTGAAACTGAAATAATTTACTTTCATTTATCCTGAACAGTAGTATTGTTAAGCCAGTATTCTCTTACCATCACTTCTGAATATAGGTATTCCTCATGATTTTTTCTCTATTACAATGGCTTCCAACTCTGGCTGCAAATTAAGCACCTCCAGGAGCTTTTTAAAAACATCACTACCAGAGTTCCACTCCAGACAAACTGAAACCAAATACCTGGCACTAGGACCTGGACAGATATATATATATATATATATTTAAATCCCAGATGACTTTAATACACAATGAAGGTTGAAAACCACTAATCCACTGTTTCATTTGAAAGAAATTATTCACAGGTAAGTAGTAAGGAGTTAAGGAAAAATAGTCAACAAAATTGGGAGGTTCCAGACTTGCCACCAGTTGGCTCAAGAAGTCTTATTTTGACATGCCTCACCAAACAGTACTGCTGAATGCCTGTTGTGGCTCCAAATTTCTTATTCGCCTCAGAGCCTGGAGGGAGCATTACAGAAAATCAATTATAACTTCAGAGGAGAGCTATTCCCAGGTTCAAATCACACCGAACTAGAACAGGACCAGGGCGTGGAGCAGAACGCATGTGCCTCACTAACACTACCTTCACGCCAGCGCCAATCATAGTTGTGGTTGCCTGGGCCAGGGGGAAACCATGGTCACCAACATATTTCTGTACTGAGCACTATATGGAAATGATGCAAAGCAACCAAAAAGTAATATAATTGAATAGAAGAACAGCTGCTTCTAGAAAAGAATGAACAAAGCTAAATATAAATTATTGAAAGTAATAGAATGACGTTAAATCTTAAAATGTGGCTGCCACTGTTGCTCGTGGCCAGCAGCCTGGCTGGGCCTCAGCTCCTTGGAGGCGCTGACCCGTGCAGGCCCCAGGCAGCGGCGGGCCAGCGCGTTCCAGTACCTGATGAAGAAGTGCTCGGTGACCATTGGCCGCAACTCTTTGCAAGGTTGGACAGCCTGGCTGACTCCAGCTCCATCTCATGGTGCCATCTGGAGATTTTCATGCTCCTGGGCTGTGGCTATGGCAGGGGCCCCCCAGCCCTCCCCTCCTGCAGCCCGGCCGACCCAGTGGCCAGCAGCAACTTCTACCTGCACTGCCTTGGCAAGAAAGGCGCGTTCTCAAACCGCATGTCACAGAGGCATGGGAGCACAAACATCAAGAAAAGTTCACTGCCATCCATGGAGAAGAGGGAGAAGAAGCAGGAGGTGCCCGAATCCCAGGTGAAGCCGTGCAGGCCCCCATCTCGCCCCTGACCATCAGCATTCCAGACACCATGGCCCACCTCATCAGCCCCTGCCTTCCCCCACGGAAACCATCAGAGCTTGCAAACTCCCGCCCAGCCAGCCCCTGGGGAGCAGGATCTTCAGTACAAAATGGGCCGAGCGGTAGCACCTGACCTTAATTTAATGATTGACAATGCGCAGTCAGAAAATGAAAAGGAAGCTTCAGGTGGACACAGCCCAAAGGATGACTCAAAGCCACCTTATTCTTGTACACACCTAATCGTACAAGCAATTACAATGGCTCCTGATAAACAGCTCATCACCCTACGTGGCATTTATACTCACATCACTAAAAATTATCCGCAGTACAGGACTGCGGACTAGGGCTGGCGGGATTCAATTCACCACAATCTCTTTCTGAATCGTGATTTCATCGAAGTACCACGTTCCCAGGAAGAACCAGGCCAAGGCTCATTCTGGAGG
The DNA here is from genome assembly GCF_951640355.1 of Cnephaeus nilssonii. Lineage (NCBI taxonomy): Eukaryota > Metazoa > Chordata > Mammalia > Chiroptera > Vespertilionidae > Cnephaeus > Cnephaeus nilssonii. The sequence goes on from NC_137073.1 coordinate 43,719,182, forward strand.
ATAGATCCTGCCTCAGAAAGCAAATGAACAGAGCAGGCTTTCAGGAAAAGATGGCCCGGAGGCGTGCCTTGCTTTAGAATCCCCTGAGACCCCTCTGATGTCCAGCCTCTCATCACTGCAGTGGTGCCCAGACCCCCGAGAGCCTGCCCAGGGAAGGTTCGCAGGTTCCCTGGAGCCCGAGCCTGGCGCCTCACAGCCCACTGGCTGTCACGGCGGAGGCGCGGGTTGCTGAGTGCACCTTTTAGTCACTGTGCAGAGGAGGCAGCTGCCCCTGAAGATCAAGCCCATCACCCACACTGTCGCTGCCCCCTGACCTCAACCTCCCAGCAGCCTGTCGTGCAGTTGGTTCACGACGTCCACCAGATCCAGCAGTGTCCGTCACCAGCGTGGCGGGACTGGCCTCAGCGAACACGTGCACTGTCACCGGGCAGGCCCAGGTCAGGCAGGGGGCCGTGCTGGCCCCTGCTAAGGCAGAGCCGGGAGAATGAAGCTCACCGACAAGCGCAAGTGGAACCTATTCCTGCGACGACCCAGGCCACCCTGGATTCAGATGGCACAGCCCACCCCTGTCCAGACAGCCAGCATCCTGCCACAGGCACCTCTGGGTCAGCACCAGCTACCAATAAAAACTAATGCAAACAGGACCCACGTGGCGCCAACGCCCCCGCAGCGCACAGCCGGGTGAGCAACGCAGCCGCGTCCTCTGCACAGGCTGGCGACACCCGCACCAGCTTCGGCTCCCCAGCCCACAAAGCGCCAGCGCGGCCACCAGGTGAAGCAGCCGGAGCTGAAGTGGGTCAAGACCAAAGACAGCAAGTGCATCGTCGTGGCCCGGAGCGTGGCTATGCCACGGAAAACCATGAGGGCAAAGGGCATCCAGAACTGGCGGTCCGGAGAGCTTTCCTACTTTACTGTCAACTCTGTGGTTGACCACGCGGCCTCTCACCCTGCTCGGGGCGCCTTCTCTTGGTGGGCGGAGGGCCTGCGGTCGGACTTCACATCAGCACCGAAAACACAAGACACAGGTGGCCCTAAAACTTCTTAAAGACGGAAGTCACACCTGAACTATTAAACCGCACAACACCTGGTTCCGGCACTCCCAGCTTTTCCAAGTGAGGATGGCGCCAGGTGCAAGCGGATGGCCCGGGACAGCCCTCCCCCAGGGCACAGTGCAGGAGCCACCTCGCCGCCCTCAGAGGACCCGTGGGGCTGGCAGACGAGGCAGTATTTTGCTGTTCACATGTGGAATTGGTAGGAAAAGTTGGGCCTTCACCAATAAAAAAATTTTAATGTAATAATATGAGCATAAAAAGTTCCAGAAGACGGTCTCTCTTAACTTATTTATAATCTTCAAATGAAAGTGGTCTTTTTAATCAGGGAACAAAATACAAAAGCCATAAATAGCAAATCAGGTAAATTTGAAGTGTTATTAATTCCAAGGAGAAAAATTGTAACTTTACAGTGGTGAAACTTGACAGATAGCGTATGACTACATAATATACCCGGAATAAACCACTCTTTCTCTTCTCACAAGAGAAGAGAAAGAAAATGTATCAGGGCACAGTTTCTGCTCATGATCAATGGACACAGCATATTCAATTTAAAAAAATTAAGATCTATACCCCCAAAGTATTCAATGACATAGCCATTATTTTGAGAGTAACAATCACTAGTCATTAGGCTATCATTCAATAAACCAAAACTTCAAATACTGAATATTATTCTAGAATCCTATAAATTATAATATGGCCATTTGATTGAGCATGTAAGTATCTAATCTAATAATAGACAAATATGCAAATTGACCGCACCTTCGCTACACCCAAGCCACACCCACCAGCCAAGCCACGCCCACCAACCAATCAGGACGAATATGCAAATTATCCAAACAAAGATGGCGGCTAATTTGCATATCGTGACAGCGTAGAAAGAAGCCAAGAGCTGCAGAATGGAGCAAAGCTGCAGAGAAGCAAGCAAGCTGGGGGGAGGAGAAGGGAGGAGCGGAGGCGGGGCTGGGGGAGAAGGAAGTTGAGCAGGCGGGGCTGGGGGAGAAGGAAGTTGAGCAGGCGGGGTCAGGGGAGAAGGGAGGAGCGGAGGCGGGGCCGGGGGAGAAGGAAGTTGAGCAGGTGGGGCCGGGGTAGAAGGGGCGGGGTCGGGGGGGAAGGGAGGAGCGGAGGCGGGGCCAGGGAAGAAGGAAGGAGCGGAGGCGGGGCCAGGGAAGAAGGAAGGAGAGCGGGCTGGTGGAGAAGTTAGAAAAGTAGGGGGGCTGGCGGAGATCCTGGGGCAGGGGACAAGGGAGGAGAGCAGGCAGGGTGGGGTAGAGTGCAGCAGGAAACCGTATTGCAGGATTTTTCCTGCAACGGGAACGCTAGTTTTACCATAAAACAATTTAGTTAATCACGAGTCTCCCATTTCCAATTTTATTCACTTGCTACATAGATTTTATTTTATTTTAAAATATATTTTTATTGCTTTCAGAGAGGAAGAGAGGAGACAGAGAAATATTAATGATGAGAGAGAATCATTGATCAGCTGCCTCCTGCACGCCCCCTACTGGGGGTTGTGCCTGCAACCCAGGCATGTGCCCTTGACCTGAATTGAACCCAAGACCCTTCAGTCCCCAGGCCAATCCTCTATCCACTGAGTCAAACCTGCTAGGGCAGATTTTAAAATATCTTTTTGTTTTTATAAGAATTTATATGAGGTTTACTGAAAAATCCCTTGCAGAATACAGCTTCCTCAAAACTGATAGAAATTGCAAGATATCTAGAAACTTGAAAACATGAAATGTCCATGTTATCTTTAAACATATGTTAAACATGTTATTAAATTATCAACTTATATTTTTTCTTCATGAAAAGAGAGACAAAGAAACAACTATGGCAAAAACAGAATACAGAAAATATGTCTTAGAAAATATTCCATTGACAGGCTTAAACTTATGGGTTGATGTCATCTGTACAATATAAAATATGCCAATTTGGTGAGACAATCTCAATAGGTTTTCAGCTGTTACTTGCTTCAATTTACTGTTCTAAGAAGTTGATTTTTATATATACAGCTCAGACATGACAACTGCATTTTTTTATATCTTGCTCTCAGAGTTGTGTTGGACAAAGAAATGTAACTCACTCTCTTCTATAGCTGTATAGGGCTCATGATCTGCAATTTCAACTTTGCCTTTAAATTTTTAAAAAATATTTAAAATATGTTTTATTGATTTCAGAGAGAGGAAGGGAGAGGGAAAGAGGGATAGAAACATCAATGATGAGGATCATCGAATGATTCCCCGCTACTGGGGATGGAGCTGGAGCCCAGGCATGTTCCCTGACCATGAATTGAACTGGTGGCCTCCTGACGTATGGGACAAAGCTCAACCAATTGAGCCACACCGCTGGGCCAGCCTTGCCCTTTGATAGCAACATAAGCCTTGATGATACATATTTAGACACATGTAACTTTGGGAGATGAGCTAAATATCCATATTTCAGCATTACAAATTTTATAAAGGTATCTAACAACTCATAATAAAGAAAGCATGTTTTATATAAACATCCTACTAAAGTATTGTGCTTCTTTGGCAGAGCATTTCACATAGAAATTTGAATTTTCTATTCAAATTATTTTGCTAATTTCTTCCATGAGGGCAGCCTATCAAAATTATATCTAACTATACTGCTTGCTACTACTTACGTCCATTTATTTTGATTTATATTTATGCCTCTTGAGGACATGACCAATTCTGACAAGTCTTTTTATTCATTAACTTATTCAGTCAAACATCCACGTGTGAACACAAAAGATACTTGCTCTCATGGAGCTTATACTTCTGTGGAGGAGAGACAGACAATAAACAAATAGATATGGGACTCTTATAAAGGTTATATGCACAGTGCTAGATACTTTCATATGTCCACTTCGCTTTAATTCTCAAAATTATGTCAAGAAATAAGTGCTATTCTTCCATGTTGGTAGATGAGGAGACAAGGGCTCAGAGAGATTTACAAATGTACCTATGGTCACACAGCTGGAGACTATCAGAATCTGAATGCAAATCCAGAAATGTCCAAGTTCAGAAAACATCCATGTTCACAATTACATTGGCTTTCTGGAGCTATAAAGGGTCCACCAATTCAAGTCTCTCCATCCTGGATAGATCTCTCTAACCTCTAAGAAGTTTAAAGGATGTTTTACATTGTAGCACTTCAGCATTCAAAGGGATCTAAGCATGAGCAGCGAATCTGCAACATATGCTATCGGAGCCCCACTGATTTCAGCAATAGGAGAGAATAGGCTCCTGTAGCATCTGTAGAATGAAACGGCCTAGAGGACAGAGAGGGAAAGCATAGTGGAGTCCTGAACATATGCTATTTAAGGCATTCTTTGCTATATAGGCACCAAAATAAAGCTTTAGGTATTCATTCTGAAAATGCTTATAGCTTTGCAATCTCATTCTCAAATAATAGATGCAGGCTTCAAAGGTAATCACCAACAAATGATTTAATAGTAATATATGGTTACTACAGGAATATAGTGAGAAGAAACAGAGTAAACAGTGTTTAAAAATAAGACATTTGAGCACCTGGACTGCAGGTTACGGCCGCCCAGATGTGGAAAAACACACCATTCAGTTTGACAGACAGACAAAGCGTTTTCCTGTAGAGTCTGAATAAATGCTCTTCTGAAACCTGTCAACATGAGTTCCCAAGAGAAAACAAAACCAGCAAAGCTCAAGGTCATAGTTGATTTCAAAGTATCCCCTTTTATTTATTGCTTAAATAAGTAGTTCCTATGGGAACTTAATATTATTTGCCACCAATGGAAAAATATCTCCTTAAGATCACTTCCTAATTGTTTCATTAAATTTTAACTTAAAAACTGCCTCCTCGCTGGACAATGAAGAAAGGAAAATCATTTGGTATTTTTTTGTGTCTCATTTTTTTAGATATGCAAAATTCTTCCAGGCTCCTGTGTAAAAAAGCATTTTGAGGGGAAAAACAGGTTTTATTGTTACTATGTCAAAATATTGTTTAAATATTTACACTTCTTTTTTCTTTAGATCAGACACTGCTGCTTTAGCAGCTTGATTTGGTTTCCTAAATTATAAAAGAAAATGACAATAAACAGTATTTAAAAAGTTAGCTCAGCTTCCATGTATAGTTATAATATATATTTTAAAATTTATGTAAATGCAATGCTCTTTGCTGCATAATTTAACCAAATAATATATGTAATTTTTATATCATAATTTCTTTGTGATAATGTTTAATTATAAACACTGACCCACCACTTTTAATAATGCCTAATATGACATTAAATACACATTCCATAGTTTACTCAATCAAACTTGTGTTTTTGACATTTAGATTATTTTCAGTGTTTTTCTGTACTATTATTACTTGTTTTCCTAATCTTTAAGATACTTCCTCCATATTATGTATTTAAAGTTACTTAATGATTTTTGAAAATAAAGTTATGGAAGACTCCACTAGTCAACTTATTCTTTTCTGTGTCTCCATAGTTTAACATGAATTGACTCCTGAAATCTTAATTTTGTTTAAATACATAAAATATATAACAATTATTTTTTACAAGCTGCAGTTGTGAAATCTATATATCTTCACAGCAATTCTGCAAGGCAAACATTTTCATTTTACATATAAAGGAATTATTCAAAGTGTTTAAGCAGTATTCTCATGCCTTACTCAAAGGGGTGTCTGCATGGTGGTGTGGGTGTGAGGTTTCAAGGAAAAATCATAGCAGAGGTTTTGGAGAGGAGACTGAATTCTGTCTTAGACATTTTGGGTTTATGTTGCAACTGTGGCTCTATCATAGGAAGGTGAACACACATTTGGAACTTTTAAGAGAGTATTCCTCTGAGGACAGCAATTTGGGACCCTCAGCTTATAAATGAACTTGAAGCCATGGACCTGAAAGGGATTAGCCTGGTAACGTATACACTATGTGAAGCAAAGGGGGGCAAGCACTAAATCTTGGGAGTGCAGATACAGTTGGCAAGAAAACCAGAAACTCAGGTAAGAAAGGAGGAAGATAATGGAAGGAATTATGAGTGAAGTCTTAGAAACCAAGGAAGGGGATAATTTCCAGAACAGGACATCGGTTATTCAGCAATAAAGACAATTTGGTGATTTAGTTTAAGAGAAGCTTCAGTGCTGTTCTGCGCTACAGAGAGATTTTAGTGGTTTGAAGAGCAGCTGTCCTATTGATTAGGAAGAATTTATTTAGAGGACCAATATGAAAAGTGGCAAAGACATTTTGCTGCTCTCCTACAAACCATGGTAACAAAGCTCCTGCACAGGTGGCTAGAAGGGCCAGGGAGGCTACCATGGAGATTCCCATAGGGAGCCACTGGGGATGTACAGCCCTGGATTCATCCCTGTTGCATAAGAACTTGTCAGAGAATGTTTCTTACCCATAAAGAATGAGCAAGTCTGTCAGAAGAGGCAACGGATATAACCTCTCCATTAGCCTACATCCCAAATGACTAAAACCAATAGCAAGTACTCCTTTATTTTCTACCCTGCCCAAGCCATTGTTAACTATTAAAGCATATTAAACTATTAACTATGAAATATACTAAAAATTAACTAATAAGACATAAGAAACGAAATAGTAAGTTATGACAATGGCAGCTGCCTTAGCCCTTTGGGATGCCATTTGTGTTTGCCCAGACTCAGGGGAGAATGGCAGGATTCTGGTTTTGAGCAGCTTGCAACTTGTTTACTTTTATCATTCTTAGATAACTTTTAAAAAATCAACAAATTGCAGAGTATTGAGGAAAGCTGTGCAGGCGTTCCTGTGCCCCCACCCTCCCAGATGACCTTTAAACAGCTAAGTCCTCTGTTCACCTCCAGCTGCGCTGCCTCAGGCATACAGGGGGAAAGCGCAGTTGTGACTTCGTGACACCCAAAGATAATGACTACCACGCTTGGAATCTGAAGGAGTTAATTCCTTGTTCAGATTTTCTTTTGTTTAGCGAAAAAGAAACTATTTACATATCAACATTCCTTATATTTTTGATATTCAAAGCATTATCAGAACTATCAAGATCACAGGCAGCCCATGGCTTTCTCTTATTCACTATATTCAATACTGACCTGCTAACCATGCTTTTAATTACATAAAATGAACCAATTTAGTGCCAAGTACAAAGACATGTGTTTAGGATAATGACCCTCTTCTCTGTCCCCAAACATTCCAAAATGTTGGATTATTAGAAACCATCCACAGCTCTCCTGTCTCAGCGTCTGAGTTAAGGCTGTGCTTGCTCACCCCTACCCTCGATGACAGGCGTTCCTCTGTCTTCTGACTATAGTATTAATTCACTCCTTCATTCAAAATTGAACACCAATTCTGCCGATATTTTTCTTAGGGCCTAGAGCACAGAGAAGAGTAAAACCAATTCCTGCAGCAAAGGAGCTCACAGTCCAGTGGGAGAAGGTGGTCACTACAGCCTGAGAATTGCACAGTAAGGAGGGAAGGCACAGGCCACCTAGGTGCTGGTGAGGGGGCATGAGAGTGTGAGCGGGGGCTCCCAGCAGGCTTGAGGTGAGGATGGGGCTGGAGTTTGTGGCAGCGAGTGTCTCAAGGTATTTTTTATTATAAGTTATTAAATTTAACTTTCTGCCATCTAGGCACAAGTCTGGTCAAAGGGGAAAGATTTAAAAAGGAACATTTCCCCTCAAAGCTATATCAGGCATTAAGTAATTTCCCACACAAAGTGATGAGAAATTCTATATTGAAACCTATATTTATATGTAGAGAATCAATGATGATATAAAATAAACTGATACTAAAAATGTTACAAATGTAAGGTTATTTGTTTACCCTTTACCAGAGGATAAGCTTTCAACTGCTATAAATTCTTAAGTGGCTGTCTGTATGCCTAATTTTAAAAAATATTGGCAATTTTGATAAATTTTAAGTATGTTTTTATTGAATTGAGAGAGAGAGGAAGAGGGAGAGACAGAAACATAGATGAGAAACATTGATCAGCTGCCTCCTGCACGCCCCCTACTGGGCATGGAGCCTGCATCCCAGGCATGTGTTCTAACCAGGAATCAAACCAGTGACCTCTTAGCACATGGGATGATGCTCAACCAATTTTGAAATATAAGTACATGAGTGTTAAATATTAAAATAATATATTTTATAAAGAACCTCTAAAGGGCAGAAGCCATGTCATAATTTGGTTTTGTTTCTCCAGTGCCTGATACAAGTTAGGTCAGGCTTTACATTTCTTGTATTAATGTGTGCTGAAAAGCTGTGAGGTTGCTAGAACCAGTGGAAGCTTCAGGCAAAAGCCTAGAATTGTGTATATATAATACATTTTCAGGGTATTGTATATTCTGCCTAATTGTGTGATGAAAGACAAAATAATACAGTGCTTTTAGGTATAAGAGATGTTATATCTACTCATTAGTTACATGATGATGTTAAAGAAATCATAATATTGGACATTTAAATTTCATGGCTCCTTGTTTTTATTTCATAGCTATGTGAAATATAACACAGTAACATAATTTTGGAGAAATGACCTAGACATCAAGACAAATTTCCCAGAAGGGAGATATTAGGCATGAGTAGAAGGGACTTATTTAAAAACCAGACAGAATAATTGGAACTAAATGCTTATTATGATATTAGATTAGTCTAGGGAATCAAGTGATGTTTTAATAGAGGCTGCTGATGAAAATCACCCTCTTTAGGAAAATAAAATATTTGGCCCTTTTTCATACCATCAACAACTGAGAATACTACATCAGGGTTTCAATTTTTATGATAATTAATTCTTTTTTTTTTCTTCAAGATTCGCTTTCAATGAACTTAGGGATGTTTACATCATCTTGTTTCATGGACAATATGGCAAAGATAACAGCTAACTCCTTTCATTTTTCTGTGCTAACACTTTTCACTGTAATCATCTGTTTACTCCCAAGGAAAACTGAGAGGAAATTATATACCACTTCAATCACACAGTCCTGATTTTTTCCTTTTCCTCAAGCTTATAAAGTGCATCTAATAAAAATGTGTTATGTAAAAGCCTAAGCAAATATTTAATGAAGAATTACATGTGCAAGTCATCACACCAAAGGAAACTGATGACAGTGATATAGTACACAGTCCTTTTCCTACTTGTTTAAATATCGTCATGCAGACATATAAGTAACAATTCAAACAATAAATGATAACATTGCTCCCTAGTCAAAGAAAATGATCTCCCTGCTCTGATGGCCTGTCATCAGGTCCCTAAACAGGAAACTGGATGCCATAAATATATTTGAAATCTTGTAGATTCTACCAAGTTAATATACCTTTTTTAGATCCATTCAACCAATCAAAGCATAATATGCTAATGATATGCTAAGGCCGCTCAACCACTCGCTATGATGTGCAATGACCCTTCTTTCCAAGTATATCCTTTATTCCATCTCTCACATTACAAGCAGACTAATCCCCAAAATTAAAGTCTGATCCCATTATATTATGCCAACAACTTTGCACTTGTCTACTGAATAAAATCCTAGCTCTTCCTGATGGTGCCAAGAGCTCTCCAGGGCCTGGCACAAACTCACGTCTCTCTCTAGTTTCTTGCAATACCTCCTACCCTTTCAGCCGCATCAAATGCTGGAGGGCCCTGAACATTCTGGTCCATTTTGTTCATTCTGCTGTGACTGACCAAATATCTGAGGGGCATTAACCCCTGCATCTCGGTCATGCTTTATTTTTTTTATTAATTCAACAAATATTTACGGAAGACCTGGTATGTGCCAGATTATGCGCTGTTTTGGGAATAAAAAACACAACGCTCAAATGTGCAACCCTTGAGGAGATCACAGTCCTGAAAGACAAGAGTGAAATTAATCAAATAGTCATGATCTTGTCCTGACCACAACTCCTGTCCACGCCTAGTTCCTCACTCTGCTTAACCATCTGGCCTCATTTTTGACCTAACAGCCCAAGCTGGCTCCTGCTTCAGGGCTTTACACATTGTTTCTTTTGCTTGAAATACTCTTCCCCAGACAGTGCCTGGCCTTATTCCCTTTTCTTATTTCATTCACTGATCAAATGTCTTCTCAGTGGTCTGCTCTAATAATCTTCTACAAAGTAAAAGGATGATCTGTTCCTCTGTCAGTTTTTAATTTTTAAAAAAGATTTATTGATACTTATACATGTATTTGTTGATATTTATAGTATGCATGTATCTGTTGATTTTTCTTCCTCCTCTCCCATCGGAATACAGACTCCATTGGGGCTGGAACTCATCTAATAGTCCACTGCTGTTTCCCCAAAACTTAGAGCAGTGTCTGGTGAGTGGTAGGATCTTGATATATACTTGATAATAATGAATTACACATATATTTAATTATACACTGAGATGTTACACCAGGACAGCCCATCTACATAATAAATCATATATAATAAAAGCCTAATATGCTAAGTGTCTGGTCATCCATTCAACCAATCAAAGCATAATATGCTAATGATATGCTAAGGCTGCTCAACCACTTGCTATGATGTGCAATGACCACCAGGGGGGCAGAAGCTCTGACTGGTAGGTTAGCTTGCTACTGGGGTCCAGCCAATTGGGACTGAGCAAGATGGCCCAGACATGCCCTGTAGCTCTCCTGAGGTCTCTCCCTGGCTGGCCAACCTCCCGTGTCCCTCCCCAGTCCTGATCGTGCACCGGTGGGGTCCCTTGGCCTGGCCTGCACCCTCTCACAATCTGAGGCCCCTTGGGGGATGTTGGAGAGCCAGTTTTGGCCCAATTCCACAGGCCAGGCCGAGGGACCCCACTGGTGCATGAATTTGCGCACCAGGCCTCTAGTCTATTATAAGAGCCTAAGAGATGGCAGGGGAAGAGAGCTATCTGTAAAAGGCCCCTTGGAGGAGTGACATTGTGCTGGTTAAACTAAAGTCTGAAGAATGACAAGGAGTCAACTAGACAAAAGGACAAAAGTGTCCAAGGATTCATGGGATCTATAGGGTGAAAAATGTAATGCACTGTGATATGACCAATCTCTGAAAAATGACAATGTATGATCCATGAACAAAATAATAAAAAGTATTTATTTTCAGTATAATTTTTTTACTGAAAAATATGATTATATACAAATTGGATATAATGATAAGGATTTTTTAAAAAGAAATGCCAAAGACTAAATATAAATGCAAGAGATATTTTGATCAATGATAAAATTCTTCCTCCAAAATCTACTGCAAGTATGGGCATCAGTTGCAAATAATCAGTTAAGAATAGTCTGAGGATACTATGATAACTTAATGCTAATTTAAACTAAAGGTGTTTGATAATACCCATGTATCTTCTTTAATTCCGCTTTCTATTTTGCCACACTTAAAAACTGAAGATGTGCATGTAAATATAGTCTAATTCTGGTCGCTTTCTGAAATAGAATGCTTAATATAACACACAATAGACCTTCTCCTGGTATTTACAGTCCTTGGCAATGCCTTCTTGCACCTCATAAAACCACAGGTGTCTCCTATACACTTTCCATTTTAGTTCCCCAATAATAAAAGCAGCATTTTTAGTTTTCCCTATCTGAGGTTTACCAGAACAATGGCATAGTCAAGTAAAAATTTTTAAGATAAATTCATGCAAGGTATTTTTAAAAATAACTTTCTGACAATTAAAATTCAACCAGGAGCTCATTAGCATTATCATGAAAGAGAATGACCCTTTTGATAAAAGAAAAGCAAGTAATCACCATTCTATTAAAAAGCTGAGATAAATAACTGATAGACATGGCTAGAGCACTCAGTTGGAATTTTCTGAGCTTCTAATGGGTTCATTATCCAAAATATTTTTTAAAAACATAATCTTCTCTCTTTCATATATCTTAAGATTAAAAGCAAGGAAGAATGAACAATATTGGCTACTTTGCTTATAATAAATGCATGACTGGAAGAGGGAAAGGCAGTTATAAAATTCAAGGAGAGATTTTACTGGGAGGTAAGAAATGTCTTATATTGGTATCAGAAACCCTGAAAACAGCTGTCATTTGATACATTAAAAATCAAGACTAATATTAAAATGAAAAATGTTAAATATTTTCATGAATGCTGATTCTGTACACAGAAACATATTTTCTTCCATTTTTAGAAACTAAACACTGACCAGTAACCCATTGGGAAGAAGACTTCAGTCTTCATGGGCCATGGGTTATGACTAACTGCCTGAATCTGAGCCTTGTGATACTTTGTCAACTGCCGAGCTTAATTCTGATGTGCAGCAGAATGGCCCCTTATCCTTCAGGGCCAACTTTTCCATACTTTGTTTCTCTTAAAATTCTAATGAAGGAAACTCCCTTTACTAATAGTTATTTTCTTTAACTTCCTTTTCTCCTTCCTCTTATCAACAATGGTGCCTTAACTCATATGTGCTACAAACAAATGGTTTTCATTTAAGATGGAAATATAAAAAGTTCATAAAGCTGTTTCACAAATCCTAAGAGAATCATTTGCAGCTTGTAAGAAGCCATTATTAGAAAAAAGAAACATTAACAAGCAGGCAGATTAGATGGCTCTTGCACAAAAGTTGCATTCTTTGTGAAATATTAAGTCAGTGAAATATTAAGATTGTCAAAAACTATAGAACATGTAGCATACAATAGTTTTATGTGAACAAAACTCATTTAGAGATAATCCTTTCCCTAAAGGACCTGGAATCCTTACGAATTTGGTTAAATTTAGTTTTTTAAATGCTAACTCTAACTTTAGAAATCTCTCTCCTCTCTCTCTCTCTCTCTCCCCTCTCCCCCTTACTCAGAGACCTAGTCTTCCCTTCCCCTCCATAATCAGCAACCCCAGGACAGCAGAAGACAGTAGCCAGGACCTGACTAAAGATCACAAGATCCAGACCTCTGGCAGGTTAAAGATACCATCTTGACCTAAATTATGTTTTAGTTCCTGAGCCCTAATGTGGACCAACCTCCAGCTACTTTCCAGCAACCTCCAGCTACTCCAGCAACCTTCAGCTACTCTCTGAAAGAGACCTCAGAGCTGTCTTCAAAATCTGAAGAAATGATTCTTCATCCTTACTTCAGCTCTGACCAATCAGCTCCCAGCACTTCTCTGAACCCTAACACATAGGGGATGTGATTTTATGCTATGTAATCTGTAACCTACATGTCATTACGAAAGTTAGGGCTTTTGAACATTAGCTTCCCATTCTCTTGGGTGGCATCTTCATAATAAAATAGTGAATATTTCTCCATCGCAATTCTTGGTGTCTAGGTTGGGCTTTGTTATCCCCCGTGGACAAACTCTTTCTGTTCTGTAATAAAAGCTTTAGGAAAATAATTAAGAACTGAATCATCTTCTATGCAGCCAATGTTCTCTTGCAGCCTGGGAATTTCACAAAGCTGAAGCTTATTGGGACGTTCCCAGGGTTTGGAACAGTCCAGAGTTAGGGTCAAGTCACAACGCTGTCACTTAACAGCAGGGAGACCCAGGGCAGGTAAACTTAACCTCTCCAAGCTGCGGCCTTTTGGTAACAAGGGTAATAACATTTACCTTAAAGATGATCACGAGAGCTTTAACATTCCTCTCAAGCTTGACTGAACTCGAGACAGAATTCGCCCTTTTCTCAGGAATTTACTTAAAGAAACTCTCAATTATAATTTTTTTTTCTCTGTGCTTTGAGATATAAATCTCTCAGCTTCTCCACTTTCATAACCCAGGAGTGTCTTTCTCAACCTGGAGGCATCCTTTCCAAAGGCGCCACCATCAGGAAAGACAGCACCACTACCCCTCCCCCCATCTCTGAGGGAGGGCAGGAGCCTAATTTCCATAAGCACCCATCAGCAAACACAGGTGGCCAGTTCCACTAGATCACCGCAGGGTTAACAATGCTGCTGCCTTTTGTTTCAAATGAATGGAGTTCAGTCTTTTTCTCTTGCAATAGTCTTTACGCCTATTGTAATAGTCTTGAATAAAATCATCCTTACCTGTTTAACCCATCTGGTGCTATTTTTCTTTGACAAGGGTAGGTATAAGGATTGAATAAAATAGCATATGTAAAATACCCAACACTACATATAATATTTGTAAATGTTAGTAAATAGTTGCTTAGAAAAACTTTCCATCTCTCCTTATCAAAGCAACCATCCTCTGAATACTGTTCCCTGGAAATCCCAAATGCCTCTTTTCAAAGATCAGGCATAGTGGTATAACACAGCAATTAAACAACTTGTGGGTGTTTTTCTTTTTTAAAATATAACAGACGCAAGAAATCTAACTGTAAGTTCTATTTCCAGCATCTGCTGAGCCGGCCTGAATGGTCAGCACATTAGCACCAATAACAGTGATGGGGTTTTGACAGCTGCATCCTGGCCAGAGACGCTGAGGTCTCCAGCCCAAACCCAGTGCCATCCACACCAGATTCCAAGCAGAGAGGGCAAATAGTATGCTCCCAAGGCCAAACTGCAAATTTCCTCTTTAGGAACTGATAAAAATCATAAAGCAAGAATTACCATTGCCATCACATCAGGAGGCATAGAAAGGACATGTTCAAAGCAACATCACTTGCAAAATATCAAAGTCCATTTTAGTCTCAATGTCCTCGAGTGTTAAAACAAAGAACTTCATCCAAGTCGTTCTCTGAGTAAGACAATAAAAAAAATGCAAGTCACTCTCAGTTTAATTTTCATGAATATGAAAATGATCTCTTCTCTTTTTATTCCTTAGTGAGATTACTCCTAAGACTGTTTGGAACCACTTTTATATCCATTTTAATTAGATTACATTTCTCTGAACTTTGCTACAAACTGCTAAAGGGGAATAATAAAAGATCAATGACATATGAGGATCTTCTCCATTTGAATACTTGATAATTTTTTTAGATTGAGATATGTTACAACTTTTTCTATCCACATCATTTTATGACAAGCTCGAGTTCAAGTTTTTTAACCAGCAATATTTGTTTCTCAGCTTAATGACCAAATATCAGAAAAGAGCACCGTAAATTATTTACAATTATTGCTATATTTAATATTTAACACTAGAGGTCCAGTGCACGAAATTCTTGCACTGGTAGGGTCCCTAAAGGCTGCTGGCTGGGGCCTCCCTCCCTTCCCCGGCCACCCCGCCCTCTGGTAGAACTCTCAGAAGAGCTCCAGTAGAGGGGACAATTTGCATACTACGTTTTTATTATATAGGATAGAATTTGTATACTTTTAATGTGTATGTGTTTTTATTGTTAGCTTATGTCCTGAATGTCAAAATGACTTTGGATTTCCTTAGCCAAAGAGCATGAAAACAAAGAAATAAAGAAAAATGTTAAGTTTGTTTAAGCTGGTGTGCCAATACAAGCCAATTATAAAAAATAAAAATAACTAATAGAGAATATAATCTTGGAGAGGTATAAAGAATATCACTTTTCTAAACAATAAAAATGACTTCTACTTCCTTTTCATAAAAATAAAATAGACACAAATTTTGTTTAAAGCATATGTGGAAAATAGCAGGTACTTATGAGTTTATTATAATTAATTAACATGACTTGTAGAAAATAGAATTTGAAAGAGGTTATGAAGAATATAAGATTTCTGAAAATGTCAAAATATTATATTTAAAAAATATTTTATTGATTTTTCACAGAGAGGAAGGGAGAGGGATAGAGAGTTAGAAACATGGATAAGAGAGAAACATCGATCAGCTGCATCCTGCACACTCCCCACTGGGGATGTGCCCGCAACCAAGGTACATGCCCTTAACCGGAATCAAACCTGGGACCCTTGAGTCCGAAGGCCGACGCACTATCCACTGAGCCAAACCGGTTAGGGCCAGAATATTATATTTGATACTTTAATTTAAACGCACTATCAGCAAATGTGGATAACTGCAGTCTAATAATGAATTATTGTCATAAAAATAGAGTACCATTCTATATTAATAATTGGTATAGAGTTATGGATACCTAGTTATATTACTGATAAGCAATATTCTTAAAATGCACACAATTCAACTTTTGGTCTTTGTCACAATTTAATATCATATTTTACTTTTTTTTGTTGTTGTTGTTAATCCTCACTGGAGGATATTTTTTTCCATTGATTCTTTTAGAGAGAGTGTAAGCGAGGGGGAGAAAGAGCTAGAGAAACATCGATGTGTGAGAGACACATCAATTGGTTGCCTGTTGCACATGCTCCCACCAGGGTGAGTATCCAGCCTGCAACCGAAGTATGTGCCCTTGACCAGAACTGAATCCGCAACCCTTCAGTCTGTGGGCTGATGGTCTAACCATTGAGGAAAACCAGCCAGTGTTTACTTTTCACTTTTTGAAATAAACATTGATTCAGTGAATCACAGAAACTTTGAGTGGTAAGGTAATACATACATAGACGACACATATTCCCCACTTCAAAGTTACTTTAAATGGGTACTTTTTAAATGCTGCATTAACCAAAACAAGATTTTAATGCTCCACAAAAACTCTTCAAAATATAGATTTCAAAGTACCTGCCTGTCTATTGCTTATACTGGAAAAGGAAGATGTAAACAGACTCCAAAGTACTGTAATTAGAATGAAATATAACAGATCTATCATTCTTGCTGATATCCTAGAATCGCCTGGATAACTTTAAAACATACTGATATTTGGGCCCACCACAGAGGTATTTTGATTTAATTGGTTCAGGGTGTAAAACATCCCAGGTGATTCTGATGTTTAGACAACTTCCAGATCCACACTGCAATATTAGAAAAGCAAAAGAATAGGCTCATGAGCTCTAAAACACTCCAAGAGGACCTGCAGCCAATGGAGTCAGATTTCCACACTCATAGAAACTCCATCACTGCCCATTTCTGAGATCCAAGATCAGTTGGAAATTCTGCTTCTCACAGTGCTACCAGCTCAGAATCTACAACATACATTGGTGTTAGCTTCCCCTCCCCAGTTTTTAAGATGCTGTTTTCCTATGAAGTCCAGAAAGGAATGTAGAAACCCATGTTCCTACATTAGCTTCTTTGTTTGAATTTTGCCATTGAAAACATAGAACACCATTCTGTGTTGGCTTATATAAGCCCAGATGCATCATCAATATCTAACACCTTATAGAAAAGTTCCACAGATACCTTAAGGTAGTAGAGCAAGTCCTTGAATAACTTTGTTTTGTTCAATGTCCCTTTGTTATAAAGATGATAAGGGAAAATGATTGTTTCCTGCTAGGGCCACTACGTGTGTGGAGTTTACATGGTTCCCCCATGTCAGCGAGGGTTTTCTTCAGGTACTCTGGTTTCCCACCACATCCCAGAGATGTGCAAGTGAGGTGATTGGGCATGTCTACATGGTCCCAGTCTGAGTGAGTGTGGGCTTGGATGCGAGCATGCCCTGGATGAGAGGGCATTCTGTTGAGAATGGGTTCCCACCTTGCTCCCTGAGCTTCCAGGATAGGATCTGGCCACTCAGGACTGTGAACTAGAATTGAGCGGGTTGGAAAAGTATGATCTTACTTGTTTTTATTCATCTTTCTGAAATGTATATATAGCTCACCTTTATTTCAATGTTTAATATTAGAAGTGTCTTGGGTCTTTATTTATAAGTTTGGTGATGCTTTTGTGACCAGAAATATGCCATAGGAACTTAACTTTTGTTTATGTCAATTAGCCTAACATAACATTGGTTTCATTATAGGTCATTTTGCTTCAAGTCCTAGTATCCAAGAACCTATCGAGACGTCCAGCAAGGACTTGCAATGTATTCTGCCAAATCCAATTTCTCTCTTCTGTCCCTTAAAAGATTAGTGTGCATCAAAAAATCAGCAGTTACTTATATCAGCTTGCAGTTTATAAGAAATCCAGAGTACCTTCCCTCATTGCATGGATTAGGAAATTTATGAGGACTACCCTGTATAACCGTAAGTTAAGCAAATGCCACATTTTTAAATGATCAATGAGGAAATTCACACACACTGAACCAAAGATATAAAAATTGTCTTTTCAAGTCTCACTGCAATCTCCCCAAACATGCAACGAGCAATACATTAAATGAGAGCAATAGAAAAAGCTATGAAAGTAGGAAATGGTAATCAAGAAACACTTTACACCTGGCTGTTCATTCTGTGAATTCAGTCAACAACTACACATTGAGATGCTGCTGTCTCATCTCTATCGAAGTGCTTTTATAAAACACAATAGAATGCCCTGTACTTAGTTCACAGGATAGGCACTCTACAGGAAATCAAACAATGTGAGACTTCAGTTCACTACCTTAGGAAATAAATTAGATATAAATGTTGAACATAACCGTGGAAAAATAACTAGAATTTCTCAATGGGAAGAAAACTCGTGTAATTTTAGTATATTTATTTCAGTAAATGGAGACAGGTTTAGGATAGTTTCAGAAGAATACTATCTCTATGATTCCAGTTGAAAATTGTATTTACCTCTTTTATTTTATCCTTGAATTTGACAGTGTTCCCTGCCAAGTAGGAAGTAAACATTCTTGACTCAACATCATGGTAATGATTTGGAGAAAGCTTTGGATGAGATGGCTCTTAAATGCATGCAATCAAAGGACAAAATATAAGCCTAACTAAAAGTCTCATCCTCAAGGGAACATTTACAGGCAGACCTGTCTCTCAGAAATTCCTCTTATCAGCTATATCCTTGACCCCAGGGGGAAAAAGTGGCTTTTCTCTATAAACTAGGGTGTTATCTTCAAATTAAAACAAAAACATGTAAAATAAAAGTTGTATTATATAAAATCTTAGCCTGTGGTAGAAAGTACAACTAGGCCTTCACTTATTAAGTGTATAACTTTCATTTTATTCCATTCCCTTCCTCCTTTTTGTCTAGCACTTTCTGCATATGTGACAGCACTTTACACCATTAGTTCAAATTTTCTTGCTTGTTTCTTCTTCTTTGCCAAAACTCTGATTCTCACACACCAATATTAGCAATCTGTCTTCTATGGGAACTGCTTGTTTTATGTTAATAGGAATAAACTATATATCAAGTGAGGAAACTTACATTTCTGTGCATGAATTTACATGAGTTTATCTGTCCTACTAGGAGGTCAATTTACTAACCTATTAAGTGAAAAGACTAGATTAAATCATTGTAGTGTCTTCTACTCTAACACCTTATGATTTGCTGGTGGGAATAAATATGGTAAATAACTGCCTTTATATAATATTGTTAATTTAAGAAAAGATACAGCCTTAAATTTACATTTATTTAATTACTAGTTGGATACTTTTGCTCATATACATTTTTATGCTTGTTTTTTGAATTTTTAATTTGTGATGTACCAATTCTACCATTGTAGTTTCTTCAATTTTTATTGAGTAAGTGATTGATTGATTGATTGATTAGCAAAGGCTTTGGATAAATGCTGAAAATCTCAGAGCAACATTTACAAAGCCATAAAAGGCTGGGCCCACATGTCCAAGAGAATGTATAGAAATTGGCAATGAGTAGGGCATATCAGAGGGTCAGTAATTTAGCCTACTCGGCTGGAGCCTTCTTATCAGTGTTGTGTTCCCTAGATTGGGAAGTTATTAAAGGAGCCTTAGAAGGGTTGCTGGTTAGCACTGCTAAGCCCAGAGTGAAAAATGTTAAATAGTGGATTATCCTGAGCTTTTGACATTTCTGGATCGAGATGAAATGATGAAAAGAAAATTGCTATATTGGATATCAGCAGAATGTAGTGTAATCTCAGGTAAGAGGTCCAGTGACCAGGCATGTGGCAAATGTAACATGAAAACTGAGGAGATAAAAGCCTCTCTGAGGAGGGTATCATTGGGAATAATATTCTAAAAAAAAAAAAAGACTTGGCAAAAATAAAAATTACTTGGGTAAAAGGATAAAGGGAGATGCAGAAGATAAAACCGAAAATTGGGGCTTTGGTGTTGAGAAGATTTATTGGGAAGTCATTTGCAAGAGCTGCTTTTAATATTAATTCTCTGTAATATTGATAGTGAGTCCAATCAGAAAAAAGTAATCTATTTTAAAAAGTATCAGTACTGTATTTCAAATATCAAGCAAAATACCATAGTTATTTGATACAACTCTGAAGTTTTAAAAAGGCAGTGAAATAAATTTAAATATTCTTTTTTGTCCTGAAGAGTTTGAGATGAGCATTTTGGACTGTTATTAGAAATGTTTATATACTTACACTTAAGCCATAAATCACTGTGATAAAATAACTTTAGTTCTTAGTCCTTCAGAAAGGTACCTCGCTATAACATGTACTCAAATATATCAGACTTTGTTTAAAGCTAAACAATAGTTAATGCTTTGTCAGAATTTATAATATCACTAAATAAAGGGTTTTTATTGCATGTATAGGGGTGATTTTGGTTAATAAAATTATATAGGTTTCAGGTGTACAATTCTGTAATACATCATCTGTATATTGCATTGTGTGTTCACCACCCCAAGTCCAGTCTCCTTCCATCACCATTTATTAACCCTTTACCCTCTTCTGATTTTTACTGAGTCGGCTTATGAAAATTGTTTCTAAAAATTTATCCATTTCATCCAAATTGTCCCATTTGTTGGCATGTAGTTATTTGTTATATTTTCTTATAATCCCTGGTATTTCTGTGGAGTCATATCACCATTACTTCTTCTCTTTCATTTCTGATTTTATTTATTTGGGCCCTCTCTCTTTATTTTCCTGATAAGTCAGGATAGAGATCTGTCAATCTTGTTTATTTTTTCAAAGAACCAGTTCTTGGTTTCATTAATCTTTTGTATTTTTTTAGAGTCTATTTCATTTATTTCTGCTCTGATCTTTATTATTTCCTTCCTTCTACTTACTTTGGGCTTTCTTGTTCTTTTCTATGCCTTTAAGTATAAAGTTAGATTGTTTATTTGAGATTTTTCTTATTTCTTGAGTTATGTCTGTAATGCTATGAATTTCCCTCTCAGGACTGCTTTTGCTGTGTCTCATAGATTTTGCATTGTTGTGTTCTCATTTTCATTTGTTTCAAGGCATCTTTTGATTTCTTTCTTGATATCATTGTTAACCCATTCATTGTTCATTGTTTATTAACATATTATTTAGCTTCCATGTCTTTTTCTTGTGATTAATTTGTAGTTTCTTACCATTATGGTTAGAGAAGATGCTTGATATGACTTCTGTCTTCTTACATTTATTGAGACTTGTTTTGTGTCCTAACATGTGGTCTATCCTAGAAAATGTTTCATATGCACATGATAAGAATGTATATTCCGCTGCTTTGTGGTGAAATGCTCTGAAAATATTAATTAAATCCATCTCACCAATTAATGATATTTTTCACCATAAACACAAACATTCCCTTGTTTGGACAAAAGCTTGGTGATTTAAATTCTTACTTGAACAAGCATTTTAGACTATTTATAAAATTCTACTACTATTAGAAATTAATTAGTCTGACATTATATTCTAAATGGATTTACTCATATGCTATTAAATATTATCATAAATAATTAAAACTAAGCTACATTGTCAAAGCAGGTAATAACCTATACTTATTATTGTAGTCACCTCAGATTTCTATCATGTTCATTGTCTGACTTGCTAATTCACAAAATTTAATAAATAAAAAATGAGAGTTCTATATATCAACTGGCTAAATTGTGAAAAAACCAGTAGGCTTATTTGATAATAATAACTATAAAAAATTTAAGTAAACTAATTAGTTTATAAATGAGATGAATAAAATATCATTAGCAATAATCTAGGCAAATACAAAGCAACCCACCAGATTAACAAGGAAGATGGGTAATTTGGCAAGAAGTATCACAAACTGATTACAATGATTTGCATTTGCTTGAGGTTTTACAGTTTGTAAAGTATCTACACATTCATTAAATCATTAGGGCCTTATAACAACATGCTGGAAGGTGATACCCTGAGAGGAGAAACACAGAGAAAAGTGTTAGGGAATTGGGTCATAGTGGAGCATGGTTAAGGGTATCAATTTAACTACAGTAGAAATAAGATGTGTAAAACCAGGCAATCTGGGTAACAAGTACAGGGCCAAGACAAAATTAAGTAAAGGGAATGCACATCATTTTTATTTTTGTGACCACAGAGAGACGTGCTGAAAAGGAGTTGAAGTTTAACAACTAATTGAAACAGGATATGACTGAGTGTGTGTAACCCATTCTGTATCAGCAGAAGAGCTTTCAACCTAAACAAATAATATAACTGCATATAAAACAAAACATAAATAGTAATTAGCTATGTTGCCATACAGAGTATACTTAGCTCCAACCAAGAGGATTGATTAATTTTGTTCATTAGACTCCACAAATAAGTGAGATCATGTGATATTTGTCTTTCTCAGATTGGCTTATTTCACTTAGCATAAGAGACCAACAAAATTATAAGAGACCCGAAGCACGGAGGCATGGAACAGACTAACATACATTGGTGTGGGGATTGGAGGAAAGAGAAGAGATAAACCAAAGAACTTATATACTATAAGGTACAGTTTGGAAGGTGTTTCTGATATATGCAAAGCATGAGGTATTGCAATGTGGTGATTCTGCTTATTCGATAGCTCTGAAGGCTGTAGATTGTTGAATCCTGAAGTTGCCTATCCATGTTGCCTCATCTACCTTACCTTTCGCAAGGCTGCCTATAAAATAGCTAAAGCTTATAGTCCTGATGGCTTAAACATACATTTGGGGATGTGCTATTACTTTCCTTGCCCCTTACATGTAAAGGAGGATTCGGTGAGCTCAGAATATATAAGGGGAGGAGAATAATTAATGACTCGAGAGCCCTATTAGCTAGGAAAGAATGGCACCATTATCGTCCTTTTAAAGCAAGCCTCTGAACTCATTAAGCAATTTGACCAGGGTGACTTAGAAGTTGGGAAAATTGAGACACAAATCCAGGACTCTGGTTTTAAATGTATGCTTTTATCTTAATATGCTGCCCTCTAAATTAATATTATAACTACATGTCATAATTTACATTACCAAGGGCCTAAATTTCTGTAGTAGATTTCCATATTTCTTTGACTATTCTGGATCAATAAGTACATGTCTTCAAATTAGGTTTATCTATCATTCTTTATTTAGAAATTTAACTAATGAAAATTTAGTATGCAATTCTAAAATGTTGAACTACCTAATGTAGTTGGTGTGTATCCTTGGACAGAATGCAAATAGGGTAGGAAAAGGCTGTCATAAAACTCATCCATCTTCTTAGTAAATGCTGTCAATTCCCTCTACCTTGTTAGCAGGGCTGTTGTCAGATTCACTCCTTTCCTCTCCATCTTTGTTTAAAATAAGATGACATTCCAATTTATGGTGAGATTAAATGAACAGCAGGAAATGGGGAAAGGAAGAAAATGAGATACATAATAGTCTCTAATATAGTCATATTATACACACACCAAAAAATTACCCCTTTGGAAAGAGTGGTGGTAGGACTGTTTACCCATATGTGGATCTCCTTTTCTTTCTGGGCATATGGGGACTATAGGCAGGGCCACACGACTAGTTTTGGCCCATGACACATATAGGGCCTGAGGTTAAAAAAATACAGGAAAGAGTTTCTAGTCATCCCTTTCTCTGTTCTGGTGGTCCTGGAAGAGGATGCTGGACCAGAGGGTGGTTCCACAAAATCAATGCAGCCTGTATGGCTGAATTATGACTGCCTGAGAGATTCCTGCCTGGAGAGTCTCCTGGACTCAGGATGAACTCTGAGGGAGCAGGATATAACTCGATGGCTCTGAGATACTGGGGTTGCTTGCTACCTCAGCATACACGGACTAATTTATCTTAACAGAAATACACTTATTTTCCTCTTATTTTATATCTTCCAACAACTTCTTCTGGCAAGTTTCAATGAAATGACTTTCAACTCTAAGATGACCCCTATACAACGCAAGGGCTGAGCTGTAGGCATTTCTGAACGGTGAGGAACTTGGGCTGTGGAGGCTTCCTGCCTGCCTTGCTCCTCTGGCTTGACTACTTTCTGCCTATACGACCTTGCGCAGCAGGTCTCCAGTGCGATAGTTTCCTCATTTGCAAAATGTAAATAGTAATAATAGTGTCTAAGACACTGGGTTCTTATAAGGAAAAAATAATGTTGTGCGAAAAAAATAATACATACAAACAT
The DNA here is from genome assembly GCF_951640355.1 of Cnephaeus nilssonii. Lineage (NCBI taxonomy): Eukaryota > Metazoa > Chordata > Mammalia > Chiroptera > Vespertilionidae > Cnephaeus > Cnephaeus nilssonii. Next base: position 43,743,294 of record NC_137073.1, read on the forward strand.
GTAGAAGAGTGTTTGGCATAAAATTAGTGCTTGAGAAGGGTTAGATATGTCTTATCAACATCAACCCTAACCCACTTGAGGGCACACACTGTTTTATTTAGTTGGCTCAAAATCCCCTTTGATGATTAGGAGAGTTGACAACTACATTATCAAATCATGGGAAATGATATCTATAGTCTAGTAACAAAAGAATAGAAATTATTTTATTAGAGACATCTCCCATGCACTGCTTTTTAGTGGTTCCATGGAGTGGATCTATTGCTTTTCTTAGAGCTGTAGGGGTCAAGGTTAAGTAGATGAAATTCAAAAATGAAATACCAGTAATGGAAGTGACATATTCAGGGTCAAATAGCATTAAAACGATGAAATCAGAACTTCTTAGGGAAAGCAACCAACATAATCAACAGTCTTTGAACTCACTGGAAAAAAACCTGAAAGGTGAAGCCGCTTACAATACAAGAGAAAAATGAGGCTTTCATTATTCAGCAACTCATTCATTTTATGTGGTAGCTAAATTGCCTGAGATCACTTTCATATTCTGCAAAGATCAAACATATTAAGAATGTCAAAACAACATTAACTAACCCCTTTCAAGCGTCAAAATAAATGCTAAGAATAAAGGAAAATTTTTGCAAAGTTCAGTGCTATGAAGAACACAATTAAATGATGATGTTGTGGGGGAAAATTGTGGGAAGTCAGGATGTCACTAAAATACTATCCAAATCACTTTAAAAGGTTGATTTTAATAAAATACTGAAACTGAGATCCTAAATTTCTTTACTTGTAAATAAGGATAATAACTACTTTATGCATTAATATGAAACTCTAATGTATGTAAAGTTTTACAAAGCAGTTACTATTAGCTTACCTATCTACACTAAAAAGAGAAACATGCAAATTGACCGTACCTCCACTACGTCCAAAAGCCATGTCCACAAGCTAATCAGGAGCGAGTATGCAAATTAACCCAACCAAGCTGGCTGTGGCCATGGAGCGAGCAGGAGGCTTGAGTTTCCCCGGTGATGGAGGAAGCCAAGCTTCCTGGCCAGCCCTGGCCTCCACTCAAGGCTACAAAGTTTCAATTATAGAAGATAAATAAATCCCAGATACCAGGGCCTCTGCTTGGGTTGCCGGGGGGCGAGGCCGGCCTGCAAACCACCAGTGACCCCTCGCCCAGGCCGCCCTATGCCCCAAGGGAACACCCACCCTGATCCGGGACACCCTTCAGGGCAAACCAGCTGGCCCAAACCTGTGCACCAGGCTTCTATTCTATCTAATAAAAGAGCAATATGCAAATTGACCATCACTCCAACACACAAGATGGCTGCCCCCATGTGGACACAAGATGGCCACCACAAGATGGCTAGCAGGGGAGGGCAGTTGGGAGGGACCAGGCCTGCAGGGGAAGGCGGTTAGGGGCAATCAGGCTGGCAGGGGAGCAGTTAAACATCAATCAGGTTGGCAGGGGAGTGGTTAGGGGGTGATCATGCTGGCAGGCAGAAGCGGTTAGGGGCAATCAGGAAGGCAGGCAGGTGAGCAGTTGGGAGCCAGAAGTCCTGGATTGTGAGTGGGATGTCCGACTGCCCATTTAGGCCCGATCCTACCGGGATCGGGCCTAAATGGGCAGTCGGACATGCCTCGAGGGGTACCAGATTGGAGAGGGTGCAGGCTGGGCTGAGGGACACACCCCCCATGCATGAATTTTGTGCACTGGGCCTCTAGTTTTTTATAACTCTAGAAGTTATAAATTATAAGCAATATGTCCTCCTTATTTTACCTTGGCCTGCAACCAAATCTATACCTTTGTTGATTTACTTACATTTTAAAATGAGTTTATTTGCAAATCTTCTGTATGTCCCACTTTAGTTTTCACCCAAAAGATCAGAATGATAAATCCAAGAATCTTACCTAATAATAGAGAAACATGTAAATTGAATATACCTCTGTTACGCCCACAGCCAATCAGAGTGAGTATGCAAATTAACCCAACAAAGATGGCGGTTAATTTGCATACATACCTGGGTCCCGGGAACCTCCTAGGCACCCAGGTCACTCCCAGCCGGCTATCAGAGGGGCGGGGTGGGGGGCCCCCTTCCCAAGCCTAAAGCCTCAGGCAGAGGCTTTAGGCTTGGGCAGGGGCTGAGCCTGGGATCGGAGGGAAGGGGAAAAAATCAATGGAAATATATCCTCAGGTGAGGCTAAAAAGAAAAATAAAGAAAGAAATGTCATATCCTATGAAAGACACATCTTGAAAATGCCTAAAGAAAGTTGTCATTTTTTCATGGTGAAGGGACTGGAGTTCGTGTTGATGAAAATACCTTGGTGGCTGTGGTGGCTGGCAGTGGCTGCAGCAATGGGGTGATGGGGCTGGCGCCTTCCCCTGATCATCCCGGTTACCTCCCGCAAAGGGAGGCCTGACTGTGGCTCAGGTCCACTCCCAATGGGGAGCGGGCCTAAGCCATCAGTAGGACATCCCCTGAGGGCTCCCAGCATGTGAGAGTGGGCAGGCTGGGCTGAGGGACCCCTCCCCAGTGCACGAATTTCATGCACCGGGCCCCTAGTATCCAATAAAATGACAGCCTACATAATTGCGGTTCCACAAAGATATGGTTAACTACAGTTTTATGTTCAACACTGCTGTGTGCCCTCATTGTAGCATCACATCTGTCATTACTTCACAATCAGAAAACTTGAGAATGATTCTAACACTCCAAAATGTTTAGTCTAAAAATTGAAATACAGTGTCAAATCGAACCAAAAAACATTGTGTGATTTTCTGATAGTGTCTACTAATCATCAGAGTCTGTATACTTTACCCAATTATGTCATATGAATTTTTATTGCTCATAAATCATTCCCTCACTTAGAAATCACTGAAGTACATTACAATGCTATCTTTTGCTACAAATTTGAGTGCATATTATAGTAAGATGTACAACTAACCAAGTTGAGAGAAAGAAACTGAATCAGGACAATTACAAGACTTGACATTGCATTTTTTGCATGTATTCCCTGGAAAACAATTCAGTTAAGGCAGTGATTTATGACTTGACTACACCATTCCCGGTGCAATTCCAAGTGGAACCACTCAGGCTCTTCTTCATAGAGGATCAACAAAGAGCTGTAATTAGAACCTGTAGCTAAGAGGTCTTGCATAGTTTCAGAGACTGTGTAGCTGCTGCTCTTGGTTTTGCCATAAGCAACTTAACTACTGATTTGTCAGAAAAAAGCTATATAATGCAGTGCCTTATTTCTTTATTCATTAAGTTATTATATGCAGGCATAATTCAAAGACAAGAATTTTATGTTAATGAAACCATTTCAGTTAATAGACTCATTTTTTCTAGAATATTATTAAACTAATGAGGGGAGGTATGAATATAATTATATCACATTGAAAGAATGGGAAATTTCTCTTTTTTTGTATGCCCTGTATTTTTGAGCAGATATTTTATATTTAGCTTAAGCATGAACTAAAAATATCAGTTTCGTTTCTTTTTATAACTGTTATAACTACCAGGACATGAAAGAGAACTTTGGTCAATTTTTACTTTCTTTTTACCTTTCATCAGCTGGGACACAACAATCTCCCATCACAGAAGTGAGATAATCTTTGTTTAAATTAACAAAACAAAAACCTTTCCTATTCCAATTTAATTAATGAATGATACATTTTTAAAGTATATATTATGCCTTTCATTAAGAATTGATATTGTCATAAGCAGTATTACCATTTTTTATTTTGCAGAAACATCCCTTTCAAAGGACTATGAAGGTTAGTCCATAGTCCTTTGTATGGATTAAGTGATTTAAAAGTGTTCAAATGCATAATGTAAAAAATAACTTCCCACTAATGATTGGAGGAAAGCATTTCTACTTTGGAATCTTCAGGAATAGGAAATATACAGTATATACCATGTGTTATGATAATTTAATGGATGATGCACAGAGCTTGCAGTTCAGAATTTAAATTCTGAAAGCAATGTTGGCTAATAGCGAAAATTGCAGTCCCTTACACTTTAATCACAAGATTTCAGACAAATATTATGATGCTCTGTGTTAATTGCTTTCTATGTTTTACAAATATATAAATGTGGTATATATTCATATGAAATAATTAAATTTCAGTGAATGTTATCAAATCATCAGCAAAACAAACAAAAAATACCTTATTGGCCTAATATATTCCATATATTAATGGAAAAAGGGGGAGCATATAGAGCAAATAAAGTCAAAAGAAAGTCCTAACACTGTTGTAATCTAACACTTAATCTTGATTATATGATTGGCTATAATAAGAGAAGAAGGTCAATAATTATAACTTTTTTTTTGAGCTTGGGATTTAACTCAGCGTTCCAGGCCAATAGTTGCTTATAAATGTGTTAAATAAAAACAGATCTTGCAGTTTGGGCATATGTCACTAATCGTATTTTAAACAATGGTCTTTCATGGGGTAGCTTTGTCTTCACTTTGAGGCAGAGAGATGGATTTAAACCTCAGAGATTGTGTTTAGGCTTTTGGCTCAATATCCATACTCAACCAGCTTGAATTATTGAACTTATTCAACTGGATTTATTGCAAATAAGTTATCTACTCTGTGGATGATTTGTGATTGCTAAGAAGCTCTATTTTGAGATTCAGATTGGTTCCCAGATATCGACAGAGTAATCAATGTATGAAATTATAAGTTAACTAGGGGCCCGGTGCACAAAATTCATGCACGGAGCGGGGGGGGGGGGGGTGTCCCTCAGCCCAGCCTGCACCCTCTCCAATCTGGGACCCCTCAAGGGATGTCCGACTGCCCGTTTAGGCCCCAATGTCCAACTGCCCGAATGTCCAGAGGGCAGTCGGACATCCCTCTCACAATACAGGACTGCTGGCTCCCAACTGTTCGCCTGCCTGCCTTCCTGATTGCCCCTAACCGCTTCTGCCTGCCGACCTGATCACCCCCTAACCACTCCCCTGCCAGCCTGATTGATGCCTAACTGCTCCCCTGCCAGCCCGATTGCCCCTAACTGCCCTCCCCTGCAGGCCTGGTCACCCCTAACTGCCCTCCCCTGCCAGCCTGGTCACCCTAACTGCCCTCCCGTGCCGACCTGGTCCCCCCCAACTGCCCGCCCCTGCAGGCCTGGTTCCCCCCCCCCCCCAACTGCCTTCCCTTACCAACCCGGTCACCTCTAACTGCCCTCCCCTGCCAGCCTCATTGCCCCTAACTGCTCTCCCCTGCTGGTCTGGTCCCCCCCCAACTGCCCTTCCCTACAGGCCCAGTTGCCCCCAACTGCCCTCCCTTGCAGGCCTGGTCCCCCCTAACTGTTCTCCCCTGCTAGGTCTGGGTCCCCCCCAACTGCCCTTTCCTGCAGGCCTGGTCTCCCCCACTTCCTTCCCCTGCAGGCTTGATTGCCCCTAACTGCCCTCTCTTGCAGGCCTGGTCCCTCCCAACTGCCCTCCCCTACTGGCCATCTTGTGGTGGCCATCTTGTGTCCACATGGGGGCAGCCATCTTGTGTGTTGGAATGATGGTCAATTTGCATATTACTCTTTTATTAGATAGGATTATTGGGTCTCAGTTATAGGCTGTGGAAGAAAGATGTCTTCTAAGACTATTTATCATACCAAAAGGTCTAACACTGGATGAACATTTGAAAATATTATTTAAATATAGAAAGATAATAAAACCTTGGGTTTATTTTTATCAAGCTAAATGTGTGTATTAAAAACTTAAGAATATATTATTTTGCTATTCAATAAATCAATTATTTGTTTACCTGACTCATATTTATTAAACATACTGATCATAAAATTAATAAATTTTGATTATGGCCTTTCTTGATTATTGGTCTTAAGTTTTGTAACTTTCTGAAAAATTAGATTTATCCTACTTACATTACCTTCATGTCCACAAACACAGAATGAAAATCATTGTGAGTATCCTCTTTGTTTTCATTCATTTGTTTCTTTAAACAATAAAGCCTATTATCTTTCAGTCATTCTGCCTAAAATATTATATCATCTTTTAATAGAAAGCTATTAAAAATAGTATTCTAAATTACCATGATATAATTTGAAAAAGGCAACAAGGAAATATAACTGAATATGATTTCTCTGTAGCAACAAAAATTAAAGTTTAAAGATCAAAAGTGAACTAGTCAAAAAAATGACAGAACTCTTCATTAAGTTGTGCAATAAATAAATTTTCACTAAAGATGACTCTCTCTACTCTTGCCACTTAATGGACAAATATTGTTTAGGTATGCACCTGTCATCATGATTTTAGGGGAAATAAACTCATTTCTAGTTTCAGGGTCAAATATCAATTAAGTTCAAATCATGATAATAGGGAAGTAAATTTGGTCCATGGGTGACAAGTGACCTAAACTGGTAAATTGGACTAAATTAAAACAAAAACACACCTTTATTGGCTGTTAGAAGCAAAGGAATTTTTCTCTTCCTTCTACTGAATAACAAAGACCCCTAGTATATTTCAACTCTCAGGGGAATCACCTTAAGGCGAATGCTAAAAACATCCTGTTCTAGAAGCATCTTTATTTTTCCCTATGATTCATCTATCAATGGAATTCCCTCAGGGAGGCAGAGAACTTGCTGATACAAGGAGGCAAATCGTCCCACCACTTCCATGTATTGGATTAAGTTGTGTCCTGGAAAAACGTGGGTGTGAGAAGGGTGGAGGGATTGGCAGTGTAGGAGGCATTCAATAGATGGTCCTTGAGGTACCAAAATATATACTATAAAAATGTGTAAAGTTATATTCATGACTTGATTATGATATTTAATTTAGAAAAATCTCACATAATTCACTGTGATCTTCTCCATCCAAACTCTGTCCGTGTTACTACCCACTTTGATGAGTATTAACATGGGATTAACTGCACCACTGCTTCATTATTATTCTGAGGAACATTTGGTTTTGCTATTATCTACTGTCTATTGGCATGATATTTCCACACACCAAATCTTTCATTATCTATATATTTGAACATATAGTTAATTCTAATTGTTTAGTATAGAAAATAAACTTTTTGGCATTTTCCTCAGAATTTAATAATGCAAAACTAGTAACAAACATCTTTAGAAAAAAAAATAATGAAATGGTCCTTCAATATTAAAATTTCTTATTAAAAAGCATTAGGTCAAAATTAATAGTATGATATGTTATTAATATAGATAAGTTACACATGAATAAAATCAATCTAATCCCATCTCTTATAGTAAATCAAATGATTTGAAACTACAAGCCACTGTTACAGGTCAATTGAAAAAACAATATATTCAGCTTTTTCATTATTCTGCGGTTTCTGATAATGCAACTTTTTAAACCGTGTACACCCATGATATAACAATGTACTGCATACTTACCAGGTGATTTTTATGCCACTTTGCTGAATGCAGGATTAATATATTTGGGCTTTTTATTGCTTGAGTAGAAAGTGCTCATTACTTATTATGTTTATAATATAAAAATTAAAATAAAATAAAAAGTGTTTTTAAATGGCATACATCACACTGTTGTAGTGGTTGATTTCCTCAAGATCGTCTTCTGTGGTTTTGGTGCAGTGGGAGGAGGCACAGTTGCAGGTCTGAGAGGGGGGTAGCTGTTACTGTGGCTTATTCCCGATCCCCCATTTTCAAGTGGAAATGGAGGGAGATGCGGTGGAGGAGGGCGGGGAGGGCCTTGGTGAGGAAGCTTTCCTGGCGGCTGGACAGGTTCACTGTGCAAATGGACCTCCCGGTTTTTTATGTTATACCGGGTCTCACAGTCAGGACAATAGCCATGATACTGCACCTTTTCGTTAAACCGAACCCTTTCCCGAGGCCCTGCCTGGGGACACCTGTCTTTTTCAGGTCTATGCATCAGAGGCTGCACGGACGCCTTGTCCGAGTTGCTACTGGGTGTGCAGCAGATGTCTCCATTGGGAATTTTGTTTGGTGCTCCTGGTAAGCCACCATTCCGCAGAAGGGTGCCATTGGTCTTGACAGGATTGACAGCGGGCGCCACCCTTTGGGGGTCTTCACTCTTCACGGGTGTCAACCGTGGTGGAGGCGGTGGAGGGTTTGGCTTTCTCAGGACCGTGAGGATAGCAGATGGGTGTGCTGGGGGTTTAATGAGAGGTGCATTGGCCTGCACTTTGATCTTCTCTATGCTGGAGGCTGTCGTGCTGCTTGAGCTACTATTCAGGGTGTCCGTTTTGGAGCTGTCAGTCATCTCATCCTCCAGCTGTAGGTCAGAGGTCAGGGTATCAATCTGGTCAACCACCTGGTTGGAAAGGACAAGGGAACTGTGTTGAAAAATGACCCCAAAGCAAAATATCCTAGAAACAATGTCTTCCCGGCTAGCTGTGATCCACTATGGGAGCCTTGACTAATGTTGAATTGTGTATTCCATTACCGCACAATGTTCTCATTCAATGAATTTACAGAATAGTTGCCATAAGAGTGGCAACTGATAACATCATGATTTCACATGCTTAGAATATAATACACTATTTATGCATACATTTTATTGCTAACTGCTATATCCACCAAAGATAAAATCCTGATGCAGAAACAATCCTGATTTTTAAAAACAACAGGATGAGATTTGCTTAGCATATAGAAATCTACGGGAGAACATTAATCTCATGCTAAAAATGAGAAAAAGCCAGGCCATTTTCAAAATCGTAACTTGACTGGACCATCAGAAAACTAGGATCACAAAACAACCGAATGAACAGAACTGCAAGGAGTTTCAAGCTCTCTTAGGATAGAGAGGACACAAAGATTGTTTCACCTTCGGCAAATCACAGGAAAAGAGGCAGCCTCCACCAAAGCGAGTAAAAAACCAGCTATCATGTTAATGAATGACTAAAGGCAGAGCGTGTGCTGTCATGCCAGACAAGGCAACTTGCCCTTTTTCATGTGCCTCTCACCTGGGAAACTGAGGGCAGGGGGAAACACTGGAAAGAGTCCCTCCTAGGCAAATAGGCTCAAAACCCCACCCATAACTCAGACCTCTTTCTTTACAAAACTAAAGCTTTAAGAAGTAGAGAAATGACAAAACCCCTCTAACCTCTAAGACACAGACAATGAAATCCTTCCTCTAGGACAGGGTAGGGGAAGGGGACAGAAAATTCTCATGGACACAGAATTCACAGATGCCTGCTATCAATTGGGGAGAGACCCAAGTCACAACCACCACTCAAAACATGCCACAGACACAGGCAGAGGCAGGGAATCAAATAAGTTTGTCAGAACCATCAGACCCAGATATAGGCCCTACCCCAAGTAAAGGAGAATAATTCTGAAGACAGGAAAACTGGGTGGAAGCATGTTAGATAGTTTTAAGGAAAGATTTCCTAGGGGCATTGGGGAGTCATGGAGTTAAAGCTGTCCATCAAAGGAATCTAGCATCTCCCATGACAAGCTTGCCTTAGGGTCTCTGTTCTGTTCAGTCACTGCGTGGAGGCAGTTTGTGTGCGGATGACCTTGACTCAAACGCTGGACTTCAGAGAACGGCAACTGGGCCCTCAGTCATTCCCACTCCTCCCAGTGATGGGCAACCTTTTAAGCTTGGTGTGTCAAACTTCGCCAAAAAACTGAGCATAACTCGGGTAGTGTGTCACTTTGAGGAAAAAACATTATTTCGCAAATGTTTCATCCTTGGCATGCGACCGCCTCAGCGGCTGCGTGTCATCAGAAATGGCTACGCGTGTCAGTGCTGACACGCGTGTCATAGGTTCGCCATCATAGTCAGAGATCTTGGAGGCCTTTCTCATGACTGTACTATTACGCATACTAGTATATGAAAATGGACAAGTTGTGAATTACATGACAAATAACTTACTTTTGTACAATTCATATATTTGTATTTGTAGGTTTGTTTGTTTTTTCCTTTTCTCTTAATCAGGCCTAAGTTTGTTCAACTGTGAAGTTGGCTCTTTGACACATGGTGGCAGGATTGGGCTCAAAATGAAAACATCACAACCAACTAGAAATTAGGGAGAATATAGATATTTTACTTCTTCCTCATGTCTGGTTCATGCTAATACCACCCGAGCTCAGCCTTCTATTTTAACTCTTCAATATATCTTAAATCCATTCACTTGTATTTTCATTTCTTTGATCCTAGTCTGAGGCACCATTACTTACCATCCAGGCCACCCAGTCACCTTGCTTCCTCTTTCATTTCTCTAGTCTCAGTGAACTTTTAAAAATAGATGTGTGTGCTCTTGCCACCCCCCCCTGCTCAGAACCTTTCAATGCCTGTTCACTTCTCCTGTGATAAAGATCAATTCTTAACATGGTCTCCAAGGTCCTGTATAGTCTTATTCAGTGCTGTGCTGGCGTTTAACAATGCTTCTTAGGTGTTCAAGGGGATCCTGATTTGAAGAGTTTGCCAGTTTTCAGAATGTAGCATCCAGGAGGGTCAATTTCACTGACTGTGAGGTTGGAAAGAAATGTTCAGTAACATCATTATGAAGTGTTTCCACCATGCCAACAGAATAGATATAAATAAGCTCAGGAGTACAAATACTAGTAAAATGTAGTGAAATAATTATAAATGATCAAGAATAATTATAAATAGTGCGGTGAAGGCCTGAGGAGGGGGTGGGAGCATGGTGGAAGGGGTCATGCGGGACGGACAACTGTAATTCTTTCAACAATAAAGATAAATTTTAAAAAGCATAATCAGAAAACCTGTATTTTCAATGTAATTTATTTAACAAGTTTATATACCTACCTTTGTTTTCAATAATGATCATTTAATAGATGGCTCACAAAATTTCTAAAAATATAACAATTGGGCCTATTTAGCCCATATAAGCCAGCAACATCCCTGTCTTTCACTCCTAAATAACTTCATACCCTTAACTCTGATGTTTCCCTTTTCCTTTCTGTTCTCTAACCTCTCTGGTCTTCTTTTAGACTCTCATTGTTGCCAGGCTGCTTCCTGCCACAGGACATTTGCAGATGCTAATTTTTCTTCTGAAATGTTGACCTCTCTTCTTTGTCTTATTAACTCCTATTCATTTTAAAAAGCTTAGTTTAATAGTCACTCATTAAGTAAATCTTCCCCATCCTACTGAAATTTCCTTATGGGTTGAGTTAATTTATTAAATATTCACAGGGAATCATATTTATTTGATTTTAAGCATTCAGATATATTTTTTTATTGTAGGTTTATAGTAGAATGAGTATTGGAATAATGTTTCCTCTCTAGACTATAATCTCAGTGAGATCAGGGATCTTGTTTGTTTTTATTATTGCATCCTAAAGGCCTAATGTAATGAATGGCACTCAACTGGGGTTCAACAAATACTTAAGTCAATGCCTTGAAGGTTATTGTCTTTTTTTATTTTTTAAACCTCACTGAGAACATGCTTGGTAGAAGAAAGGAGGGAGGGAAGGAAGGAGAGAAAGAGAGAGAAAGAAACACGTGCTCCAACCGGGGATTGAATCCCCAACCTGGGTATGTGGCCCAACCAGGAATTCAACCAGCAACCTTCGGGTGCACAGGATAACACTCAACCAACTGAGCTACTCTGGCTGGGTGAGGGTTATTTACTTAATTCAAGTGTGAGCAAAACAAATTCTCACCTTTTTTATTTTTAAAGGTGTTATTACTTTTAAAAAGTGCTCAGTTATTCCAGAATTTAAAAAAAGGGGGGGGGGGAGGTTTAGCCATAAAGTATTCAACAGAGTTAGTGATACACCCTCCAGCTCTAGCCTAGAGAGCACAGACATTAAAGTGGGAGGCCACTTAAAGAATGTGGCTCAGTGTTGGCTCATGGGTGCTGTGTACTATTTAATTTAGAGAGGTTATCTACACTAATCCTTTTATTGTATTAAATGTCTGCAGCAAAGAAGAGACAGCTGGTCTGCTATGGGGGAACTGAAGCTGATGTTTGGAGATGAGTAAGTACTGCTTTGGGTCCCTGATGGTTTGATAGTTCCTGGATAATTTGAGTCTGAGCATTGTTATTTCCTGAGTGCCTACAGAATGCCAACAGAATAAAAAACAAACGAAGTGCCACCCCTATAAAGCAAGAAATCTAGTCAGAGAGCCTGATATGCACTCATTAGATACTCAAATAACTCTAAAAGTGCAACTGGCCCAAGTGCTCCAAAGGAAAAATAGCAGATATTACAAGAGGAGCATAGAAAGGCCCCATCAAAAAAGCTGGTGAAGCACTCCTCAGGGATGAGTTGCAGTTAGCTGGCAGAAGAGAAGCTATTTTAGCAGTCCGCTCAGGGCAGAGCCTGTTAAAGGTCCTTCAAAGAAGACTCTTGGCTGAAGAGCCCAGGGAGAATGAGGTTAGAGAGTCAGGCAGTAGTGAGGCTGTGAGAGTCCTTGTTATTTTGTGACTAAAGTACCACATATTTTTAAAAATAGTTTCAGACGCAAGAGAAGCAGTATCCAAAGAGACTATGAAGTGGTATTTTTCAAAATTGAAGCATCATTTAATTAAAGAACACGAAAATATAAACAAACCCACACCCAGACATACGATAGTGAAAATATAAAACACTGAGAGTAATGATAAAAGTTTTACAACAATAAAAAAGGAACACTAAATATTTACACAGTAACAAAAATTAGGCTGACAGGTTTTCACACAAGCAATGGAAGCCTGAAGAAAATTTAGAAATGTGTTTCATACTGAAAAAAAGTAATTGCAATCATAATAGAGTTTAACTCTTCTATAAATGTGAAAATGAAATAGACATTGGCAGACAATAAAGACAGAGAGTATACTTCTTATAGTTCAGTGTTGAAGGTACTGGTAAGTGACAATTCAGAAAAGTGTAAAAAGCCAGAAGAAGGAACTGAAATACAAGAATCATAGGCGGGTGAACAAAGAAATTTTTAAATAAGTAAATAAAAATATACACAGATTAGAAGACAATAATATATTAATGACTAATTTGAAAGAGGGTTAGAAAAATGTGAAACTAAAATAGCAGGAAAATTCATGTCATATTGGAGAATAGTCAGAATTGAAGCATTTTTGTTGTGTGCACAAGAAATCAGTTTGTACCTGGTAGTGATTAACTTTAGAATTTATGCATGTGAAAAAATTTAGGACAACTACAGAAATAGTAGACAAACATATAAATTCCAAAATAATATACGGATTAAAGAGTGAGTAAAAAACTTGGCAAATCTAAAAAAGACAGATAATAGAGGAAAAAAGGATAGCAAATAGAAAAAGATTGCACAGGATAGTAGAAAAAATAACTTCAAATATACTAGTAATCATAAAAAGAATAGATTAAAACAATTTATTCAAAAAGAGAGACAGAAAGATTGAATTTAGTGATAAAAATCAGATATAGCAAATAAGTAACCAAATGAAATCTGATGCAGCTATATTAATACTTAACAACAACAAAAAAAAAACCTCAACATAAATCTTTCTTAATCAAAACAGTTTATATCAATACTGATTTAGGAGAAACAACGAATGAAACAAAATCAAGAGCTCATGTATACACACACACACACATATGCACACATACACATGGAAAAAAGCATTATAAAGAAGGAATTTCCCTAAGATGAACATCAAATTTCCTATAACCATGAAAATACACTCAATCATAGCAATCAAGGTGATACGAACTGAAGAAAAATGAGATAACATTCCATACTCAATAAAAATATGTCTGCTAACTCCAATTGTTGGAGATGATGTGGATACATGGAAACTTTGAACATTACCAGGGCAAATGTAAATTCAGTCAGTTGAGAAATTTTTTGACAGTGTCCGATAATTTGGATAAGCTACACACCCTATGGTATAGATCTTCTGGAATAGATCCTAGACTACTCTAAAGAAACTCTACCAGATGAGCAAGCATTGAGCCATTATCAACAAGACAAGCAATAACAAGTGTTGGAGAGATGGAAAAAAGGGAACCCTCATTCACTGTTGGTGGGAATGTAGACTGGTACAACCACTATGGAAAGCAGTCTGGTGATTCCGCAAAAAACTGAGAATATAATTACCATACAACCCAGAAATTCCTCTCCTGGGTATAGGCCAAAAACCTTGAAATCATGTATTTGCAAAGACATGTGCACCCCTATGTTCACTGAAGCATTATTCACAGTGGCCAAGACACGGAAACAACGAAAGTGTCCTGCAATAGAGGACTGGATAAAGGATAAAGATGTGGTACATATATACAATGGAATACTTCTTAGCCATAAGAAAGGATGAAATAGAGCCATTTGCAACAACATGGATGGACCTTGAGAACATTATACTAAGTGAAATAAGTCACTCAGAAAAAGCTAAGAACCATATTATTTCACTCATGTGTAGGATATAAAACTGGAACTCGTGAACAGATGTACAAGCATTGAGAAAGCACAAGGATATTCCTTGCAGGTGTTTGTTTGTTTTGCCATAGCAAAGAATTAGAAGCAACCTAAAAAATCTATTAGTAAGTGGTTGAGAAAGTAAATATAAAGTAGTTCTAGTGAAGTAACTTGAGCCATAGGTATCAGCAGGGATAAATATCAAAAACCTGATGCTGAATAAAAAAGTTAAAAAACATATTCAGTATGTACATTGTTCATTATAGAGGCACAGCTGGTTTAGTTTATACAATGTGAAAATAAATAATACACATCAATTTTAGGCAAGAAGGAAGAGGAATGGATGCTGGGAAGGATCAGCTATACAGCTGAAATATTTTATTTCTTTTATAACTTGATATAAAGTGTTGATGTTTGTTAAGTCTGGATTCTATTTGTTACATTTATTTATTTATTTTCTGTCATGTGTGAAATATTTTATAATTTTAACATGAAATAAATGTTTAATGTGTGTTAAAGTTAGAAAGAAAAATAAAAGAAGTGATTCTTACAGCTGCCATGTGGAGAACATACTGAAGGGTGCTGTAGTTTATTTAATCAAGTTAGACCTTAATTGCAGCCAAGAGAGAGATGAATAAATTAACCACACAAGAAATATACTGTATACTTATTATTACACTTCTATGTTTTGCTTAAACTATTTCCAAGTATCATATTGCAACAAAAGGAATCATAACCACAGGCATGATGAAATTACAGTAAAAACAAAATGAAAGTAGGACTATAGGGGCAGATTGCAGATATTTGGAGGTGAGAAGACAGCATGACATCAATCATAAGTTTAAGAGCATCCACACCTAAAAATATCACATGCAAAGGATAAATTTATATCTCCAACTTGAAATTCAGTTATCTGTCCAAGTAATTGGGACTACCCAGGTCTATTAATGGGAGTGAAACAGAGAGATTTAAATAAATGTGTTGTGTTTGATGATTTCGGGAGGTTTCTCTTAGCCTCACATACAAGTAAGCTTTGGTCAGATTGTGGAACAAATGAAAATAATGGTAAGTGTGATTTAGGAGTCAAATGAGCTCAAGGTTTTCACATCTGGGAGGATATCCCTAAATATTTTCATAAAAGCGAATCAGATTTGAAAGAAATTAAGTGATCATATGAACTAAATTATTTGTGGGAATACAAATTTCACTTTATATTATTGTTATAAATATTAAACTACCAAGATTAAACATAAAGCCACTATAGTGTTATCATCCGAGTAGAATTTAAGGTAGTCAAATTTACTTTAAATTAGAAAAAATTAGGAGGTCCTATGCTCTCACTGGGTTTTGTCCTTTTATTATTATAATTGCCTTAATATATTAGAATTGCCTATTTATGTGTGCTCAGAGCATGTAAGCATGTATTTCCACCTTGTGTCTATGGCAGAGAGCATAGTGATTGCACATGGTAGACATTCAATAAGCATGTGCTGAGTGATGGAACTGGGTAAATGTAGACTCTGAGAAAAAAGTCTCTTTTTGCTCTGCTTCCATTCCTCCCCAGCATTCTCAGCGTGGGTGGGATTGTCAAAGTCTTCAACCCCACCAATTCCACTTGGTCCAGAACCACAGTGGAATGGATTAGATAGTGGAAATGGAAGGCAGAAATAGAGTTGGTGAGATGGTGAACTCTCTTCCTATGTCATCTGACTCTTACCAAATCCTAGCTCCGCAGCTTGGCAATAAGAGACCTTCCAGTCATGCTCCAAATTAAGATAGTTTAAGTGTATATTTTTCTTTAAATATTTATCTGTATGGCTCCAGAGAAACCCTGCTTATCTTGCTTAATTAAATACCACATAATATATATGGTATATTTGAAAAAAAGAAAACCCTCTTTCAACTTCAGTGAATCTTTCTCTCGGGCCTCCTCAGTAATAATTCTCCACCAATGATTTTCACTTACAAACTTAATGAAATGAAAGGAACAATTTAACTCTAGCTTAAATCTGTATAAAGAAATTTATGAATTCTTCTAAGGTCTTTAATATTGATTTATGAAAACAAACACATTTTTAAATGTGTGGCAAGAGCAGCAAAACACTGGAAAGAGAAAGGAATGGAAGTCAAGAGAAAGAGAGGGGTAAAAACACTCCTCATCTATACCTATTAGACCATGCTCAGTGGCTGAACACAAATGCAGGCTGACCCAAGAGGTTTGCCCAACAGAAACATACAGGATAGCAACTGGTAGATCAGTCACATCCCTGCTGAGAGAGAAGCAGCAGGAAGTAGTGAAGTCACCTGTGGCTATTCCAACAGGAGGACAAGAAGGCAATTTCCCTCATATTCATAATCCACATCTTCATTTTTTAACATTATATCACATTGTAAAAATCTATATTTATCCATGCACCTGTATACCTATCTATCCATTTATTTATCTATATCTATGCCACTGATATAGTGAAAGGATTAAAGTGAGTAGTTCACTACATAGCTCACAGCTTTTGTGTTCCATTACTATATCACAGTATTTGTTACATACTGCATGGAATTAATATGTATGAGTAACTCCTGTAATTATCTTGTGAATGGTAGAATAACACTGAATTATACTTACATTAAAAACAGTTTAATAAGTGGAAGCATTTAAATTATTCCAGAATTTGGTTAGCTCTGCTTTGGCAATTAGTTTTTTTTTTTTTAATCTGTAAGTATAAAAGGACCAATATGTATTAACAGATCAATAATGAAGATGCCATTGTTAGTGAACTTTATGGTAACTCTATATAGTAACTTTATAGTAACACTAATTTATTTAGAGAGGTTTGAGAATGTAGTGAGGTATAAAACAACGCACAGTTATAAAAAAGAAGACAAATTAAGAAAACTAAGTCCTGACCGGTTTGGCTCAGTGGATAGAGCATCGGCCTGTGGACTGAAGAAAACTACTTGAAATATAAAATATAAATACTAAATTTAAAAATATTTTAAACAATCATAAAATATAAAATCTTGAAAATAGTTCTAATCATTAATTTGAAGAATTAAAGGAAAATTCAAGAACAAGTTAAAAGTTATGGAGAGCAGAAAAATCAATTCTGGAGCTTTAATGACTAAATAAAGGGTTCCAGAAAAAGAAAATAATAATGTGGGATGGCAAATTAAGGAAATAATAAAAGAAAAATTCCATAGCTTCAGACAGAAAGAGCCAATTGAGTACTAACCTGGATGAATGAAAAAGAAAACAAAAGCAATCATGTACCAAGCAACCATGGGGCACCAGGAAAGAAATGGAAATCAAATAATCATCGTACTTTCTTCAGGATGAAACATGATGAAAGATATTTTAACAGTAACTTCAAAGTTTTGGTGCAAAATGATTTCAGCCACTATTTTCTCTACTTGGCTAAATGAACAACCAATTGTAATGAAAAAGTAAAATATTTTTAGATGTTAATGAAAAGACTTCCTTTGCTTCTGGTATTCAAAAGTTAAGAATATACTGTGGTATAGATTTTAATAAAATCCAAGAAAGGAGGAACACACAGGGTCCAAGAAATATTATGACTAACACAGATGTCTGAAAACAAAGAAAATAATTTAAGGATGAAAACTACACCACAGTCCCTAAAAAGCAATTATTCTGAACTAAAACAGGAAATCAGAGGCTCCAAGAAAAAATAATAATGCACTGAAGTCAACAGGTCATATAACTGAAAAGTTGTCACACATTAGTGATATGAAGAAGTGAACTATTGCAGGGTGGATGATGACAATAATGGTGAGCAAGAAAAGGATCCATTTGAATCGAATTTCCTTTGGAGAAGTTCAAGCTTAGGAACATAGGCTTAAACTTACTTCTCTATATATTCATTAAACATTGTTTCATTGCACTTGTACTACTGAGATGCTGGTTATTAATGTTTCTTTTCAACATATGGGCAAAATAAAAAAAGACTAACTCTTCATCTTCCATAAGTGAGTCAAACAATATGGATTGAAGTTGTGTGTGTTTTTAAAAGTGCTTGAGCATATTATTTAGATAGTTGACTATCTGGAAAACAAAGACAAATAGTTAAAAGGGGTTTCTCTTGGGAACAGGCCTAGAAATAGGATGGAGATGATAAAGACAGTGGGTTTTACTTATACATCCATATGCAGAATTTGATTTGGAGACTGGGAAGCATGTGCATATATGAGCTTATAATAGTTAAAATCATATGCAAGAAAATCAAAGAAAAAGGGTGAATTAGACAAAATTTTCCTCCATGTAAACTGATAATTACCGTACAGTGTGATGTGTATAGTGGTAAAGGATGGGCAAGTATGGTAAATGAGATTGGTAAAGGAGAGCAGCAAAATGGGCTCCTTCCAAGGAGGTCAGTTGGTGGCATGGGACAGTGATAACTTCAAACCAGGTAATACCTGACAGATGTATGAATGATAAAATAAAACTTAAAATTTAAAGGAAAAGGTATTTCTTGGCAGAAGCCATAGCATGTGCAGTGGTATTAAAGAATAAGGTGGTTCAGGAATTCTATTATAATAAAAGGCTAATATGCAAATCGACCAAGCAGCAGAATGACCAGTCGCTATGACATGCACTGACCACCAGGGGGCAGACGCTCAATGCAGGAGTTGCCCCCTGGTAGTCAGTGCGCTGCTCAGCCGGAAGCCGGGCTCATGGCTGGCGAGCGCAGTGGCGGTCCTCTCCCACCTCAGAGGCAGTCAGACATCTCCTGAGGGCTCCCGGATTGCGAGAGGGTGCAGGCCAGGCTGAGGGACTCCCTGAGTGCATGAATTCTGTGCACTAGGCCTCTAGTAAGAGATAAGTGTGAAAAGACAGATAAAGGGCAGGCTGTGGGGGGCCCTATAAGCCATGTTAAAAACTTTAGAAACCTTAAACTATAATTTTAAAAATAAGCCCCCAAAAGGTTCAAATTTGTGACACTGTCACAAAAAAACAACAACAACAGATAGACACACATGTTTTAGTAGGTTCATTTATTTTTAAGTCTAGTTATTTATAGCCATAGCATGGATAGTATATAGATAGCACAGCTCTAAATATAAAATTCAACTATGGATATGATTTGTCAGAATGTTATTGGACCCCAGCAGCCTTGGAAAATTACACAAGTCTCAACAGTGTATGTTACTCGAAATACTAAATGTTCCAAACATTTTAAATCTATAATTTGCTAAACTAAGATGTTTAATTTTTTTTAAACTCTTAACACAATGCCATAACATTTCCTCATAGACCTGTAAGCATTTTTGAAGGAAGCAAAAATTCTTCAAATTAGTATACACAATTTCTATTTGTCACATACCCATATGCTTATTGTTCAGAACAAAGAAACAAAGCAATTAAGTAATAAGGGGAAAAGTGCTATAAAGCACAGTTTCGCTTCATATAGTTAAAATGTACTAAACATAATGATTGCTTCATCTAAGTCCCACATTTACTTGTCTATCAAGTTTCAGTGAGTGAGGTATTTGCTACTTCTCTTTCCCCTATGAGAAACATTACCCATAGATTCTAATGGTGGAAATAGCATAGCTAACTTTAATTTCTATTTTCATAAAGTGTCTTGTTATTATAACAGGAAACATGCTTCTACTGAGGCTACCTATAAAGTATGGAAAAGGAAACATCCTTCATCATAACTTGCTTTAACAGCTTAATAGATGTAAAAGGCTTATCTACTTGCATTTTGTGAGTCTACACTTCAAAATGATTCCATTATGTTAATGATGTTCAGGAGGAAGCTGTAACTCATGATCATGGAACTGTAAACTTTGACACCAGCTAATAGCTCGCAATCTCTGTATCTTTTTCACATTTGTAAAAGTACAAATGAAATAAACCTCAGGTTATATATTATATTCCCTATTGATGTTTAACTAGCTCAACAAAAATATTCTATAAGCATCATGAGTAAGCATGCAAGAATAAAACTCCTCTCCACCCAGTTCACTCTTTCTTCCATTTAATTCAGTCTCTGCATTACAGTCAGATTAAGCTTTCTTTAAATATATACATACTTTTATATATATATAAAAATACATGATTAAACCTGAATGTGGTAAGGACACAATGCTCCTAGGATCTGGGTCCTGCTTGCCACACTAGAAGGCTCTTGAGCCACTCATACCTATCACTTATAGTTTGGTGCAAGTTTATAAACTTTTGAGGTGATGAATTTGGGCTATAAATAAGCTATGTTCATGGAATTTCTAATTTCTTTCTGTCTTCCGATCTATACATATACACACATATCTTAAAAGTATAAGATACTTTCACTACTAACTGTTGGAGAAGGACATTAAAATCACATAGTAAAATAAACTTGCAAGATTATAAAGCATTTTATTTATCAATATCACTAAAGAAATATTGATATATATATTAAAATGACATTGACATATGTCTCTACTTTGTACATCTCAGATACTGAGCTAAATGTTTAATGAATAATGCAAAGGAAGAAGAATTTAGTGTATTAGACTATTAATTGTCAAGTTATCTTAGAATTTATGAAGAATATTAAATTACCTGCCAAAAATATCAGAAAAACTCTTATTGCTACTTTCCTTGATATCTTGGGCACATAATCTATAATGATAAAAGCATAATATGCTAATTAGACTGGATATCCTCCTGGATGACCTTCCAGATGAAGCCGGGGCTGCAAGGGAAGCCCGGACCCCGGGCGCCAGAGGGAAGCCGGTGCAGGCAGCTGGGGGAAGGAAGGCCTACTCTTGCATGAATTTCGTGCATTGAGCCTCTAGTGTAGAAATAATAGCCTTTATCAAAAATTCAAAATGATATCATGAGAAATACTGATATTGATAACACTGGTATTAGCATGTAGGACATTTGGATATAATTTTAATTTTGACTGTCACTAGTTATGTGATGTCAAAACTGGGTCTTTCCTTAGTGGCATTAGTTCTCTAATTTAAAGAAAAACAGAAGTAGAAAAAACAAGAATCTGTCTGTGGTATCTGTTATAAGTTCTACAGTATGAGTAGGTATAAAATGTTTTTGGAGAGGCAGGAACAATTAATTCTAACAGGGAGGAAGAAAAAATTCCAGCAAAGTCTTGGAAACAGGAAATCTATATATATAAAAGCCTAAGTGTCTGTTAGGACCAGACAACCAGAAGACCGGCCAGTAGCTATGACATGCACTGACCACCAGGGGGAAGACAATGCAGGAGCTGCCCCCTGGTGGTCAGTGTGCTCCCACAGCCAACCTCCTGTGGCTGGCCAACTTCCCAATCGGGGCAGCCAGCTAGTCTCCCGCAGTCCCTCCCGCCCAGCCGACCGGCCCCAATTGGTTCCAATTGATGGTCATGCTGAGGGACCCCACCCATGCACGAATTCATGCACTGGGCCTCTAGTATTTAATATGAACTTTGAAGGATCAGGTAGAAAATAGTGGAAAAGCACTCCAGGCATATGAAAATGCAAAATAAAAGAAGGAAGATTAGAAAAATGAATTGAGATTTCCCTAGTAGAAAGGCATCCAATATGGCAGACTGTAAGGGATGTGGCGTGTTTGTGTGCGTGCGTGTGTGCCTTTGAGTGTGTGTATGCATACATGCACATCTAGGGGAATGTTTAAGAAATGAAAGGGCAAGCTAGGAAAGATGTGTAAAGACAGAAATAGAAAGAGATGCAGGTGAAGAAGTGCTATAATACCTAAAGTTCTTCAATACCATGTTAAATATCATGAGTTTGGCCTTTACCTACAAGTAACACTCAAAGTTCAAACAGAAAAGTGATGTGAGCAACCACAACTTTACGGAATGTTGAGGAAGTGGAAACCATTGCCATAAAGCAAGTCATTAAAAATTATTATTTTCATAAGAAAGCTAGGGAAATCTGTGAAAAATTGCACAAATGGTTAGGTTATAGCACATTATTTTTGCATTAGTAAAAACATCTGGAAATCTCTAAAGCCCACCTTTAAATATCTTTCCCAGTTAGAAAAATACCTAGTCTAACTCAGTTATGATGAGAGTGTGCTTAGCATGAACACAGATGGGGACATTACCTTGGGCTAATAAATGGATGTAAGCAGCATGACATGCCTCTTGGTGCCTGAGTTCTAGCACTCACAATGGAGTAAGGGAGCTGCATTTTAAAGTATAACACCTTCATGTGTGATTTAATGAACCACAATGTATGAGATGAAAGAGGGGATTTAAAATTTGAAATCCTTTTAGAATTGTCTTCCCAAGCATCTGTCTTCATTGTCATATGGCTCCAGAGATATTTCATATAAATAAATTACACATAATTTGAAAAACAGTGAAAAGTTTCACCACAGGCAGTCAAGAGCAATTTAAATCTGATAGAACTTTGAAAATTGATCTTTCATAGCTCTCATTCTGCTGAAAAATCCCTGGAAGACTTCAACATGATTTTCTTTCTTTACAAAAACAGAGTATTCATAGCAAAATGTAGTCCCATCGTTTACATCAAATAAAACTGTTGGCAAAAGTACTATAAATATATATGTTCTATAAATGTTTTAGAATAAACAAAATGTGGAGTATTTTTCTAACACTTTTAAAATATTAAGGCAATGAACATATGAAAATTGTAAAACTTATCCCACCTGTGAATTTGCCTAATTGACTATTTTTTACTTTATAAAATGTGAAACATTGCCTACCCCACATACAATGTCAAATATGATATATTTTGCTTATAGTCAGGATAAGATTCTTGCATACTTTATACATTATAATGACACTTAAAAGTTTGTAATTATACCTGGTGCACGAAATTAGTGCACTGGAGGGATGTCCCTCAGCCCAGCCTGCACCCTCTCCAATCTGGGACCCCTTGGGGGATGTCCGACTGCCGGTTTAGGCCTGGTCCCTGAAGGATCGGGCCTAAACTGGCAGTCTGACATCCCTCTCACAATCCAGGACTGCTGGCTCTTAACTGCTCGCCTGCCTGCCTGCCTGATTGCCCCTAACCGCTCCCCTGTCAGCCTGGTTGATGCCTAACTGCTCCCCCAGCCTGGTCGCCCCCAACTGCCCTCCTCTGCCGGCCATCTTGTGGCGGCCATCTTGTGATGATGTGAGGGCGCGAGGGCGCAAGGATCACCTAGGCTTTTATTAGTGTGTGTGTGTGTATATATATACATATATATATATGTATATGTATATATATACACACACACACAGTATACACACATCAAAGCTCTCTAGTGGCCAAAATTATATATAATTCTACTGTACTAAATAATTATTGTTTAAAAAATTAATTAGCATACTTGTTATATCGTTAATATAAATTCCATATTTTTAAAAATATGTGTTCCTCTGTTCCTGAGGACTAATTTAATAAAAAGGTGAAATAATTGTGCTATTTAACTTAATATCATTAAGAAAGGAACTTTTAAAAATATGCCATATAATAAGATAAGAAACTTTGAGATAGTGTAAATAAAATGTTTTAAAATTTCAAAATTTAAATGTGGAGAATTATATATATGGATTTTAAAACACAATTTTCTTAGTTATAAACCAATAACTAGAAAATGATGAGTATTCTGAGTAATTTATAATAATAAGCCATTCATACAATTTACATAGAACTATAGATGTTTACAAAGTATTATGGCATTTTAAAATATACTACAAAGTAGTGTTGTTAAATTTAACGAGGGGAGGTGTATGTGTACATTGAAATAAAGAAGGGAAATATGGTGAATAGTAGAGGACATGATTGTCTGAAGGGAACACAGAAATAGGGTCTCATTTGTCCTTTTCAAAAGATTTCAAAAGAAGCTAGGAAGATTGATTTTTATGTGACATATATAGATTTTTTTTTCAAGCACTGGTGCATTTAAAAAAATAATAATGCAGGCCAAGCCAAATCTGTATGCAGATGTTACCCCCATGTGAGACCCCTGGCTTAATAGCTGCAATGTCATTATATGAATACACTAAAGTGAGTCTCTTTTTTGCACATTTAAAAAATATTTGGATAAACCTTTCTCAAAATTAAAGTACCTGAATTAGCCTTTCTGTAGCAAATAATTAACAAAAGGCATCCTACTCGCTGGAGAGACATTTTGTCTTTTAAAACATTTTTTCCAACCTTTCATGTAGGAAGATGTGCACATATAGTCTCTTTCCAGGCCTATGGCACGAACATGTTATGACAGGTAAGGATTTGTCTACTTCTTGATATGTTCACTACATTAATAGATATATCTATAAATATTTTTATTTTTTAAAAGTAAATCAATTTTACAACTTCAATATTTATTATTCATAAACAGAAATGATCTACAGTCCACCTCAGAATAGGCAGTAACACAAGGGTGTCAAAATGTTACTAAGGAACTTTCTATTATAAGCTACTTTTAAAGAATTACTTAGCAAAAAGTGCTGATTGCTGACAGTCAAAACCAGCAGATTAATAAACTAATTCTCTAAAATATATATGAAATATATATATGAAAGGCAAAAGTGTTTTTAGATAGGATAAAAGTGAAGTTTTAACACTGAAAAATCATAATATATAATCTTCTAATTAAAATTTTATATCTAATCTCATTTTCCTTAATGTCAAGTGTTTTGAACATCTACTTACTTAAGACAGAATGATGAGGGATAGTCTCTCTAGGAAACTCTGACAAAAGAGATGTTTCTGGGTAAGAAGAGCAAAAACAGTAGGAAGTGTGCACTGAATAAGAATGAAATGTCAACTTTTCAACTGTTTCAAATTTTTTAGCAGAATGTATCCATTACTTTTACTTATAAAGAGTGAGGTCACAGTAAGTTCAATACAGTAGAATCTCCTTCCTCAGCAACAAATAACAAATAGCAAAAACATTTAATAACAGAAACCAAAGTAGTGTTATCTATTGTCTTAAATTTGAAATACTCTCAGCCAAAGAAAAAGAGATGTTGTTCTTTGCAATTTAATACTTTTTAAAAATTTATGTTTTTCTTCATGTTTTTTAAATTTAAATAATTTTTTATTGTTGAAAGTATTACTTATGTCCCCCTTTTTTCCCCATTGACCCCCTTCAGTCCACTCCCCCCCACCCCGCCCCAGACCTTCAGCACCCTATTGTCTGTGTCCATAGGTTATGCATACATGCATACAAGGTCTTTGATTACCTCCCACCCACCCACCCTCCCCCGCTTTCCCTCTGAGATTCTGCACTCTGTTCCATGCTTCCATGTCTCTGGATGCATTATATTAGTTTCAGGTATACAACATAGTGATTCAACATTGATATACCTTACAAAGTGATCACCACAATAAGTCTAGTTACCATCTGTCACTGTACATAGTTATTACATTAATGACTTTATTTCTTGTGTTGCACATTACATCCTGG
This sequence comes from Cnephaeus nilssonii, assembly GCF_951640355.1. Classification (NCBI taxonomy): domain Eukaryota; kingdom Metazoa; phylum Chordata; class Mammalia; order Chiroptera; family Vespertilionidae; genus Cnephaeus; species Cnephaeus nilssonii. The sequence continues at coordinate 43,769,002 of NC_137073.1, forward strand.
TGGCTTATTTTATAACTTCTTAATTCCCTTCCACTTCTTTGCCCATTCCAGAGATAGGGTTTTAACTCAACTTAATACAAATCTTTACACTGGCCTTCATGCCTCAGGATGGCTCTAGGAAAGGAACAAAAGTCCTCACATTTTCACACATATGTATGCCAAATATGAAAAAAACATGCAGGATTGCCTCAGAGAGGATGCTGCACTAGGTAAAGTAAATGAGGGGCTGAGTGACGGAGGCAGCTGTGCTGGGGCCTCGCTCACCTGTAGGAATAATACAACACAGAAAAACATTTCCCCATAAGCCCATGGTAAATCCTTGAGTGCAACAGCAGACTTAACTGGAACATTGACCTGTTCTACAATGGGAGAGGGTAATATCACGATTTCTCTCCATCCACACCCCTTCCCCATCTCCCCCAGGCCTTTGAGCTGTAGGACTGTGGCTAGAACATGAAACAGGCTCACCTTCATATTGCAGCTTGCCTGGAGGATAAGTCAGATTTGCACATGATGGGGACATGGTAAGGAAAAGTCACCACACTGCTTGAGGCCCAAGGGCAGTTCCAAGCAGAGCTGTTCAAGTTAAGCAACATGGCATGGTAACTATAAACACTATGTGGCAAGGGGGAAATGACAAGAAACGACAGGTGAAGAACTCAGTCCGGAAGAAATGAAAGAAAATTTTCCCTGAGTGTTTTGTACTATAGAAATACTTAATAAGATATATATATATATATATATATATATATATATATATATATATATATATATATATACTGTGTTGTATATATATATAATATATCATAAAATATAAGAGAGGGATTAAAGAACCAAAGAAACAAAATGAGTTCTAAAATACAATCATTACTAAGCTGATAAACACAAACAGAAAGGTAGAGAGTAGACATGATTGAAACTGAATGATTAAGATAGAGTGACGGCCTGATATAATCAGTGTGGCTGCAAAAGGGAAAAACCAGAGATTTCAGACAGGCATGCCCATAACATTTTCAGGGTCTGGGGTAAGAATAAAATACCATATATTGAAATATTAAATAGTCATAATTTCAAGCTATTAAAATATTTACAATGTTTACATTTTCTATCCTTCTACCTTAAAAAATACACTTTGATAAAAAGACCTGAAAGGTCAGGTTTAAATTCAGAATTTTTGGACAACTCAGCATTCCATGTCAGAGGCTGGCAGTGAAGGAGGACATGCTCAGGCCCACCACCCCTGTTTCCCACCCTGGTCTTTCTTTCACTCTGATGGGCCTCACATGTACATATGTAGATTCCCCAGCACATCTTTCCAAACTCTGTGAACCGTCTCTGCTCACAGTCAACCTTCGGTTAATCCTTGGGTGTAAGTATAACTGTACCAGTGGTCTGGTCTGTGCTCAGAAAGAAAGATCAGGCCAGGAAGCTACTACAACTCCTGGACATGTGTTTGGAGCTGATGGTTGGGGAATCCCGGGGTCTCAGGTACTGTCATATGATCTAGATGGGAAATACAGACTCCTGTGGACACAGCTGCTTTGCCCTACTTCTAGGCCAGTGGAGGGCAGGTTGGAGTGCTCTCCAGCACAGTTCCCAAGGCCAGGGTCTCTGGCTTAGGCCTAAAGGCAGTATTGATTTCAGACATTAGAGAGGAAATAATAGATACAGAGGAAATACCATATTGATATACATCATAAGAAATATTGGTTTTTCTGGTAAATAGACTCCATTAGTATGCAACAGAAAAATTAATGTATTGAAAAGATGAATTTCTCTGAAGGGAGGAAATAACTGATTTTGGCTATTTAAACTTCATAGTATACTCAAGTAAAATCTTTTGGTGAACAACTGCCACTAAGAAATACCCAGCATTTCAAGGATAGGCTTCCAGGCATAAAGTGCAGGTTAAGTTCCAGGAAGGAATCAATCTCTTTTCAGGATAAAACAAAATCTACCAGGGGGGCAGGTGGCAGAAGCCAAAGGGAAAATAAAGCCGTCCAGCGACTGCACAGGCCCCTCTGGACCTCTTGCATGGACTCTGGACAGGCCACTGCTAAAACAAAATGAAACAAAACAAAACAAAACAAAACAACCACACACACACACACACACACACACACACACACACACACACACACACACGCAACTTCCCGGGAGGAAAATCAGGCTGGTGGCACTTTCCCAGAGCAACCTCAAAGAGAGAAGCTGGGACAGCAATGTACCAAAGCTCTGAAGGAAAGAGAGTGACCAAGAATCCCCGGCCACGCTGCTGTACAAGTATTAAGACAACAGATACAACAATCCCAAATTTAAAATACCCCTAGAAGATAGGAAACACCAAAATTCACCAACCCCCAAAATGACAGGAAAACTGAGGTGACAAAATGTAATCCACATTCCAGGGTCAGGTGTACACATTCTGAAGGAGAAAATACATGCCAGAGCATTTTAAAAATTATTCTTCAAGCACAGAGACAGCGGACAGAAATTTCCAAGTGTCTAAGAACACACAGATCACAGAATCTCTTGAATACTTCTTTAAAAACAAACACATACACATAAAAAGAAAAGCAACAAAACTTATTTGACAATATACTTAACAGCAAGGGATCATATCCAACATTCACAATGATTTCAAATCCATTTTTTTGCTTTTGATATTTCATAACCATTCAACAATAAAATCATATCATATGTAAAATAAATTTGTAAATTATGCCATTTATGCAAGTTCTAAAAACACACACTGACTAATCTATATATATAAAAGGCTAAGTGACCAGCTGACCGGCCAGTAGGTATGACATGCACTGACCACCAGGGGGCAGACCTTAACTGCCAAGGGACAGCAACTTTGCAGAGTACCCTCTCTCACTCTGGAACCCCTCGGGGGATGTCAGAGAGCCGGTTTTGGCCTGATCCCTGCAATCAGGCCAAGGGACCCCACCTGCCAGAGGGACCCGGCTCACTCTGCAGACGCCCTTCGAGCCCTGGCACCACTCCAGGTGCGGCCGTCAGGGGAGGGACCGCGGGAGGTTGGCTCCAGGGTGTGTCCGGCCCATCTTGCCCAGTCTCACCCTGCCAGCCACCTTCTAATTAATTTCCTTTCAATGTGCATGAATCTGTGCACTGGGCCTCTAGTACTGCCATAAGCATCTATGAAGTAAAAGTTCAAAAGCACACAAAGGGAGGACGAGGTCTAGCAACACTGTTAAGGAGGAGGAGACTAGGTTGGGAACAAGAGACTCAGGGGTTTTGCTATATCTTTCTGGATTAAATAGGAAAAAGAAGTTCCTAGGCAAACAAGAATATTCATAAAATCTTGACCATTGGTCCTATGTGCTTATTATTTTCTGTACTTTTCTATATGCTTAAAAACATTCAGACATAAAATGTTTTAAGAGTGCAAAGCCTGAAGAATTTATTAGCTTGCTTTAGCATGTAGAAATTTTGAACATTTTAGTTGTGTAGCATGTGAAGTCATCAAAATGCACATTTTCTGTTAAGAAAACAAACAGAAAGAGCACTATGGCAAGCTTCCTTTGCAACAATGTCTGTCAATGAAAAGAAACTCGTTACAGAATATGCTGCCACTAACATATTATTTAAAATGTGTTGATAACAGCAAAAACTGTCCATAAGAAATATGGTTTCAAATTTAAAAATAACTGCAACATATATGTTTGGGGCCCAGAAGATAAAAAGTTGATATGTTTATTGTAAAAATGCTTATTTTGCCTAAAGTGGCAAATGTATTTATATTGTCCTTATGCTAGTTTCATAATTTTAGGATGCCTTAGTAATGAAGCACTCATCTGTTACCGAGCTCCACACTCAAGATTGCTGAGGAAGTATTCCAAGATATGAGTCAGAGCAACTTGACTTGAGAATATGTGTGGCAGATGCATGCAGTAAAAAGTACTACAGCTCTGAGCTGAAGGACATGCTACTGACCAGCCTCAAGGTGAAGGTGACCTGGTTATAAAATGTCATCTCTTTAACACCAAAAGATAGGTCCAATGGTCCTTTCCCAAACCTTTGTGACCTAAATTATACTTTCTTCTGCTCTCACTGTGTCTCTTTTAGACCCAAATGCCCAAAGAATAGAACAAACATCAAAATTCACCAGCCCAGAAGATGACAGGAAAAACTGTGATGAAAGTATTAGATCAATATTCAGGAGCAGCTCTACACATTCTGAAGAAAAATATATATTACCGGAGCATTTCCTTCAAATAGAAAGACAACTGGCAGAAATTCTCAATAATCTATGAAAACAAAGACTACAAGATCTCTTGAACACTGTGGTCAAAAAAGAAATAAAATGAAAATAAATATGGTCTTTGACAAACTCTACTTAGGCTCTAGAATCAAATGGGGTCACTTTTGAACTTCCCTTTTGTGGGGCCTGTTCTTATGATAATCGTGTGTGTCCTATTAATTCTTTGGAATTTTAAAAGTAAACTAAACTAACTTTTGAAACTCTAAAGGAACTATTCCCTCTCCAGAGAGAGAGAGAGAATGAGAGAGAACGAATCCATGTTCTTGAATCTAACCAGAGAGAGCAGAGTAAGAAATTGGAAAGAACTAGAATTTCTTTGAACTTTTAGATAAATAAGAGCCAGAAATTTTATTGCAGTATATATGCCTGGATTAAAAGAGGATCAAATATCAAACAATTTTGTCCTCTAATAATTGGAAAATAAGAGTAGATTTATAAGTAAAGTTGGGGCATCTTACTTGGCATTTTACTATTGGAGTCTTTATGAATTTTATATCCACATATTGGAGTTCCATATGCTTATGTATTACTGGAGTATCTTATTTTTATCAAATTACAAAGCTTCTGTTAGACAATGTAGCTTTAATGTTGCAAGGAAAAATATGCAAGAAAATTCTATAGTTAAAGCTGTATATAGATCAATGAAATTTAAATCACTAATATTTCATTTTCTGGTATGTGTCTACTAGGTAGAGCTTTCTGGTCACGAAAGATAATTAAGATCATTATTTCCAGGAGGTTATGAAAGATACAAAGGTTGGTACTGATATAGCAGCCTCATAAAGGTAGGAAGAGGATTGTCCTAATGAAATGAAAACTTCCTCCCATAAGGAACATTCAGACCCCTTAATAGTTACCGTTAATTCTTAATGGTTAAGTCCTATAGATAGAAGAACAAAAACAAAGGTTTAGGGGCAAACATCTAATGTTTCGGTCCTGTCGAGTCCTAGTTCTTCATGTCCTCAGTTCTGCCTCAGGGAATTCTATACAATAAAAGCTTAATATGCAAATTGACCAAACGGCAGAATGACTGGTCACTATGACATGCACTGACCCTCAATGCAGGAGCTGCCCCAGCCTGCAGGCCCCAGGCCAGCCAAGGCAGGTGCCTGCAGGAGCCCCCGATCACCCCGCCAGTTGCCCCGCAGAGGAAGGTGACTGGCGGCGGTGGCAGGGGGCGGGGCCGGCAAGTGGGCAGCAGCAGGCTGGCAAGGCGGGTGCCAGCAGGAGCCCCCTGGTCGCCCTGCTGGTCACCTGACAGATCGGCCCTGATTGCCATCCAGGCCTAGGGACCCTATCTGTGCACAAATTTCGTGCACCAGGCCTCTAGTTGGAATATAAAGGAGAAAAGCTCTTCCTTTCCCTTCCTCTTGTGAGTAAGCTGTATGCAGAGCACACATGTGTTCAGCCCCAAGTGCAGGAGAGCAGCCCCTGCTTCCATTGTGTGGGGTTCAGTGGGTAACCCTGGGATTAAGTACTTGGAATAATTCATGCCTTCAGACAGTGGTACACTGTTAATTGTTTAATAACTGGCTCTCCAGGGGAGAAAAAGGCCCTGATATATGCCATTTGCCAATTTCCATGGTGTAAATACTTCTACCAATGTGATGTCATAGAAAATGGAGTTGGGAAGGTGTATGAACAATCTCACAGTCCCTGTGAGCTGGCTGGGGCAGAACACTACACCTTAGTGTCTTTCTGCAAGCTGGCTTTCATCAGTAATTTAGGTGATATTTTAGCTTCAAGCTGTTTATGCTGAAGTTTAATTGCTCAATTGGTTTAAAACCTGAGTTGCCTAGAGGAATGCTAATCATTTGTCTCCCTCAAATAACATAATATATAGGCCATTTCTAATTTACCCTTACAGCTCTGTGAGCAATATAGTAACTGTACCCTACTATACACTTAACAAATGAAAATGCATGTGTAAGTTTGATTTTGTGATTGTGTAGCTGTTTGCATAGATAACTAGTTATTAATA